>NW_027185872.1:8022417-8029155 GCF_028583685.1 Petaurus breviceps papuanus | reverse complement strand
ATGTGTGATTGTGAGAGTGGGTATTGTGAGTGTGTATGTGTGAGTGTGGGGGTGTTAGTGTGTGTGAGTGGGTATGCTTGTCTGTGTGTGTGATGGCCACAAAGGCCAGCAAAATAATGGTTCTTCTTTTACCTTGGGAATTCGTGGGATGTTTCTGCATTCTTTGTTATCAGTGATTGACATTTACTCCTTACTAGTAGGTTTTCTAGGCTTAATAGGGTAGAATTCATTTTTTTTCCCCTGAGGATTTTTGACCAGTTTACCTTCCAACTCACTTATTGGTGAGATAAGTCTAGGCACTTAGACGGAGGTGTCACAGTAGAGAGAGGCCTGGACCTGGAGTCAGGAAGAAGTGATTTGGAATCCTGAGTAAGGTACTTGTAAACTCACTTTCCAGCCTCAGTTTCCTTACCTGTGATACGGGAATGATCGCGGCGCCTACCTCCTGGCGTTGTTGTTAAGGCTGAGTGTGGTGTTGGGTGTGACCCCTTGAAAGCGCTTCAGAAACATGGTTCTTGTGACGCTATTTTTGTCAGCAGGATGACTCTTGGCGTTTTCAAAGCCTGTGCAGTATAAATTTCTCCTTATCTTATCCTTAAATATATGTTTGCTGACAACATTCAGGACTTAGGAAATGAAGTGGTGTCTTCATAAATTTCATTTATTTCATAAAGCCATATTTGTCCATATTTGGACAATAATATAGATAAAAAAAAGTGGGGTCGTCCATCCTATGAGCACAGGGACTTCTAATGAACAGCATTTCTTTCCTTGGGAAACCGAATGCCGCAATTCTGGTCCTTGCGGGTCTCTTGACTCGCTGGTGTTTATGGCGCCGTGTTGTTAGACTCCAACAAGCAGCACTGATCATAGACAATGAGTCTTGGATCCCTTTCCAGATCTGCAGCCATCATTGTATGACCTTCACCAGGGAAAACGAAACACATTGGATTTGCTATCTTGGTGCCAGGGCTCCCCTATCTCTTTTCTCTCTCCCTTCTCTTGGTGACCTTATCTGCTCCCAGGCCTTTGATTATCTTTCTTATATTGATGGCTCTGAGACCCAGAACACTAGTCTTTGTTTTTCCCTGAGTTTCAGACTCACATTACCAACAGCGTGTTGGATATCTCCCCCCAGATGATGCCTCAAATTCAGCATTGGGGAAAAAAAAGGGGGGATAAAAAAACCCCAGCATTGGCCATTCTCTTTCTTGGGAACACGTTCCCTCCTCGCCTCCTTTACCAGAAGTTGTATCTTCCTTTAAAATTCAACTCAGGCAGCACATGCTCCATCAACCCTTTTCTAACTGTCCTGCCGTGCCCCCAAACTGCTTGGCCTCACCCCCTCCACATTCCTTGACTGGAACTCACTTGCTTTCATTTTTCACTGGTTTTTGTGGCCATCTTCTGTCTATCTCTTTATCCCTCTCACCCCAATTAGGAAAGGAGCTCCTGAAGAGGTGGAATCGTTTCTCTTTACATCATTCTTATCCTTAACTTCTTGCGTAGTACCTTATTAATGGCTCAGTGGATATCTCCTTTGTAGTGATTGTAATTGTGACTGATCAGAGGTTTTCCGTGAGGAAGGCCATAAAGGCTAAGCATTGCTTTCCCAACAACCACCTGCTTGCCAAGTACCCCATTAGTCCCTGTCTCCTGGACATTCATATCTTGTCCTGATTTGGACCATTACAAATACCCAGATAACTGGTGTGAAGTACAATCAATCAATCAAAGCCATTTCTTAAGCCCCTCCTCTGTGCCAGACAGCGTGCTATATATTAGAGAAGCATGGCCAGTAACAAAACAATCTTTGCCCTCAGGGAGTTTACACTTGGGGTGTGTGTATGTGTGTGTGTGTGTGTGTGTGTAGGTAAAATATGTGACCAGGTAAGTCAATGGAAAGAAAAAGACCAGGTATTTTCCAGTCAAGGCAACCATTTCTTTTTTGGGCAACATCAGCCTTAGAGGTAGTCACCCAAACACTTCCCATTCCGTGGAGTCTGAGCCTCACGGAGCCCTGATCTACGTTCAGCCTATTCTCCTGAGCCTGCCACCTTGTCTTCTTTGTCCTGCATCCTGCAGTCACAGGGATCCATCCAAGTCTCCTACTTCTTCCAAATGATAGCCCTTCTTATTCTGTGCCCCGCTTTTCTTTCCCAACTACCCCCATGATGATCCCCACATGCCTTCTTGTCTTGGGAGCTCTCCACTTGGATCTCTTCTGTCTGCCCGACGTCTTTCTCCTTTGTAGTTCCCAGAACTAGGCACAGAGGCCACATGATCTTCTAGTATGCTGGCGCTATCAGTTGTCATATCTTACATATACGTCCATCCCCAACAGGCCCACAAGGCCAGCCAAACACTGGTTCTTCTTTTACCTTGGGGACTAGTGGGATGTTGCTGCATTCTTTGTGTTATCAGTGATTGACATTTCCTCCTTAGTGGTAGGTTTTCTTGAGTTGAGAATGTTGGTGTTGCAAGAAGTTGCCCAGTTGGAATTTCACACCATTATCTCTGTGAGGGTCTAGAAGTTCTAACCCTATTTAAAATCTGGCTTTGTTATTTCTTTCTTTTATTTTTTTCTTGGATGGATTTAAATGAATTGAACAGGAAAATGACCAGCTGTTTAGATTACCACTCAAATCCTCTCATGAATTTTGAAAGGTAGGGATTTTCCAGGAAGCAACATCAAATGAGGATCAAATGCCGTCTATTACAGAATAAGAATGTGTTGTTTAAAATCCCCTGAAATTACAGTCTTTGAAAACCATCTGGACCCACATGTTCTGCAGAAGAGGAGAAGCACAAAGGAAGCACTGATTAATTTTAATGCATAATGAAAAGACATAATTAAATGCGGTTTTATTGAGTTAGTATTGTTTCTAGCTGAAACCTTTAAGACTTGCACCAATTTGGGGCTTCCCAGTTTTATGTGGCATTTCCCATTTTAGAAAATCTTTGGGTATTTTTGTAACAGCAGTGAGTCGTTGCGTTTGGCCGTTGATTTATGACTTGGAAGTGCTTTGATTAATCCACTGCATTATTTTAATCATTCCCTTCATTAAAATAATTTTCCTATTATAATCTTAAGCTCTTTCACAAGGAAAAATAATGTGCAGAAAGAGAAGATGAGATTTATTTCTAATATTGAGAGATGGGGCCAACTGTCCCCAGGCATTGAGACCTCCATTCATTTGCCTTTAAAGACACCTCAGAGAGTAAGGGGCAAAATCTAGAGGCCTGAAAGGTTCCCTTTTGCTAAGGATAAAGAAGATGATTTAAAACAATGAAGTTGCAACTTTCACTCGCAGTGCTAGCCAGACCAGTACAATGGGGCCTGATGGGGGCGAGGAATGATCATGTTTGGGGAAGAAACAAGGGTGGCATGTGTGTGCACATCAGGGGGTAGATGGCAGGTACCCATGTCATATTACGTGAACATGAACGTGCCCTTCGAGTCATTCTAAAGAACAAAGAAAAGGAATAGTTATCAAAATAGCGATCCATTTAGAGGACTGGCTGAGGGGGGCTTCTTTCTTATTTCAAGCGGGTTGTGTTATATCAGCCCCCAACTAGTTAGGAAAAGAATGTCTTCTTCTTTTGACGTCTGTTCACGCTGTCTCCTCTCTCTCTGTCTCTGTCTCTGTACTTTTGCTTTTTCTCTCTCTGTCTCTCTGTTTCTATCTCTCTGTCTCTGTGTGTCTGTCTTTGTTTTTTTCTCTCTCTGTTTCTCCCTCTCTCTGTCTCTGTCCTTGCTCTCTCTCTCTCTGTCATCTCTGTCTCTGTCTCTCCCTCCCTCCTTCCCTCTCTCCTTTTTTATTCTCCTCATGCTTCTTGAATTGAGGTCCATATATGTCAGCACTTAGAAGTTATTATGATGGTTCATAAATGCATTAATGCCTTTTATTAATGTCAACATCCCTTTCATCCTCTAAAGTTGGATCAGATGCTGCCTACTCAGTGTAGCCATTGCTGATCCCAAGAGATAAATGCTCTAACCCTCCTCACTTTTTCCTAGAAGTCTTTTTCCGGTCTCTCCTTTAAACCTTTGTTCACCATTTTATATTGTCCTCACTTGTGTGAACACCCCTACCTCTAGAATATAAGCTCCTAGGGGAGAGGGAATGAATAACCCCAAAACTTAGCAAGGGGCCTTGCCCAGAAAGATTTTACACTATAAATTTTTCATAACACTTTTTTGGAATTGAATTATTAAGTGAATTATTTTCATTTACCACACTTACCTGGGTTTGCTCATCTTTTTTTTTTCTTTTTCCCCCCTTAAACCCTTCACTGCTGACAAAGGCTGCCTGCCCTGGGTACGAGGCATTCTTGTACTACAGGTAAAACCACAGAAGCCACAGGCCATGCCCTGGAACAGACTTAATCTTTATCCTTTTGGAAATATAGGAAAAAAATCACATTAAAATAGGGTAGAGTGGTCTTATTTGTAGGGATCGTTTTTCTAATCTAAAAGAAGGTAAGGTTTTCAGGTTGGATTTCTGACCACTTCTGTTATTTCTTACTCTTGAAGTTTACTATTTTAAAGCTTTGTCAATAAGCTTCAAATGTCTCTCTAGTGGGTACAGAAGGGAACATTGCATATTGTCAGACCCCGGAGCTTAACAACATCCAGCTGTTAGATAATTCAATCCTTAATGGACACATGGATGTGCCTTCTAGCATCCCATGACCTTTGTCCACCGAGCCCTCCAACCGTCCCTTGAAGATTGCCAGTGACAGGCAACTCACTCCCTTTGAAGGAGTCCCATTCTGCTGTTGAAGAGTTCTAGCTGTTCCTCACACTGAGTTTAAATTCATTCTTGGAAGCATCTACCTATTCTTTTGGCTCTGCCCTTTGGAGACAAATAGAACCAGCCTCCACCCTCCCATGAATCTGACCTTGACTCACTTGAGGGTAACCCACATCTTCTCTGGAGTCTTCTATTCCAAACATCCCCAGATCTTTCAGCTGATCTAGGCACAGCTTGGTCTTAAGGCCTTTCTTTGTGGCAGAAAATCGCATTCTCCCCTAGATATAGAGATTTGTCTTACCATGTTCTGAGCAGTATGTGCTAGTATGAGGGTTCAATTAGCCTCCAAACAACTGCCGTGCCAGACGCCCAGGATTTCCAAGCCCATCCAGGGCATCCAAGCCTCTGGGAAGGCTGTGATGAGGGCCGATGTCTGGAGATCACCTGGAAGTCTGCAGAGCCCTTGGTCACTTCCAATCCTCACAGCTACCCTGGGAGGTCCCTAGTTCGGGTGTGTTAATGATAATTGTGTAGATGATCAAACAGCTTCTGCTTGAACCTTCACTCAGGTCCCCAGTAGGTAAATAAGGAGCCCAAATTTAAAGTTAGGAAGAACATATAAGCGTCCCCTGCTGCCCAGCCCTGCTTTCCATTCGCCAGACAGTGTTCGCTCCTTGAGGACCATCCTACTAGGAAACAAGAAGGTGACTTTCTTTTAAGAAGAACATTGATTTGAATCCCAAAGTAGGCAGTGGATAGCTTTTGAGCCCATTAGTAAAGAATGGACAAGGTTTGTAACATAACTGTTTCCCTTTCATTTTCTTTGCTTTGTTGGATGCTTTTGAGTGCATTCCCATTGCCTCTGGTGAGTTGAGGGAATGCTCTAAGGATCTATAGGCATTTATGTCCCCAAATGCTTCTGGAGATAGAATCTCCAGAGTGAGATGAGCTCTTGGAGCCACCAAGGGATGACAGAGAGATGCCCTTCTCTGCATGTCTCAATTTTATCCCCAAGGAGGTATGATGCCAAACTGAACTGGGGCAGACATCAGATCATGGTAGCTGAGCCTTTCTGTTTTATCAAGTAAAAATCTCCCTCTTTCCATCCAGCTGGCCCCTTTGACCAACTCCTCCTTCCACCCCCGAGTAGAGCCTCCTTGCAAATGCCCCAGACTAACAAGTGGAACTAGGAGAAGTCAGGGGTGAATTCCAGCGTTGGACAGCCTCCTGGGAGCTCCCCGGCACTGATGCTTCCTCATATCTCAGACTTGGATCGAAAGTGGATTTCTAATTCTTATTCTACTCATTACTTACCAGGAACACTGAGGTCACAGCAAATAAAGCAGTATGAGTTAATGAGAACAGCTTTAGTAAAAAGAAGAGGTATCTCTCTGAGTACATCAAGTACTTCCCATATATTAAGAAACCCCAGCTGGATCGATTTAATAATGTGAGGATTTACACAATTATTACAGAGCCTTCATTACTCACCCGGCAGCCTGTGGCTGTGGCAGCACAAAGAAGCATCTCTGGCTGGCTCGAGGAACGCCGCCTGTCATTGGCCAACCCTCTCCCTGGCCATCTGCTCCCTGCCTCAACACTTAACAGTCACCCAACTGAAACTTAGCAGATTTGTGTACTTTGGGAAGCAGCTGCTTTAACAAGGACTCAGAGCTGGGGATCAAGAGATAGTTCTGGAAGGACTGGGAGAGGGGGCCCTGCCCATTACTTCTTGCTATGGGTCACAATCCTATATGTTCTTCACCCTCAGTTTGGAAAGATCCCCAAGCCGAGTGGAGCAGTAGGGAGGGAGGTCATTGTTCCCCTCTTTGTTTTCTGTGTGTGTGTGTGTATGTGTGTGTGTGGTGTGGGTGTGATTTGTGTGTGTGTGGTGTCTGTGGTTTGTGGTGTGTGTGTATGTGGGGGGTGTGTATATCTGTGGGGTGGGGTTGTGCGTGTGTGTGGTGTGTGTGTGGTTTGT
>NW_027185872.1:8020519-8022407 GCF_028583685.1 Petaurus breviceps papuanus | reverse complement strand
GGTGTATCTCTATGTGGGGGTATGTGTATCTGTGGGGTGGTTTTTGTGTGTGTTTTATGTATATCTGTGGTTTGTGTGTGTGGAGTCTATGGTTTGTGGTGTGTGTGTATGTGAGGGGTATGTGTATCTGTGGGGTTGTGTGTGTTTGTGTGTGTAAGTGCCTCCAGTACACAGAGGAGACCTCTTTCACAGAACGAGGTCAGGAGCAGTGCCTTTGTTCAGAAAGGGCTGAACCCCGTTTTCAGCGCAGTTTCAGAGACAGAAGATGTGCGCCAACTCAAGGCAATGGCCCCTTCTCCTTCATGGAAGACACGAAGCTTTCTTTTGTGCCATATGCTCTTAGGCCATCAATTATCACTCAGACCAACTTGGGCTCTTGAGACCATGCCTGCAGTACCTTCCCGAGGCAGCGGGTGCAAACCTTGAGCTGCCAGTTCTGGTCATACCCCCTTCCCTTCCCCAGGGTTGGTCCAGTGGCTGAGGGGATGGGGCAGTGGGCAAGGAGGGAGAAATAACTGAGTCTAAATCTGATCTCAGATGCTTGTTGGCTAAGTGGTCTTGGACAAGTCCCCTAGCCGCTGCCTGCCTCAGTTTCTCCATCTGTCACATGGAGATAATAACAGCAGCTGTCTTGTAGGGTTGATATGAAGATTAAAGAGATAGTATTTGTTACAGAAAAAAAAAAAACAATCCACGTAGCACCGTGCCTGCCACATACACACACACACCACAAACCACAGACACCATACACACACACCACACACCACACATACACACACACACACACACACACAAATCGCTGGTTTCCCTCCTTCTTTCCTAGAAGCTTCCTGGGCACCACAGTGTTTCCAGGAGCAACTGGAACCCTGCCTGGGCATTTAAAGGCCTCCCTGAGCTGACTGGAACCACCCTTCCCAGGAATGTCACAGGAGCTCCCTTGGCATGATCCACATCCCCAGTGGCCTGACCAGCGTTTGGTGCCCCAAGCCAACTTCCAGCCTCCCCCTCTGGGCTCCACGTCATTGCAAAACCCCCCGCCCCCTGCTCCCTCTCCTTGCTTCTTCCTTTTGGAATCCCCTTCCCCTTCGTGGCCCAGGTCACCCGGCACTTTTTCAGCCTTGACTTTATCACCCTAGTTTTTAGTAACCATTTCCCCAAATGCTTCCATTGATTTCCATGTTGTCTGTCAGCCTGTGTACATATGACCCAGTAGGAGGCGCTGTAGTGAATGAAGTTCTGGGACTGGAGTCAGGAAGACTGGCCGTCATGAGCTCAAGTCTGGCTTCAGACACAAACGAGCTGTCTGAGCCAGGAAAAGCCATTTGACCCTGTTGGCCTCAGCTCTGTATGTTAGAAAGAGCTGCTGGAGGATGACATGGCAAACTGCTGCAGTGTGTTTGCCAAGAAGACTTTAAGTGGGGTCACGGAGTGACCGGGCATGCCTTTGCATGTGCTTGCACCAACATCTGGCTCTGTCTATGGATGTGCCTAGACGACCGTGTTCTTATGTGCCCCATATGTGGGAGCATGTATGTCCTGCTTCCTGCCTCCGGGGGGTACCTACACACATATGTGTGGCTGTACCTAGATGAGCGTGTTCTTATGTGCCCTAGATGTGGGAGCACGTATGTCCTGCTTCCTGCCCCCGTGGGGTACCTACACACATATGTGTGGCTGTACCTAGATGAGCGTGTTCATATGTGCCCCACATGTGGGAGCACATATGTCCTGCTTCCTGCCTCGGAGGGGATACCTACACACATATGTGTGGCTGTAACTAGATGAGCGTGTTCTTATGTGCTCCATATATTGGAGCATGCATGTCCTGCTTCCTGCCTCCGGGGGATACCTACACACATATGTGTGGCTGTACCTAGATGAGCGTGTT
>NW_027185872.1:7784731-8020509 GCF_028583685.1 Petaurus breviceps papuanus | reverse complement strand
CATGTGTGCCCTAGATGTGGGAGCACGTATGTCCTGCTTCCTGCCTCCGGGGGGATACCTACACACATATGTGAACATGAGAGGTTTCTGACCACTCACACGTACACCTGTTCAGAGTCTATGAGGGTGTCTCCCCTTGCCCATTGTGAGCCCCTTGAGGACGGACGTGACCTGCCTTTCACTTTACCTTTCCTAGGCCCGGTGTTGGGCACAGGGTTGAAACTTAACGCTGACTTGCTGAAATGGACCACGCAGGCTCCTAAAAGCTCAGGCCACCTTCTTGCATGGAGGCTCTGGCTTAGCTACAGATCCTTTGGCTATAACGGTCCTTCTCCCTCCCTCCCTGCATGAATGGACCTGATCTGCTGGAGGAAATCTGCCCTGCTCCAAGTGGGCCGTCAGCTCTGGGGATGTCCACTCCTGTCCCGTCTGTGACTGGCTCTGGCGCCCGAGCTCCGGACAAACAGGTGAACAGTCCCAACGAACAAAGGCATTTGCAATGACCCTATTTATCTGTTCCCTTATGAAGCACCTGCTCTGTGTTGCGCATATTGCTGGGCCCAGTGAACAAAAATACTCAGAAAAAGCCCCTGCCCTCAAGGAACTTCCAGTCCCCTGGAAGCTTCGGCCAGATGTATGGAATGTCCGGGCCTATGGCACGGCCAGATTGTTTACCAGTGAGGGATATGCTGGGCTTCCTTTAAAGGGCCCCAAAGTCACTGAGACAGCAGGGCCTTGGTCGGCCTGTGGCCTCAAACTCCTGGAATGGAGGTCAGGAGCATGTCCTCCTTCTCTTCCTCATGCCTTTGAAGGAGCCCAAATGTAGAAGAGACAAAGAAAGCCCTGCAAAGGCCCAGCTGGCTGGGCCAGCCTTGATATGAAGAGCCCGGAGACCCCCAGCTGGCATTGCTGGAGTGGCTACTTGGATAGCAGGCAAAGAGGGAGAGCAGGGCACCACAATCTAGGGCCTGAGTCCGAGGGCACCAAGCACGGTTTCCACGTGCCCTTGCTGGATTACAAATGACTAGAAAACTCAGAAGTGAAAGGAAACATTGTTGGCCTAACTGGATTAATTGCAACATTTGTCTGCATCCCAGAAGTGGTGCCCAGTTGAGAGTCTCACCTCTGGCCACTCCTGGGCATTGGCACCCTTGCAGAACCCCTGAGCAGATGACTGCTGCGATGCATATGTTAGCTGCAGGTGGAATGCCAGGATGAGAGGGAGATCTTGCCTCCCCTTTCCCCACCCCGGTCCCCCCATGTAGTGACAAAGTGAAGACTAAAACACAGCAATGGAAGGCGGAGGGGGAGGCCACACTGCCCGCTTCAGCTAGGACCATATTTCAATGGGGCTGCATTTGACTCCTTCTTAAGGAATAATGGGCCCCATGCTCCTAGGAAGGGCCAGCGCAAGGACTGTTGATTTTAAAGAATAGATATTTTTAGGCTGAATTAAAAAAAAAAATTCTAAATTTAAACCCACAAATAAACTTGTGCACATATAAAGCATTTACATAGAAGGTAGGATTCCATCCATGGCTCACACACATTTCGTTAAAATATGGGTCAGTATGTGTTGTGTATGTATATGCATGCATGCATGTGTACACACATATGCAGAATACACCCAGACATGTGTGGGTTTGTATGTGTGCCATGTGTGTGTGCCTGTGCGCATGTGTGTATGTATAATGGCCACACCCACAGCAGGCCTAGAACAACAAAGTAGGCCCAGATTCCTTATCTTTCCATTCCTCTCTGATGCTTCTTGGGAAGGCAGCTTGGCCCAATTCAGTGGGCATAATGGAAGGGCCTCAGGAGATCCAGATT
The DNA here is from genome assembly GCF_028583685.1 of Petaurus breviceps papuanus. NCBI lineage: Eukaryota > Metazoa > Chordata > Mammalia > Diprotodontia > Petauridae > Petaurus > Petaurus breviceps. Next base: position 8,018,679 of record NW_027185872.1, on the reverse strand, counting down.
CTAGAGCAGTATCACCCCCTTTCCTGCTCTGTGAAATGAGGTCTTTGGAGGGAAGCATGTAGGAGACCCTTTCTGGGCACCATGCTTCCCCACCAAACCCTTCCATTCTCTCTCCCGTGGTGATGCTGAGGATAGACGCCCAAGTTAAAGAGCTAAGCCATTTGCAATACTTGATCTTCTGCACTCAGTCTCATCAAAAGCCAGGTATTCAGGCCTGTCACTGACTGCTGGAGAATCCTGTAGCCCAGCAAGGGGCCCTCTGGGTCTCAAATATCACCAGGGCCTCACTTTCTCCTGGCTTTTCTCTTCCATCATGGGCAAATTGATGGAAATCCCAATAGGCAGGAATTACGCAGTGACTTCTCTCACCTCTCTGTCCTTGGTCATTGAAAGGCCACTAAATCCCGAGCCCCTTTCTGTCATGCCCCAGAGGCCTAGGCACACACAGGCATTAGCATTCTGTCTCAGGCTCCAGAACTCCATCAGTGAAGCAGACAAAGCCCTGAGTTTATGTGCCTCAGAGAGACAATTCCTGGAGGTTTTTTAAACACTTCTTCTCCGCACAGACATCAATCAAAGTGACAGGCTTCTTTAGATTAACTCCAGCTCCCCCAGCACAAATTAATTAATCTGTCCACAACTTCCTATCTCACTGTTTCAATCAGCCCACAAATAGAGCCAATAAAGATTGCAATTCTTTGCTGATTAGCCAATAACATGGGCTGGTGACAGGACTCTGCAGACTCTCCCAGACACTTATTTATACCCAGGACTGGAATCAGGCCCCACAGACACCAGTAAGGACACTTGATTTCCCTCTCAGTCACTCCCATCCAGGAAACAAAAGCTATTTTCAAAGACTGGCAATTGTTCCAAAACCAGAACCAGCAGGAAAGAGAAGTCCATTGGAGGCTGCCCGGGGGGTGCTTCCCTGAACGCACTATGCCAGGGCTTTGGAAGCCACAGACTTTAACAAGAAGTCATTAATTCAGCTGGAAAGGTCCATTTCATCGGAGCAGATTTTCCTCAGTATCAAGTATTTGGTAAAGGACCATGAGTGGGCCCCGCAGAGAGCCTGGTACCATTCATCAGAGACGCCTGTGCTGTTGTGACAAGGCCTGGATCCCAAGGCACTGGGACTTAGAGCAAGCTGCAGTGTTTGTCTTTGTCATCTGTCACACAGATGCAAATGAGCTTAGTGCCCAGTTAGGGAGAAGCATTAGTGAAAACAGAAAGCCGCTGCACTCTGCTTGGCCCCAGGCTGCTCGGTGGTCAGCTTCCCAGCAGAGCACAGACCCCTTCTCCTGGGGCAGCCTCTCAGGGCTCTCAGCACAGGCAGCCTTGGTCTGGAAGTCAGACGCCCCCAATTCTGGTCTTTCCTTATTGGCTCTATCGTCGTACAAACCAGTCTGAGAAAGGTGATCTTGGTCCTGCTCTTTCCCCAGGGTTTTCAGCTCTTTCTTGGAATGAGTAGCTACAAGTCTGACCAGAATCAGTTTGTCTACTGAGAGAGGCCAGGGCCTCGTGCCAGCCGCTGTTCCATCTTAGAGGATTATGAGTTGGCGGCTGCGGCAGAATCACCACCCATCCCGTAACCGTACATAAGAATAAGACGATGTGGTAGAAATCTCTCCGAAAAGGGTGTATGGATTTACTTTACACCTTCCTTACAATAGCTTTTCTAGTGGTAGAGGACAACCTTTATCTGGGGCAGCTGGGTGGCACAGTGGGTAGAGTGCTGAGCCCAGAGTTAGGAAGACTCCTGTACCCCCTGTACAGACACTTCCTAGCTGTGCCACAATGGACAAGTCACTTTACCCTGTTTGCCTGAGTTTCCTTATATGTAAAATGAACTGGAGGAGGAAATGGAAAACTCCTCTGTAATTTCTGCAAAGAAAACCCCAAATGGGGTTATGAAGAGTCAGACACAACTGCCAAAATGACTGAACAATAACCATGGTGGTCCCCATTATAAAGGGGGGGGAAATCCCAAACTGCAGAAGGTAATGTGATTGGCTTCAAGGCACTGTTCCAGCTGGTATCAGAGTCAGGGTTGAAATCCGGGCCTGCTCTGATGCACCATGCTGTAAGAAGACCTTGTGGTAATTTGCATTTCTTCATACAAGCTCATTTTACCTCTCCTGATAGGCTGTTCCCTGGGGGGCCTGTCTTTGCATCCCCTGTGGCTGGTGCAGCACCTGGTACACATTCAGTATTTAGGAAAAGTGTGTTGCTAGATGGGCTAAAGTTGAAAGAAAACCAGACCAAGAATCCCAAGAATGAGAGGAGAGAGAGAGGTGGGAGGGTGGGGGAGAGAGAGAGACAGAAGGAGAAGGAGAGTCACTGTCAGTGTCTATCACAGACAGAAGCCGACTAGAATAGAACTCATCCTTTATTGCTGATTCCTTCTAAATTCATATGATAAAAAAATGTTCACAGGACTAGAGGTCAGCATCTGAATAAAATTAAACACCAAACTTGAAATTTTGGAGACTTCATAATATTAGAGAAAAGTAAACAGAGATATCTCTAATCACAAACGTGTGATTATGTTTTAAATTAAATTTGCAAGTAATTAAAAAAATATTTAAATGACTTTCCCAAATACAAGCTAAGCACCCAAGTCTAAATTTGCAAAATTGGATTTCAAATTATTTTCACTTTCATGATTACGGTTCTGAAAGTCTGCAGCAGATTATTAAAATGCCTTCTTCATTTCAACAGTTTTCCAATAAAATTAATGTAATTAGATACATTAGAATTTTCTAGGCATTGAAAAGGGGATTGATGATGAAGCATAAAATATTTAATGTAACTCAGGGTAAGAAATTACTGGGAAATGATATTACAAGTTAAGCATAGTTGGTTTTAGTATGATTTATTTAAGTTCAATTTTTCATTCCTATTCTAATAACCATCATGGCTGTCAATCAACATTGTATTTACACAGATGCAAAGGGACAGAGGAGCAAGTATTTTTCTACTGCATAAAAGCTGATTTGGGGAGTGCATATTTTTGTTGCTCTAGAAGGATTATTTTGTACCAAAGTAGCTAAAATTTTATATGGATTGTGATTTTTTTTTTCTGGAATCATTATGTTGGATATTTTTTCATAAAAAAGAAATGCTGAGAAAAGAGGCAAAGAATTTGTGAGAAACGCAGCCTTTCTCTGGCTCCTATGAATGGATCCAGGTTATACTAGAAATAATGTTCTCAGGAAATGCAGGAGTGGGTGGGCAGCCTTGTCTGAATCCTCCCAATCCTCCCTGTATGCCAGGTGCTCATGGGAATTTGATGATGACAAGTGCATGTTCCTGTGCAGATCAGGATCTTTTTTTTGGATTAAGCACCTCCGAGAAAACAACAGCACCATGTGAGAAGTGATTACCAGTCAAATAAATGAAGAACTTACACCTGCAATCCCCAAGAAGCTCTTGGCTTCTCCCTTGAAAGGCTTATATCCCTGCTGCTGGAAACAGCCCAAAGATCACAAGTTACTGCCATCCCTCCATACATCAAGGTAACTCCCCTCCTATCACAGCAGGACCCTCTGTCTATCCTTCTGTGGGGAACTTTCTTCCCTCTCCAAGTCTGTTTTTGTTGAGTTTTCTTTTGCCACGTGTCACTGATTTGGAAGCAGGGATGACCAAAGTTTTGTGGCAATTCTTTAAATCTCATTTCCACCTGGGTTTTAGGATACCTGGGCTAGTGGGACACAGATAGTCAGTCAGCAAACTCTTATTAAGTGCTTCCTATGGATCAGACACTGTGTTGAGCACTGTGGATATAAAAAGAGCCAAAGCCCTTGTCTGCAAGGGACTCAGCCTCTAAGGGAGGAGTCTCGAAGTTCCCAGATATGTCTAGAGAAGCCACGGCGGGATAAAGAGAAAACAGTGGCCAGGGGGAAGCCACTAGAAGCAAGAGGGTTGGGAAAGGCTTCCTGGAGAGGGTGAGATTTCAGCTGTGACTCAAAGGAAGCAGGGAAGCCAGTAGGCAGAGAAGAGATTGAGCATTCCAGACACAGGGATAGTCAGAGAAAAGGCCCAGAGCGGAGACAGGAGCTAGCTCATTGGTGGAAAAGCCAGGAGAACAGCGCTAATAGTTTGAGGGGGAGGTGATGGGCAGTGACATGTAAGAAGAGTAGAAAAGTGAGGGAGGAGTGGGTGAGGAGGGTTTTGATTGCCAGATGGAGATTTTCTATTCAAACATGGGGACAACTGGGAGCCACTGCAGTTTCTGGAGTAGGGCAGTAACATAGACCCCACTTTTTTCTTTTTCTTTTTCTTTACTTTGCGGAGATTCTTTATTTCAAAGAAGAGGTGAAACCAATTTAAAAAATAATGCTTGAAATGCTTGAACCATCCCAGAAATACTACTGAACTTTCCAAAATTGAGAATGTAAACAAATGTATGAATTGAAAAACAAGTTGGTTTTATTTTTTTTTTATTGAAGGCAACAAAAACTTAATTTGGGTGAGAGTGGGACAAGGGCCATCAAAAAGGCTTCTTTTTTCTTTATTTTGTTTTATTGAGTTTATCTACTTTTAGTATACAAAATTCAGTTCCGCAACCCCTTGAGTTCTAAATTATCTCCCCTGCCCTCTACACCTCCCCACCAAGGCAACAAGCAATACATTATCGGCTCTACCAATACCTTTTCATTAAGCATTAGTCAGGTTGTAAAGAAGAATTAGAACCAATGTAGTGAACGAGAAACAAAGAACCCAACAAAACTGAGCCCAAAAGACAGACCACGTAGTTGGCTTCCATCTCCATCAAACTCCTAGTTCTTTGTTCTTGATGTGGGTAACCTGGTCATCATGAGTCTTTTGGAATTTAGACCCACCCTTTAAAAAAATCACTTTGGGGGCAGGGGGCGGAGCCAAGATGGCAGAGTAAAAGCAGGAACCTGCTTAAGCCCCCGAACCAACCATCTCCAATACCTGTAAAATATGACTCTAAACAAATTTTAGAGGTACAAGACCCCCAAAGTGACAGAGAAAAACAAATCTTCCACTGATGGCAGCCAGGCAGGCTGGCAGAAAGGGTCTAACACAAATGGCTAGGGGCTGAGTGCATTCCTATGTGAACCACTGCAGCCCAGACCCATGACAGCCCCCACCAGTGATCCAGACTGTCCAGAAATGACTTCAGGAGAGTTAATCACCAGCAGCTGTGGTGGTTCCCAGACTTCTCAACCCTTAAACAGCAAAGAGAAAGTAAAAGGTCAGTAGAGAACTCTATTGGAACCATGTGATGGAAGAGTGCAGTCCTGCCCCTTCCACTTACTCCCAGGGTGAAAGGTGGTGGAGGCACAGTGGCTGCTGCCCTTTGGCTGACTCCAGAGCTTCTGGTCTACAGATTGTGGGGGATCAAGCAACCATTCAGAGGGTAATCCCGCTTGTTGTGACCTGCTTGGAAATGGGTTGCAATCTTGGGTGTTGGTTCTGGTGAGGAAACCAGTGTGTCAGAGCTTGTGGTAACTATAGAGAGGGCACCCTCCTCATAGCTCTAATAACAGCTCTGACAACTGTGAAAAATCCAGCAATTTGGGTCACAACTCTCTCTACTCTGGAAGCAGACTTCTACTGTGACAAAGAACTGAAAAGTCTAGTAATGGGCTGACAAGATGAGCAAACAAAGGAAGCACAATCAGACCACAGAATCCTTATTTTCAGACAAAAATGATCAAAACATGGATCCATAAGAAGGCAAAAAAGTCAAAAGCTTCCAAGAAAAATAGGCATTGATTACAGGCCATGGAGGAGTTTAAGAAGGATTTAAAATCAAGTAATAGAAGTGGAGGAAAAATTGGGAAGAGAAATGAAAATGATGCAAGAAAATCATGAAAAACAAGTCAACAGCCTGACTGAAGTAAATTACACCTTAAAAAATAGACTAACTCAAATGACAAAAGAGACTCAAAAAGCCAATCAGGAGAAGAATGCCTTAAAAAGCCAAATTGCCCAGATGGAAAAGGAATTTCAAAAACTTATTGAAAAGAATTACTCCATCAAAATTGGATTGTAGCAAATGGAAACTAATGACTTTATGAGAAATCAAGATAATATAAAACAGACACAAACAAATAAAAAATAGAAGGCAATGTGAAATATCTCATTGGAAAAACCACTGACCTGGAAAATAGATACAGGTGAGATAATTTAAAACTGATTGAACTACCTGAAAGCCATGATCAAAAAAAGAACTTAGAAATCATCCTTCAAGAAATTCTCAAGGAAAATTGCCATGATATTCCAGAACCAGAGGGCAAAATAGAAATTGAAAGTATTCACCAATTGCCTCTTTAAAAAAATACTCCTTGGAATATTATAGCCAAATTCCAGAATGCCCAGGTCAAGAAGACAATATTACAATGCGTCAGGAAGAAATAATTTTAGTATTGTGGAAACACAATCAGTATAGTACGAGATCTAGCAGCTTCTACATTAAGGTGTCAGAGGGCTTGGAATATAATATTCCAGAGGTCAAAGGAGCTAGTATTAAAATCAAGAATCAACTACCCAGCAAAACTGAGTATAATGCTTCTGGGAAAACATGGTCATTCAATGAAATATAGGACTTTCAAGTATTCCTGATGAAAAAAAAAAACAGAGCAAAACAGAAAATTTGACTGAAATACAAGAACCAAGAGAAACATGAAAAGGTATACAGGAAAAAGAAATAAAAAGGAACTTATTAAAGTTGAACTATTTACATTCCTACATGGAAAAATGATCATTGTACCTCATGAGACTTTTCTCAATATGAGGATATTTGAAAGGAATACATATATATATATATATATATATTTGTATACATAAATATATATGTATAGGAGGGTGTATGTGTGTATAAGTACATATATGAGTGTGTGTATGTGTGTGTACATGTATACATAGATGGAGGACAGAAAATCAGTTGGATATGAAGGGATGATATCTAAAAAATAAACTTAAGAAGTGAGAGAGGAATGCATTGAGAGAAGGAGAAAGGGAGATATAGAATAGGGTAAATTATCTCATATAAAAGAGGCGAGGTAAAACTGTTACAATGAAGGGGAAGAGCAGGAATGTGAAAGGGAATTGGTCAATCTTACTCTCATTGAATTTGGCTTAAGGAGGAAATAACATACACACTTAAGTGGGTATCTTACGCTACAGGAAAGTATGGGGGGAAGGGGATAAGAGGGGGGAATGATAGAAGGGAGGACAGATTGGGGGAGAGAGCAGTTAGAAGGAAATACTTTTGAAAAGGGATAAGGTCAAAGTAGAAAATAGAATAAATGGGGCAGGGATAGAATGGAGGGAAATATAGTTAGTTTTTCATAATATAACTACTAAGGATATGATTTGGGTAGCTAAACATGTACAATCAATATTGAATTGCTTGTCTTCCCAGTGGGGGCAGGTAAGGAGGGAAGAAGGGAAAAAAATCTGGAAATCAAAGTTTTAAAAACAAATCTTATTTTTTTTATCTGCAACTGGGAAATAAAATTTACAGGTACTGGGGTATAGAAATCCATTTTGCTCTACTAAAGTTAGGGATATGGGGGAGGATATAAGTGAAGGTAGATTGGGGGAAGGGGTATTCACTAGGTTCAATATCTTGGGGTGGGTGGTAGCGGAAAGATGGGGAGAAGATTTGCAACTTAAAATCTTGTGGAAATGAATGTGGAAAACTAAAAAATAAAGAAAGAAAAGATTAAGAGAAAAAAAGAGAAAACCCCATTTGGGCCATAAAGAGCATAGGCTGGAGGGGGGAGAGACTTGAAGGCTGGCAGACCCTGCTGATATATTCCAGTGTGAGATCCAAAGGGCCCATGCCAGGGACATTGGCAGAAGAGAGAAGGGGGCAAATTCATTAGATGCCAGAGAGGTGAAATCAGCAGGCCTTGGCACCATCACAGAGAAGGAGGAGGGCTTAGAGGTAGTGAGGACTTGTGGCCCGGGGGGAGGGAGGGGCTGTGGTCCTACCACCTTCAGCATCACAGAGTCCCCAGGCTTGCTTCACAGACAGCAGAATAAAAAATAAAAGCAGCTGTATCTGAGAGAACTCCACGACGTCCCAGAGCTTTGGGACGTCCCTTTACTGCTCCTGTGCAAAATTCCTTGTTTTAGCTCTTGACAGGGTTTGGAGATGCTGCTTGGCATCACTGAGGATGATCCACTGGGCCTGCAGTCAGGAAGACCAGAAACTGGCCAGCTGTGTGACCATGAGCAGGCCACCTGACTCTGCCCCAGTTTTCTCATCATAAAATGAGCTAGAGAAGATAACAGCTAAAACCCCTCCTGGCCTGGGTAAATAAATCCCCAAAAGGGGGTGGAGTCAAGATGGCAGGGTAGAAACAGGACTTTCACAAAGCTCCAGCTTCCACCTACCCCAATTCATGTAAAACTTTACTCTAAACAAACTTGGGAGTTACAGAACCCACACAATGACACAGAGAAGCTAACCTCCCACTGAGGACAGCATGGAAAGCTGGCAGGAAGGGGCCGGCACAGCAATCTGGGAGCCCAGACCGGCCTCACATAAGCTGAAGGCTTTAGCCTCAGAGTGGCCAAAACCAGCTGCTGGCTGGAGGGATTTCAGAACACCAGCAGCTGTGGCAGTTTCCAGGATTATCAACCCATAGATGCTAAGGACAAAGTGAGAGGTTAGTGCAGTGTGGACATAGGGATGCAGTAGTTTAGGAGTGTGCTTGGCCTTTGACCCCAGGGCAAGAAGCAGCTGACGCACCATGGTCCTGCAGCCACCACCATGTGCCAGCATCATCTCCTGGCCTGAAGACTGTAGGGGGACCAAGCAACCAGTCTGAGGGGTGATTGCTCTTGCTTTAATCTGCTCAGATGTGGATTGTGGTCCAGGGTAGAGGCCCTGGGGTGTGCAACCTGCTTGTCAGAGCACATGAAGGCTTCAGAGAGGGCACCCAATTAAAAGCTCCAGCAGCTATGAAAATCCCAGAGTTTGATACAAAGCAACCCTGTCTGGTACCAGAGTCCTACTGTGTCAAAAAGCCCAAAAGTCAAGTAATTGAGTGGCAACATGAACAGGCAAAGAAAGCAGAGAAACCCAACTTTATGGTCCTATTTTGGGGACAAAAAGGATCAAACCATGGAACGGGAGGAAGACAATGAAGTCAGAACTCCTGCACCAAAAGTTTCCAAGAAAAATACAAGCTGGTTACAGGCCACAGAGAACCTGAAGAAGGATTTTGAAAACCAGATAATAGAAGTGGAGGAAAAATTTGGAAGAGAAATGAGAATGATGCAAGAAAATTTTGAAATGAGAGTCAACGACCTGACTGAAGAAAATGACATCTTAAAAAAAAATAGACTAAATAAAATGGCAAAAGAGGCTCAAAAAGCCAATGAGGAGAAGAATGCCTCAAAAAGCCGAATTTGCCAGATGGAAAAAGAATCTCAAAAACTTACTGAAAAGAATCATTCCTTTAGAATTAGATTGGAGCAAATGCAAGCTAGTGACTTTATGAGAAATGAAGATACTATTAAACAGATCCAAACAAATGAAAAAATAGAAGGCAATGTGAAATATCTCCTTGGAAAAATCACTGACATGGAAAATAGATCCAGGAGAGATAATTTAAAAATTATTGGACTACCTGAAAGCTGTGATAAAAAATATACATATGTGGATATATACATAGATAGAGGGCACAGGACCAATTTACTAGGAAGGGACGATACTTAAAAGTTGATATTAAGAGGTGAGAGAGGAATATAACGAGAGGAGATGGGGAGAGGCAGAATGGTGTGAACTATCTCATAGAGAAGAGGCAAGGGAAAATGATTACAATGGATGGGAAAAATAGGAAGGCAAAAGGGAATGGGTCAAACTTTTTCCCCTTGAATATATATATGTATATATATGTATATATGTATATCCTATTATTAACATTATTTTACATGTAATTGGGAAACAAGACATAAAGGCACTGGGGCCTAGAGATCCACCATGCCCTACTGGAAAGTTGGAGGGGGCATGGGAGAAGATATGGGAAAGAGCAGTATGGACATAACCATTAGAATCACTATTTTTGGATGATGGGCAAGGAAAAAATGGGGAAAAAATTTTAACTCAAAATCTTGCAGAAATGAGTGATGTAAACTTGAAGTTAATAAAGCTTTTGATTAAAAATAATGAAATGACTGACCAGTAACCAGGGGCTTCCGTTCAATCTCTGAGCATAGACAAAAACAGAGAGGATGATGAGGTCCAGTGTGTAAACCTTGTCCACTTCACTGGTCCTCCCGCTGATGATATTTCCCTAGTAGAGCCATGTAATGCTCCAGGTCAGGATGAAGGGGTGAAATCAGCATGTGTTACTTCCCCACATCAGTTATGTCTATACCCACTCCTAACCATAGGCTTCCAGAACAGAAGGGTTAATGAAGAGGAGAGGCTGTGGCTTCTAAAGCTTGGACCAAGCAACCCAATGGAAGTGACAAATGGGGAACAGCAGGAATGGAGCTCTTGGAGCAGTGGCTCCTTTAAGAGGGCAGTTCCCAGTCCTGGAGGGTGTCTTTTAATGGAGCCAAAACCCTTGTACAATGGGATCATCTTCCAGCCCTGTCTCCTTATGGTTTGAGTCCCCGGTGTTTAACACAAGTTTCAAGCACACAGTGAGCCCTTAATAAATGCTCTATCTATGTAGGCCTAAACCAAAAAAAGCAAAAATAATGTTATGGAAACCTAGAAATTTTTCACACTAGTTTAATGTTGTTTAATATTTAAGCATCAAGACCCTCAATGGCTGGCTTCACAGAATCTTGGATGAGAGAGTGAGAAGGGAATTTAGTCACCATCTAGTCCTGGTGATCACCAAAAAGGAAGGGCCAGAATGGTGATTAGAGATCCCCCAGCCTTGGTTATAGACAGACAGTGAGGAGGCCAAGATGGATGGGAGAGAGATCGAGGAAGGGAATTGAAAGTTAGCACATGGTGTGGGCATATGCCAACACTACTACCATTGCTGCTAGTACCACCCCAATCACCACTGCTGTAGCTCCTGCTAGTGCTGCTGCTGCTATTAGTACTACTACTGTTCCTGCTACTACTACCACTAACTCTAATCCTAAACTAGGGTGATGGCTCTTCAGAGTCTGCCAAGAACTTTGGGAAGATTCCCTGTCCTCAGACACTCAAACCAGCCTTCAGAGCTGGGGTCTACAATTTTCTTCCCTTTACAGATTGCATATGCTTTCTTTCACGTCGCAAAAATCATGTCAGCTTCATAGGTACAACCATGAGAACTCTGCCTGCTGGGGCTGGGAGCGGCAGACAGATCTCTATGGCAATCACTTCCATACTCTTGACTAAGATTTCTGTCTAATGCAGAGACCTCAGGAGCATGTGCAGAAAACAAGGTCTTGCATCAACACCTGTCTTAGCCTGACTGGCTACACATATTACTGGAATTAATATTTGTAAAAATTTACACATGTACAATGTTTTAGGTTAATGAAGTGCTTTAAAAGGCATCTTAGCTTCAATAGGTTAAGTAGAAATACAACAGCAAAACAAATGGCAGGGTGGAAAAGGCCTGAGCCTGTGCACAGAGACAGTGTAAAATATGCAAGAAGCTATTCCCATTCAATCTTCCTTTAAAGTGGAATCTCTTTTCTTAAACATTTTAATAATTTTGATAACTGATTTTAAACTCAATAATTATGATGTGCTTTTCAAAGAAAAAATGGTTCTTGTGAAAAATGTCTTTGGATATCTGCAGGAGATGAGTGCGACCCCAGTGGACAGCTGCAGGCTATTCTGAATTGGAAGGTTTCACGTTCAAGCCCATGGGTGATCAGAATGGGTTTTTATGGATTCATTTCCTTGAGCTTCACTTTTCACCAGGACAAGGATTTTCAACTCAGCTATGCCTCATCCCTGGCCATACTCTGCATCTGCTCCCCTGAACTGAATTTAGGGGAGTGTTACAGATCTAAGGCGACCCTCTTAAAAGTGCTTAGAAGGATCCAGGGTTTACTATGCACCAGGGCTTCCCCAAAGTTCCTGGTAATTAATACTAATGATTGTAGAGATACTAATTAATTGATACTTTTGCAGAAAATATTTCTTTTGATTCATTTGTGTGATGACTAGCTGGGGAAGTGACTGGAGAAAATAACCTGGTGCACGGGTCGCTCCCTGCACCCCACACTTTTTAAAATTTTTTTTTTATTAATTTGTTTGTTTTCTTTTAGTTTACAGGATTCAAGTCCACAATTCCTTGAGTTTCACATTTTATCCCCCGCCCTCCCCCCCCCCCCCCCCTTCGGCTTATACTCAAGTATAGGATCTGTAAATACATTCACATTATACATTAGTCAGGATACAAGGACGGATTGTACCAGCTGGAATGAAAAGTGGTTAAGAGGACATAAAACCAAATGAGAGAAGGAAAAAGATCAGGTATTTTGCTTCCACCTGGATATAAACTTAGTTCTTTCTAGTTCTTTCTCTGGATGCACATATTTCTCTCCATCATGAGTCTTTTAGGATTGACTTATATCACTGCATTTCTGAGAAGAGTCCAGTCTATCAAAGTTGGTCATCACACATATTTTGTGTCTGTAATTGTGTACAAATTTCTCCTGGTTCTCCTCTTCTCACTCAGCATCAGTTCTTTTAAGCCTCTCCAGGTAAATATGAAGACAGTCTGCTCCTTGTTTCTTATACCACAATAGTGTTCCATAACATGCATATACCACAACTTGTTCAGCCATTCCCCAACTGATGGGCACCCCCTTAATTTCCAATTCTTTGCCACCGCAAAAAGAGCTGCTATAAACATTTTTATACATATGGATCTTTCTCTCATTTCTATGATCTCTTTGGGATATAACTCTAGGAGTGGTATTGCTGGATCAAAGGGTATGAAAGTATTTATAGCCCTTTGGGCATAATTCCAGATTGTTCTCCAGAAAGGCTGGATCAGTTCACAACTCCACCAGCAATGCATTAGTGTTCCAATTTTCCCACATCCTCTCCAGCATTTGTCATTTTCCTGTTTTGTGATGTTAGCCAATCTGACTGGTGAGATATGGTACCTCAGAGTTGTTTTGATTTGCATTTCTCTAATCAATAGTGAATTAGAGCATTTCTTCATGTACTTAGAGATAGCTTTAATTTCTTTCTCTGAAAACTGCCTGTTCATATCCTTTGACCATTTATCAATTGGGAAATGACTTATATTGTCATGAATTTGAATAAATTCTCTGTATATTTTAGAAATGAGTCCTTTGTCAGAGACATAGGTTGTAAAGATTCTTTCCCAATTTCCCACCTCTCCCTTAATCTTGGTTTCATTGGCTTTGTTTGTACAGAAACTTTTCAATTTCATGTAGTCAAAATTATTCATTTTACATTTTATAATGTTCTCCAATTCTTGTTTAGTCATAAAGTCTTTCCCTCTCCACAAGTCTGATAGGTAAACTAGTCCCTGTTTTAGGAGACTGCTTACAGTATCAACCTTTATACCTAGGTCATGAACCCATTTAGACTTGATTTTGGTATGTGGTGTTAGATAATGGTCTATGCCCAGTTTCTGCCATACTATATTCCAGTTTTCCCAGCAGTTTTTGTCAAATAGTGAGTTCTCTTCCAAAAACCAGGGTCTGGAGGTTTGTCAAACAATAGATTACTATATTCCTTGACTTCTGAATCTCGTTTGCCTAATATATTCCATTGATCCACTCCTCTATTCCTCAGCCAGTACCAAGTAGTTTTGATGATTGCTGCTTTATATTACAGATTGAAATCTGGTATAGCTAATCCACCTTCCCTAGCATTTCTTTTCATTAACTCCCTTGATATTCTGGACCGTTTATTCTTCCAAATGAATTTTGTTTCTATTTTTTTCTAGCTCTAAAAAGTAGGGTTTTTTTTTGGTAAATTCATTGCTATGGCACTAAATATATAATTTAATTTAGGTAAAATTGTCATTTTTTTATATTACCTCGACCCAGCCATGAGGAATTGATATTTTTCCAATTAGATAGATCTGTCTTTATTTGTGTGAAAAGTGTTTTGTAGTTATGATCATACAGGTTCCTGGGTTTTTTTTTAGTTTGGTAGATTCCCAAATATTTTATAATGTCTACAGTAACTTTAAATGGGATTTCTCTTTCCATTTCTTGCTGTTCAATTTCATTGGAAATATATAGGAATGACGAGGATTTATGTCGGTTTATTTTATATCCTGCAACTTTGCCAAATTTATTTATTGTCTCAAGGAGCTTTTTCTTTGATCCTCTAGGATTCTCTAAGTATATCATCATATCATCTTCAAAGAGTGATAGCTTGGTCTCTTCTTTGCCTAATTTGATTCCTTTGATTTCTTTTTCTTCTCTAATTGCTACTGCTAACATTTCTAGTACCAGATAGAATAAGAGGGGTGATAGTGGACACCCTTTTTCACTCCTGATCTTATGGGAAATGCTTCTAGCTTCTCCCCATTACATATAATACTTGCTGATGGCTTTAAATAGATGCTACCTATTATTTTAAGGAAGGCTCCATTTATTCCTATACTTTCTAATGTTTTTAATAGGAATGGATGTTGTATTTTGTCAAAAGCCTTTTCTTCATCTATTGAGATGATCATGTGTTTTCTGATAGTTTTATTGATGAAATGATCAATTATACTGATGGTTTTCCTAATATTAAACCATCCTTGCATTCCTGGAATAAATCCTACCTGATCAAAGTGTATTATTCTTGAGATAAGTTGGTGTAGACTTTTTGCTAGTATTTTATTTAGAATTTTCACATCTATATTCATGAGGGATATTGGTCTATAATTTTCTTTCTCTGTTTTATCTCTTTCTGATGAAGGTATCAGTACCATATTTGTGTCATAAAAAGAATTTGGTAGGACTCCTTCACTAATTTTCCCAAATAGTTTGTAGATTATTGTAATCAATTGTTCTTTAAATGTTTGATAGAATTCATTATTGAATCCATCTGGCCCTGGAGATTTTTTCCTAGGGAGCTGACTGATGGCTTGTTCAATTTCTTTTTCTGAGATGGGATTATTTAAGTAATTTACTTCCTCTTAAATTAATCTGGGCAGCTTGTATGTTTGTAAATATTCATCCATTTTCCTAATATTGTCAAATTTATGTGCATACAATTGGGAAAAATTATTGCTAATTGTTTTGATTTCCTCTTTATTGGAGGTAGATTCACCCTTTTCATTTGTGATACTCATAATTTGGTTTTCTTTTTTCTTTTTTTATCATATTGACTGAGGGTCTATCAATTTTTTGTTTTTTTTTTCATAAAACCAGCTCTTGATTTTATTTTTTAATTCAATAGTTTTCTGAATTTCAATTTTATTAATCTCTCCTTTTGTCTTCAATATTTCTAATTTAGTATTTAATTGGGGATTTTGAATGTGTTCTTTTTCTAGGTTTTTTAATTGCATGCCCAATTCGTTCAGCTCCCTTTTCTCTAATTTAATCATGTATGCACTCAGGGATATAAAACTTTCCCTAAAATCTTCCTTTAATTCACCCCACAGATTTTGGTATATTGTCTCATTATTATCATTCTCTTGAATGAAATTGCTGATTGTTTCTATAATTTCTTGTTTGACCCACTCATTCTTTAGGAATAAATTGTTTAATTTCCAATTAGTTTTTAGTCTGTCTTTCCCTGGCCCTTTATTGCATATAATTTTTATTGCATCATGATCTGAGAAGGATGCATTTAATATTTCTGCCTTACTGCATACAATTGTGAGGTTTTTATGCCCTAGAACATTGTCAATTTTTGAGTATGTACCATAAACCACTGAGAAGTAAGTATATTCCTTTTTATCCCCATTCAGTTTTCTCCAGAGATCTATCATACCTATCCTTTCTAAAATCCTCTTCACCTCCTTAACTTCTTTCTTATTTATTTTGAGGTTGTATCTATCAAGTTCAGAGAGGGGGAGATTAAGGTCTCTCACTAGTATAGTTTTGCTATCTATTTCTTCCTCTAATTCCTTTACCTTCTCCTCTAGGAATTTGGATGCTACACCACTTGGTGCATATATGTTAAGTAGTGATATTGCTTCATTCTCGATGGTGCCTTTTAACAGGATAGAGTTTCCTTCCTTATCTCTTTTAATTAGGTCAATTTTTGCTTTTGCTTTATCTGAGATAGGATTGCTACCCCTGCTTTTTTTTTTTTACTTTAGCTGAGGCATGATATATTTTATTCAAACCTTTTATCTTTACCTTGTGTGTATCCCTCTGTTTCAGATGTGTTTCTTGTAAACGGCATATTGTAGTATTATGATTTGTAATCCATTCTGCTGTCTCCGTTTTATGGGAGAGTTCATTCCATTCACATTTACAGTTATGATTGTTATCTGTTTCTTTCCCTCCATCCTATCCCTGCCCCTGTTAATGTTCATATTTTCCCTCCCTTCTCCCTTCTCTCCCTTAAGTTTTCCTTTTCACAACCGTGTGACTCAGTGTTCCTTTTTCAGACCCCCTCCCTTTTCCTCCCCTTTCCCCTTACTACTTCCTTCCCTACAAACCACTCCCACCCCCCTTCCGTAACCCTTTCCCCCTCCTACTGCCTGTAGGATATTTTTATACTTAATGAAGTATGCTATTTCTTCTTCGCATCAAGAGTGACAGGAACAAATCTCATGAGAAGCTCCTCTCCCTCCCCTCTTTCCCTCTTAAATGATACTTTTTTGTGTGTGTTTCTTCTCCATAGAGTCCTGTGCTTAACTGGGTGTTATTCCCTCCTTGTACCAGAACCAATGAGGAAACAGCTCATATGCTTCCCAACTCCCTCCCTTTTTTTCCTCTGCTATACAGTTTTTATGCTTCTATGTGTGGCATAATTTACCCTTTTCTACTTCATCCAGTCCCTTTGTCGCCCTTAATAAGATTTGTCTTATCATCATTTTGTGTATTTTATAGCCATACCCTCTACTTCTCTATAACCAGTTTGCTCTTATCAAATAGCAGGGTGTGTGTGTGTGTTCTCCTTGTTTACCTTTCTAAGTCACTGTTGCATCTCGTAATTGGAGGTTTAATTTTCCATTGAGTTCTGGCTTTTTTATCAAGAAGTTCTGGAACTCTGTTATATCGTTGAATGACTATCTCTTTGTCTAGAAGAATATGCTCAGTCTCGCTTGGTATGTGATCCTTGATTGTAACCTGAGCTCTTTTGTCTTCTGAAAAATTGTATTCCACTGCATCTGATTTTTCAGTGTAGAGGATGCCAAATCCTGTGCAATCCTCACTGTGGATCGTAGATATCTGAATTGTTTCTTTCTGGCTGCTTGAAGTATTTTCTCTTTTATCTGTTAGTTCTGGAGTTTAGCCACAACATTTCGAGGACTTTTCAGTTTAGGATCTCTTTCAGCAGGTGTCCGGTGGATTCTCTCAATTTCTATTTTACCCTCAGGTTCTAGTATCTCAGGGCAGTTTTTCTTAACGAGCTCTTGGAGAATGTTGTCCAGGCTCATTTTTTCATCATAATTTTCTAGTAGGCCTATGATTCTCAGATTATCTCTCCTGGATCTGTTTTCTAGGTCAGTTATTTTTCCTTTGAGGTATTTTACCTCTTTAATTTTTCATTCTTGTTGTTTTGCTTGGCTAATTCTTGGTTCCTCATAGAGTTATTTGTTTCCATTTGGTTAATTCTAGTTTTTAGCAAATTATTTTCCTTGTTTAATTTTTGGAGCTCCTTTTCCATATCATACACTTTTCTTTTTAGAGAGATGTTTTCTTCATTATAATGTTTTTTCTAATTCTTCCATTTTGGTTTTGAGAGAATTATTCATTTGTCTTCTATCTCTCTCATTTTGTTTTCAAAGTTCCTTTTAATCTCTTCTAGGAGAGCCTTTTGTGCTAGGGACCCATTCCCTGTTGAAATTTCAGCTTTGGGTGTGGAGTCCACATTGTCTCCCCCTGAGGTTGTTTCCTCCCTCTGAGGACAGTAGGACTCCAGAGTCTTTGTCTTTGTAGTCTGCTTTCTACCCATTTTGAGGCAGGGTCCTGGCCACGCCCTTACTCTAGGATGCCAAGCCTTTACTGTAGAGGGTTTTGCCCTGGGGAAAGAGTTATTATGTTTTCAGGGTCAGGGGGAGGAGGGTTTGGAGCAAGTGAGGTTCACTCTGTCATCCTGGACTTTGGAGGTCCTGAATGGGGCTTTTTTTTTTTAATTTCTGGGCTATGAAGTAGTAGCCCCAGGAGTGCTTGCTGTCCAGGACAGGGGCCCCTGGATTTGCTTCTTACCTTGCCCTTTCCAGTCTCAGCCCTTTGGTGATAGACCTGGTAGTGGACCTTGTTGTTGGTGGGAAGACTTGCCTTTGGATTTGATCAGGCCCCTTCCATGACTGCCTCTGCCGCCCGTGCCTTCTGGGCCTGCCCCTGCATCTGCTGGTCACACCACGCCTTCCCAGCCCCTGCGTCTGTAGGCCGTGTGCACCCCATACTTGTGATGGCATCGTTGGGTGACCACCTCGCGCAAACACAGACCAGAGCGTTTTGGATCCATAGGGATTTTGCTTCAGGCTGGAGAGGAAGAAAGCTCAAGTATTCATCCCTTCATTGGTGGTCTGTGGCTCAGAATCACCTGGACAGTTGGGGAGATGCTTCTGTTGGTAGAGAGGTGATGACCCCTCACTGGGAGGTGGCTGGCAGGAATTGGCTTTGGTCAAATCAGCTGCTTTCTTTTTGAGATGGAGGCATTACAGTAACAACTTCCAAGAATTAATGTCTGCGAGACAGGCCTGTATAATAACATGGTAGAGTGGATAAAGACTAGCAGACCTAGGTTCAAACTAGACATCTTCCTTTGTTATTGTTTGAAAGCAATCAGTGTTAAATGTGACCCTTACCCAGGGTCACACAGCTAGTAAGTTTCTTAGGTCAAATTTGAATTCAGGTCCTCCTCACTCCAGGGCCAGTGTTCTATCCACTGCACCACCGATCTGCCCCTAGAATGATTGTTCTCTGCCCCTCCCCACACACACATGGCTAAGGAAGGGAAGATCTTTTCTTTTTTTATTATTTAATTTTTCTTTTTTTTAATTTATGAAATAAAACAAGTATTTCCATAACATAGTAGGGTTTTTAAAAAAGATAGTTGAACTTGAAACTTCAAATCTGTTACGTTCACCTTACTATTCCTTTTAAATATATAGTAAAGTTGTCAGGTAACTTTCTTTTTTCTCCTTTTTTTCTTCCCTCCCCATTCCACCCTAGTGATGGCTACCATTAGACACAATGTGTGTGTGTGTATATATATGCAAATCTGTGTGTATATATGTATGCATATGTGTGTGAGTGTGCTTGTCTGTACAATTATTCTACACATACTTTTTTGTATCAGTTCCTTCTCTAGGTGCAGATTGCATCTTTCTTCATAGGATCTTTTAGTGAATTTGGGTGTTTATATCAGTCAAAATGACTTAGTTGCTCAAAGCTGTCCTTAGAGCAAGCCTGCTGTTTCTGTATACAATGTTCTCTTGCTTCTGTTCATTTCGTTCTTCAGTATTTCATACAGGTCTTTCCATGTTTTTCTAAGCTCACCATTTCTTACAGCACATTGGTTTCTCATCATGATCAGCATCACAACTTCTTCAGTCATTCCCCTAATAATAACAACATTCATTTGGAAGAACAAGAAGTCAAGAATGTTAAAGGAAGCAACAAACAATGTAAAGAAAGGAAGGTTTAGCAGCCCCAGATCTTAAGCTCTAGTATAAGATGGATTTATCAAAACTATCTGCTACTGGCCAAGAAATAGAAAGGTGGATCTGTAGAGCAGAGTAGACACACAAGCCACAGCAGCAAAGGAACCCAGGAACCTTGGACTTGGACTTGGACAGATTGACCTCTTATTCTTAACATCCACATGTTTTATTTTCATTGTTTCTTCATTTTATTCCTTTGAATGTACAAACCTGGATTTTGTGATTAAATGACATTATTGATTAGAGTTGAGCTACATTTTCTGTAGTGAGTCAAGTCTTAAATCCATCAATAATTTGTTATTTCTCACTTATCGTATGACTGATTATGCTCAGCTGTTTATGTTGGGTTTTCCCCCTTACACACCCACAAGGTTGGCATTTCATACAGCAAGTAACTTGGGAAACCCAATGCTTTTCTGTTGAAATGGCTTATTTGTTTATGTAAGAGTGGAATAGAGCAACTTCATGATCGATAAATGACCTGAATAATTTAGTGGCCAAATCGATATATCATAAGCTATTCTAGATACACTCAAGAGTTTTTTCATCTCAAATGAGCCCCATGTGAAACAAGTGGTGGGAAAGAGTCTGTGGCACTTTCTTTTAACGTCCTTTTACCAAGGAATGCTGAACATTTCTTTAACTGGGAACACACTCCCCTCCACTACACACTGCCAACAAGTAACATGGAATTTTATGTGCAACATTAAATGGGGGATAATGAACTTTGATATTGCTGCTGGAGACTGTCACTGATAGAAAACATCTTCCTTCCTTGATTCCAGGGGCTCCAGTGCCTGAGAATTTCTAAGAAAATATTGTCTCTAATTCCCTGTGTCTGATACTCTGTCTCTTTGGCTGAGTGGAGAGTCAAATATGCATTTACAGTATTCCTCCATCAAAACCTTGGGGGAAAATTGACATGCAGTCATGTTTTATAAGGTTGGAAATTTTCCCAGACTGAAGGAATATTTCTGGTATTCATATTAAAAGCCAGTTAGAGGTATTGTGCTAGTCGTGCCATAAATTTATTTCTAAAAATGTGGGGTCTAGAAAAAGGGGAAAAAATGCTCTATGATGATAACCCAGTAGGCTGATGGCTAGTTTTTAATTTTTATTTGCTTTTTAGGGGGTGGATACCCATGGTAATCCTTCCTTCCTTACTCCTTTTTCCCTCTCCTGCTTTCCTTCTTTCAAATTTATCTGTTTTTAAGAGGGGAGAACAATTTTTCTATTATATAAGAATTTTTAATTAATTGATATTTGTAAAATATTTAGTCCATGGTATACAAAGTGCTTGAGAAAGGAATGGTTTAATTGCTTGATTACATTGATAAAAAAAATGAAGTGCTCATTCAAGAGAATTCATGAAGATAATCAAGATAAAAACAAAAACCAAATATATTGTTATTATATAGCTTTTTTATGATTATGAAGCATTTAAATATATTATTTGATTCTCATGATGAATCTAAAAGGTGTTTGTTGAAATTGGAGTTGTTGAATGAATAATGTAGTGGAAATATTTGCAATTTAGAACTAAGAAAGTAAGGAGCAAAAGAAGGAAATGACTCATACAAGGTCACACAATTGGTAAATATTAGAATCAAGCACCAGATTTACATGATCTTTGGATTTAGAGCTATATCAAATTAGAGCAAATACCATCCTGTGATTTAGAGATGAAAGGAAACTTTGATTCTATCTAGGCTAATCCTCTCATTTTATGGATCAGACTCTGAGATCTGTTCCAGGCCACATGAGTATTGAGTGAAAGCACAAGGATTAGAGAAGCCAATTTGAATTCCAAGTCCAGGTGGCTTTGCTCCTGCCACATTAAGTCATTAGATGATCTCTCCAAACTAGGAAATAAACCAGCTGTGTCATTCAGACATTTTAAAAATTGTGATAAATTAAGAAAGTTATTGCTACTATTATGGTGAAGTTGGTGTAGTCTTTCCTAAGCTTGGGAAGAGTGATGGGAGGGTGGTATCAAACAAAGAGGATTAAGCATGCCCTAAACTCTTCTATCTAAATGTTGTATGCCGATACCCCTGTGAAGGTGGAGTGACCTGGGCACTGACTTCTTCACAATTAAGCCATAAGAGAGAAAGTCATGGAAGCCTCTCCCACCTTGGAAAGGATTCAAGCGTATTCCCAGAGAAATTCTCAGCTTGCTATGTGAAGGTCACACTAGCTAAGTGGGGAATAATGTGTCAGGGTCATTCAGGAGCTGATGGATTATGGGGTTCTGGAAAGTCATGATACAGGATCACCTCAAATGGTCCTCAGGGCTGTGTGACTCCCTTCAAATTCCAGTGTTTGTGACAAAATGGTAGGAAATGGGACTGAGGCTTTTAAGACTCACCTCATTTTAGATGATTTATAAAAAATGACTTACCTCTAATTATTGGAAATGTGAGTATTAAATACCCAACACATTTGAGTCACATTGATTTTGTTATTCTTGATAGAAATAGAAGATGATCAAGGAAATTGCAACAAAATGCCTGGTTGACTTAGAGGTTCTTCTTGAAGAAAAATAGAGTCTGCAGAGGTAGTTTTTGGGACACCAGGGCATCACCAAGTTTCATTCCCTGAATCCTGGTGTTCTATGGTATTGCTATTCTTGTGATGATTGTACATTTAATAACCACCATGGATACGATTCCAGCTTATATACCAATAACACAAAGTGGGCGAAGTGGTAAAAAAGTCTTTCTTGATATAATGCTCCAAAGAAACCTCACATTTTCCTTGATAAATGATGGCTTTGATGTCATGACTTAGAAACAGGAAATTGGAAAAAAATGATAATAAAAAATATGACTGACCTTTGAGCCACAAAACGAGTTAAGGGTATAAACCACATATACATATGGAAGACTTTCAAAAGACTCAAGAGTCACTGTAGAAGATGAGAATCCCACATCCCACGGAGAGGTCAAATATCCATCATGGAGAAGAAACAGCTCAATCCTGATTGGGGTGGGGGGGGTGGTCAGCTCAGAGGCAGGGGTGCAGTCACATCAGTATAGAATTAGAAAGTCAGGGGCGGCCAGGTAGCACAGCGAGTAAGAGCACCGGCTCCAGTGTCGAGATGACCTGGGGATCGAATCCGAGCTCCAATACTCAGCACCCACCCAGAAACCCCTGGCCGTGTAACCTTAAGCAAGTTACTTAACCCCATTTGCTTAGGGGCGGCCAGGTGGCTCAGCGAGTAAGAGCACCGGCTCCAGTGTAGGGATGACCTGGATCAAATCCGGGCATAATGGCCGTGTAACCTTGAGCAAGTTACTTAACCTGGATTGCTTAAAAAAGAAAAAAAAAGAATTAGAAAGTCAAAATCAAACTCCAAAGTCACCGAACACGAGTGGCCAATCTCAGGACCCTGGCTCAGTCCCAATACTTCTTAACCTCTCTAGTACTTAATGCTATTCATCTGATTGTCATTCTAGATACTTTTTCCTCACTAGGCATTTGGGATGCTCATTTCTCCTGCTTCTCCTCTCCTTCCAACGGCTCCTTTCAAGGAAGCCTTGATTGTTCTCAGTCTATGATCTGCCCATATTAATAGCACATGGGTGCTCCTCAGGGCCCTCTCTTGGGCCCCTTTGCTCTGCTCTATAGCCTAATGCACCTGGTGGGCTCATAAGCTTCCATAGGTTTAATGATCACGTTGCTAGATCTGTATGTACAGACTTTTTTTGGCTGAGTCATGACAATATATATCTCACTGCCTCTGTAAAACATTTCTAAGTGGATGGTATCTCAAACTCCAAAGATTTACAATAGAACTGGTTTTCTTTCCCCACCCCAAACTCTCCCTTCTTCTCAACATTAGAATTGAGAGCCCTATCATTCTCTGAGGCACCCGAACTTGAAATGTTTTCTTTATGTAAGAGGCAGCTGAGTTATGTAGTGAAAAGAACACTGGGCCTGGGAACATCTGAGAGCAACATAGCTGTGTGACCCTGAGCAATGTCCCCAATATAAATGGACATGATAGTGCCATCTACCTGTGATGAAGATCAGATGAGATAATATTTTTTTTTAAAGCAATCAGGGTTAAGTAACTCGCTCAAGGTTACACGGACAGGTGTTTCTGGGTGTGGTGCTGAGTGTCTGAGTCGGGATTCTATCCCAGGTCATCCCGACTCTGGGGCCAGTGCTCTTACTCGCTGAGCCACCTGGCTGCCCCGAGATAATATTTTTAATGTGTTAACTTATTACCTGGCACATAGTAGGCTCTTCCTTTCCTTGTCAATCTTATGCATCCCACATAGCCAGTGCACTGACAAGGCTTATGATTTCTACTGTCAAAAGCTCTCTCGCATCTGACTCCTTTTCTTTCTCACCATCATCACTTTAGTTCAGGTTCTTAGCTTCTCACCTCCACTGGCCCAGCAGTCTTCTCTGCCTCAAGCATCTGCTGTTCTAAGCACCCTCCATTCAGATACCACAGGCAATCTTTCTAAAGACTATCTCTGCCCATGTGATGAAATATAAAGGGCCCCAAACTCAACAGAACTTGGTTCTTGCCTACCTTTCCAGGTTTCTTTCATTAGCCTCCTCTATTTGGAGGATGTCCCAGCTACCTGGGCCTACTCACATCTTCTTCAGCCCGACTTTCTATCCTCTCTCTCCATGTCTTCACACTTCCTAGCTCTCTCCCCTTCCCACTCAAGCCTTGATACTGTACTGAACAAAAGCTCTTGGTTTCCCTTGAAGGCCCAGCATGTATTCATCCTTCCCTTGGGGTCCATTCCCTGGTTTGGAGCTAGCTACTAATGTGCTGTTATCTGGTTACTTTCATGAACTTGATTTAGATCTTGATTTGAATATTCTATCTCTCTCTCTCTCATTAGAATGCATGCTTCTTGAAGGCAGTCCATTTTTCTCCCTTTGCTATTGTTCTCAGGCTTAATGCTCTTTCTGGCTTATAGAATCAGCTTAATCAACATTTCACTGTTGAATGACTAACTGGCAATTACTACTTCCACTTAATCTATTAAAATGAATGATCCATGCTGGAAGAAAAGTGGAGAAATAAAAAAAAAAAAACAGGTATACAGATACTTAGGGCAGCTAGGTTGTGTAGTAGGCAGAGTGTCAGGCCTGAAGTGAGGAAGACTCATCTTCCCGAGTTCATATCTGGCCTCAGACACTAGCTGTGTGACCCTGGGCAAGTCCCTTTCCCCTGTTTGCTTCAGTTTCCTCATCAGCAAAAATAGATAGAGAAGGAAATGGCAAACCATTCTAGTATCTTTGCCAAGAAAACCCTCATTGGGGTCAGAGATATGACTGCAATGACTGAACAACACCAATAATATATATATATATATATATATATATCCTCACTGCCCTAGGAATCTGCTACCCTGCATGGTTTCATCTGCACAGAACAAGATGTCCCTCACAGGATAAATTAATTGCCCCTAAACACAGCACCAAGGAGAGAACGAAATGGGGGGGGGGACTCCCTCGTAGGGAACAAAGTACTCTGGATACATCTATTTGTGAATGGTATTGAATTAGTTCTTGCTGCTTCCAGCACAGGAACTTTCCAAGACCTTCACCATGATATCATTCCTAGGATATGAAACTCACTCTCTACCTAGGAAAGACTGAATGCATAAATAAGGCCTCTTGTTCATACAAAAGCCAAAGGAGGAGCACAGAACTTCGTTGTGAATCATGGGGAATGTTTTGGGCAAGTGCTGTGTGGAATGCGACAGAGACTTGACAATGAAAAGCAGTTTGATGAGCAGTAGGGAGAAAACCCAGTAACTGTCCTCATCTCTATGGCCATCTTAATTACTGGTGCTCATGGCCTGAAAAGTGGAGACCAGTCTTTGAAACTATGCTTCTTTTCATATTTCAGAGGATTATAGATTTCAAGCTGGAAAGGGGCCTCAGCTTCCAGTGCTAGCCCCATTGTTATACATGTGGAAAAATGAGGTCTGGATGGGTTAAGTGGCTTCAGTTACATTCAGTAAACATTTATTAAGCACCTATTATGTGCTAGGAATTGTGCTCAACATTGACTTGTCCAAGGTCTGCCCAAAGGGTGGAAAGCCCAAAACTGAGATCTCTTCCATTGGACCATGAGATCCTGTCTGGTAATTGCTATTTTTCCTAAGTCAATAAACACTTAATCTCCTACTCTGTGCCAACTGAGTGCTGGAGATGTAAGGAAAGGTAAAAAGGATAGTTTGTGAGCAGGAGGAGATTAAAATCTAATGAGGGAAGACAAAACATAAAGAGGAACTAAAAAGTGGAGGGAATGAGTTCCTGTGTCTTGGTGCAGAATGATCAGACAGCAACTCTGAGGGTCTCCAATGTCCCCCCTAGCCCTTCCCCACTCAGAAGGAGAGGGAGGCCACAAGAGTAGAGACCAACAGTGTCTCTTTGCTGGGATAGTTGCCTTCCTTTACAGCCTCAGCCCTTAGCACAGTGCTAGGGCCACACTAGGTGGCTATTGCCTTGTTGCCATAGAGTACATCCCTAAGCCAGAACTTAAAACCTTTTCAGATTAGTAGGACCCTGGAGAGTTTATGCTCCATAAAGCTGGCCTCTGGCACAGCACTGTGGAAGGAAGAATGTGTCTAGATTCAGAGGGCCTGGGTTCCAATTCTTCCTCTTCCTTTATCATTGATGTGACCTTGGTACATCACTTTACTTCTCTTGGCTCCACATGCCTCTTCTGTACAATGGAAGCTTGGCTACTTGACCTCTGCCAACCTCTGATTAAAGGCTTTCAGACATTTCAAACAGGATTTCCAGCAGGCATCTTAGTCTCATATTTTTTAAAGGGTTACAGCAGTCATGCTAGCTAAATAATTCACAATCGATAGGGGTTAAGGAGACATTCTTAGCTCAGTGTGGTACAACTGGACATGGCTCAGGGGCTATGCTCCACCCATTCAGCAAGGCTGTCATCTGGAAGATCCAGTCAGCCCCTCCAGAGGAAGAGAGACTCCCACCCAAACAGAAGCTCTGCACTCGGTAGGAGAATGATACTCAGAGAAAGGGAAGGGCCAGCTTTGGTGAACCTTGCCCTGGGAGAACCAAAGAGGGAGCATTGTGTTCAGATTGGAGAACCATGATTTGGAAAAGGAATTGAGAGGCTCAAGTGTATTTGGAATAGGGCAGCTAGGATAGTAATGAAATATAGAGATAGATAAATAGAATGAGAGATTTTATATATATATATATATATATATACATACACACATATAGATCTACATATATGCACATATACCTACACACATATATGAGAGAGACAGAGCAACAGACAGAGAAACAGACAGACACAAAGACACAGAGATTTACCTAGGATGTAATAACACCTGATAAGACTCTTCAAATATCTGAAACATTGTCCTGTGGAGGATGGATTAGCTGTGCTGTGCTTGGCTCCAGAGAGCAGAACTTGGAGCAAAGGGGGAAGGAACAGGGAGGTAGAGTTTAGCTTGGAACAGTGAAAATGGTCCAACAATTTAAGTAGGCCAAAGGTGGCATGGACTGCCCACAGGAAAATGAGCTCCCTGTTATTGGGGCAAATGCTAGAAACAGACTCCTGGGGAGGCTGCAGAAGGAATTCTGCTCTGCTCCATTTGGGTCAGATGCCTCTGATGTCCCTTCCAACTCTGAGAATCGAAACCAAAAGCGCCTATTGCCAATTGAGAGGGTACAATCATTGACAAAATCATGTCCCTTGTGAACTAATATTTACCTATTTTCAAAGTAATAGGACAAATTCTAAACATAATTGGAAGATATTATCTGTAGTTCCTGGTACATGATAAGCACTTATTAATGAATGTTGACTGACTAAAGAGAAGGAAATGGCAAGCCAGGCCAGTATCTTTGCCAAGAAAGCCCCAGATGGGGTCATGAAGAGTTAGATCCAACTGAAAAACAACTGAACGTCAATAACATATATGCTCTGTCGATAATGATGCCTTTCCATTTTCCGTTACAGACTCTCCTGGAATGCTAACTAAATGAATATCATGCACTAGGACTAAGCTTGCACCCTAGTCCAACAGGCTATTCGAAGGTACAAGCAGTGCCAATGAAGACAAATTGGAGGACTTTGTGCTCATGCTTCCACGCCTGACCCCTCCTCAGTCCTGCACTATGGTTTTAGATGGGGATTCATTAGGTACACTCCTTGTCTATGCTTTGACTGTCTACCTCACCCTGATGTATGCTCAAACAATCGGGATCTATTGAGGGAAGATGGTCCGCAAGCCACCAGAGGTCATCTCTGAACTCCTGAAAAATAAAATAAAAAGGCACATTCATTTTAATAAGTCGGAAATCAAAGAGAACATTTTAAAAGCTATGTAGTTTTATTTTTTCTTTTGTAATATTCTAACTTACAATAAGCATGAAAATGAGCTGATGATTTGTCAGCATTATTGGCTGTGACTTGCTGCTCAGATGATGTTATAAAATATTCTGCTAAATGTTGTAGCAATTGTCCTCTTTTTACCTCTCTAGGGGAAAAATCAGAATGGATTATTCACAAGATTTAAATCCCTTCGAGACACGGACCTTCCACTAAGGCTATAAATCCAGTCCCCCTCCAAGGTTAGATGCTATATTGGCCTTGATTTAAAACCTAAGATTCTGTGGAAAATGGCAATGATATCCAGCTCTGACAAATTGAATTGGTCTCAAGGTATTGGACGATGACTAATAAATCTGCAACTTGATCCAGAAACTTTTCCACCCAAGTAAGCAACTCTTTTTTCTCAAGACATTTGTGATACAATTACATGTTAATATTATGGGCATCAACAGTCTGGTTGGTTTGCATTTGATTTCCCCACAGATCATAAGGGCAAAGAGTTGACATCCCAGGGAGTGGATGCCTATCGGCAGGTAGTCCTCAGCAAACTGTCAGGAATCTTTTCTTTGCATCAAACAATTTCCAGATCACAAAAGGGGCAACAGAAACCACTCTTCAAATTCTTTTGGGAGGTGCAAGGTGGCCTTAAAGTTCACTGCTGGGTGCCCAGGAGTCTTCCCTACTGGTAGGATATCATCTCTCATCTTTGACTTGAAATTCTTCTTTCAACTGTGGCTCTCTCATTCTAACACTGTCCACCCAAGGGCAGATATAATGTTATGTGTTATTGGTTTTAAGTATATATTCTCCAACACAGTTCAATAGTTATGTGACGTTGGATGGCTTGCAGAGCACTTTCCTCTTAGCTCCTCTCAATGCAACAGGCATCATTATTCTCAAGAGGCACTTTAGCATGGTGGGCAGTTTGGAACTTTACCTGAAAGGGACTTTGGATAAAATGCCACTTCTGACATTTGTTAGCTGTGTGTACAGGGACAAGTGACAACCTATCTGAACTTTGGTTTCCTCATTTGTTAAATGGAGATAAAAGTTCCAGTGCCTATTTCAAATGATTCTCATTAAGATAACATCAACACACACACACACACACACACACACACACACACACACAGTGGAGGAGAAAAAGAAGTGCTTTGTAAACCTATAAGTACTATGCAAATGCCACATGCTTATTTCCTTTGTATAGATGGATGAAATCGTGGCCCCAAGAGCTTAAACTACCTGCCCGTAATCATCTAGCCATGAAATCTCGGAGGTAAGACTTGAAGCCAGATCACCTGACACCAAACCGAGCACTCTGTGCCCCATACCACTTTGCCCTTTAATAGATAACCTTGGAGAGATACTTTGATCTCAAACAATGATTCACCTTCTGGACAGTCTTTTTGTGGTATGTTTCCTGATCTTCGCTGTGCTGGTTCTTAGACCATGGATACACAGTCTGTTACTGGGCCTAAACCCAAGGTGATTCATCCTTGACAAAACCTGCTGGCCACCCCACTGTACTCAGGATCACCTTCAAATCATCACGTGGTAGCAGAGTATGAACTCCCTGAGACAGAGCTGTCCTTAAGCTCTGGTACTGAAGCACTGAAGACAGGACACCTGATCACTTCCCAATGAAATCTTTGAAAGACTA
The DNA here is from genome assembly GCF_028583685.1 of Petaurus breviceps papuanus. Taxonomy (NCBI): domain Eukaryota; kingdom Metazoa; phylum Chordata; class Mammalia; order Diprotodontia; family Petauridae; genus Petaurus; species Petaurus breviceps. The sequence continues at coordinate 7,988,924 of NW_027185872.1, read as the reverse complement.
AAGGGAAAGCTGAAGTATCACATTCATCTTTAGGAATTTCTCTGAACTGTTCACTGACAATATCATCTGTGTGATTGTCCAAACGTGAACCCCACGAAATTAGGCTGTAAAAATGACTGGGAGAGTAGCATGGGTCTGAGAAGTGATTGTCATTGGGGAGAGCAGTAGTGTGGAACTGGCCAAAGAAAAGAATGAACTCTTTCAAGGAAGACTTACTTTGGGGGTGGATGAGCAAAAATCTGTGAGACAGATTAATGGTATGAAAGAGGAAGTCAAGTTATCACAGAAATGTTAAGGTAACATAGCTAGAGACGTATGTCAGCCTTTAACATCCATTTGGAGAAGCAAACTGAGTTGGGACAAACTTACAAAACTCCATGCTAAGTGCTTACGGAAGGTTGGGTTACTGAAGGGAGAGCTGTAGCACCCTGGAAAGAGTCTCTAGAGAGGAGGCTTAGGAGATCATAGAGACTTTAAGGATAATCAAGCATGTCTGGTCTTCATGGAAGACCTGCATGGAAGACATCACCAAGCCACGGATGCATTGATGTCTGGTTTAAGCTGCAGCCACAAATCATTCTTAGCCACTCCTGGGTGGGAGGCAAAACAACAAAACCAAACCAGAAACTTAAGGGGGCAGGGAGACGGGTTGGGAACATCTCCTCATATATATGTATATATACTGTCTTCCTATTTAGAGCCTAAGCTACTTAAGGACAGCAACTGTTGAGACCTTGGAATAGCTAGCACTTAACACTGTGCTTGGGATGTTGGAGGCATTTCAGAACTTCTTGTTTAGTAGATTGGATAATCAATTTTCTGCATAATACATATCAAAGGTTCTTTGTGGAACACAGGCAAGTTAGAGATACTTTGAAGGGTGGAGGGGAGAGGAGCAGGTTTTCATTGGCCCAAGAAGAAAAGGAGAATGGATTTGACAAAATTCTTTATATTTTGAGATATAAGATGTTTGTATGTTTGTTTGTTTTTGAGAAACTCTCAATAAAATCTCTTACCAATTTTCTGCTTTCCTTCTGATCTTGGCTACATTTGTTTATTTGTACCAGAACTTTTTTTTTAATTTAATGTAGTAATGCTTACAACCAGAAATATGACTATTTCTGGAAGCTCTAGGTAGCCCTGGTCAAAGAATTCACCCAAGAAATTCTAGGGGTGATATAATCCTAAATGTGGCCCCATTACTGAAGCCAAGGTTTTTAGCATTGAGACAGCTGGCTCTCAAAGAGTAAGATAGCTCAAATCTCCATCCCTCAAATCCAGCCTCTGGCATGCAGTGTGGTCTGACACCCAGTGCTTTTCCTCATACTCTCCCATTTACCTGTCATATCCAGTAGTCTCTTAATCTTTGCACTTGGATACACTAGCAAGACTTCAGAGGATAAAAAGGAGCAGGAAAGGGGTTATGAGCTTACTATGGGATGATAGCCTTAAAGAACCAAGGGTATTGTTGAGGAGAAAAGTAGGTTGACAGGGAAATTAACTATTAATATTGTTAATATCAAAAATAATATTCCCTTCACTATCAAAAGGCCATCCTGACAATAAGAAAGACCCTCCCCCTAAACAATCCTAGGAATTTTGTTTCCTGACTGCTCCAGAAGTAGCTACTCTCAGCTAGGTTGGATTGCCACCCCTCCCCCCAATCTATCCTATGAACATTACTAGCTTAGGCTGGCCCCAGCTGCCAAATGTCCTTGCCTCTTTCATGAAGTTTCACGGAGAGTGAGATCATGATGGGTAAAACAACCAGAATGAAGTAGGTTTTCTTACTTGGATTGGTATGAGTGTCTGGTATCTCATGACCAGACCTCACTCCTCATATGACTTCCCCCTGTTTCCTCCTGAAAGTAAAAAAACAAATCTTTCTGTAGGTTTTCTTAGTGGACACCTAAGCACTCAGATGTCTGGGCACTGCAGATTCTTGATGCTCTGATCTTGATAAAAACCATCTTTTGCCTATTCTTCTGTGTTTGATTTATTTCACGATTAACAAGGCCTGAAAGTCCACAAAGGAAAACTAACAGAGGGAGAGTTGACTGGCTTTTTGTTTTCTAAGTTACAAAACATGAAATGAGTTCAATATGGCGGCCCCAATGGTGTATACGTTGAAAGATTATGAGGATCTCATGACACTTCTCAACAGATGGCGCGTCTAAGAGGATTTTGAGAAGGGGGGGGGGTAGGGTACTGGCTGAGAGAAACTAGACGGATACTAACCATCTAGGTCCACAGAATCTTATGTTCACTTTAGAGGCACAGAAAAAATTGTTATAGATGTTATTCTTTAAAAAAAAAAATAAAAAACTCTGTTTCCAAACTTTCTCCTTATATCAGCAGATTCAAACTCTTAGTCTAGTGATGCTGTGAAAAATGAATGAGCACAATTAAAACAACTCTGAGGTACCACCTCACACCTATTAGGTTAGCTAATGTGACAAAAATGGAAAATAATAAATGTTGGAGAAGATATGGGAAAACTGGGACACTAAGCATTTGTTGGTGGAGTTGTGAACTGATCCAAACATCCTGGAGAGCAATTTTGAACTGTGCCCAGAGAGTTATAAAACTGTGCATCCCCTTTGATTCAGGAATACCACTGCTAGCTCTGTATCCCAAAGAGATATAACAAATTGGAAAAGAGCCCATTTGTCTAAAAATATTTATAGCAGCTCTTTTTGTGATGGCAAAAAAATGGAAACTGAAGAGATACCCATCAATTGGGTAATAGAATATTATTGTGCTGTAAGAAATGACAAGAAGGATGATTTTAGAAACCAAAAATTGGAAAGACTTACATGAATTGATACAAATTGATGTGAACAGACCCAGGGGAACATTTACACAGTAACAACAAAATTGTGCGATGATCAACTGTGAATGACTTAGTTGTTCTCAGAAACACAATGATCACAATGCCAAAGAACTCAGGATGAAAAATGCTATCTGTCTCCAGAGAAAGAACTGATGGCATCTGAATAGAGACCAAAGAATACCATTTTCAATTTTCTTTCTTTTTTTGTTTGAATTTTCTTGCCCAAAATGACTAATAAAGAAATGTTTTACATGATTGCACATGTATAACCTCTGCCAGATTCCTTAGGAACCCAGGAAGGGAAGAGAAAAGGAGGGATAGAATTTGAAACTTAAAACCTAAAAAAAAAACAATGTTAAAAATTTATTTTTACATGCAATGGAGGAAAAAATGAAATATTATTTAAAGCAAAAAGGGATAGACTTCACAATAGAAAACTGAACTCTTAAGAATGGACCATTTCGGCAAGGATTGCTTTGCTCCTTTGCTGCAAGGGATGACTTAGAAATGAGCCACCATACTGATGGGGTCAGGGGGCGTGTGTCTAGTGTGCGAGTGAGTTAAAACTAGGAAGGAAGCAAGCTACAGCACAAGAGATTTGTTAACATTTGGAAGAAAATAGGCCAGCCCCTTCTGGGGAAGGTTGCTTTCCTTGCTCACTTCCCAGCTAGAGCATCCTTTCGCAGAGATGGGAGGCAACCTGGGTTTCTCTTTCTGATGAGTCCTTTGAGAAATTGAACAGCATCTAGGGTGCCTGACTTGCCAGATCAAGCCCCCATTTGTGTTAGAAAGGTCATCAGGATCCAGCTCCATGTGAACCTGCAAAGATGAGACATGCCACCCTCTTTCTAAGTCACTCCAAAACACATCTGTAGAAACAAACCAAAATGAATACCTTTCATTCATAACCACATTTCTATTGAGCCCCAAATGCCACTCCCCCTCCCACTCATTTATAATTGTTAGGCAAAAGATAATAAAGCATTTGGCCCCTGACAGAGCATTTCAGCTATTAAACTTTCAACATAGCAGGCTGCCAGCTGTGGAAATGTGTTTCTTGGCTTCTATTTTTTAGTTACTTAGAACAATTTGCTTAATTACCGAACCATAAACAGACAAAACTAATTAAGAGAGCGGGATGTGAGGCTAGTGATGCAAACTCACATTAGTCCTGACCACCACCTGTGGCAAGACTCTCTTGGCTCTCCTTTGCAAAGCCATTCTGGATCTCTCCACGGCCATTCAAAGCAATAGTGAGGCAGGATGAGACAGCGAGAAGCCCAACGCAAGATGGAGGGGAGCTGGCTTCAGCTTCCACAATTACCAACTCCCTGCTAGGTTGTATTAAGCAAGATGTGGAATATGACTTGATCGCCTGCCTGGGAATTGATGAGGAGGGATTCAATGTTGCATATAATCTACATTGAACATTTTAAGTTAAAAAGTTCTAATTAATAGTTGAGCAGAATATAGCTTACTCAGGCTATTGACCACTTAGAGAAAGGTCAAAATAATAGCAGCATTGAAGCAGGAAAAGAGCTTCACAGACATTCTGCTCACCTGGCATTGGACCACAGCTTCACAGCTCCTTGGATGGGCAGATACAGGCTGGCTAGTAACAGTTTGATATCAGTATTGTTGGAGGGTTCCAATAGAAAACCCAAAGAATCTGAGCTTTGTCTTTCATGTGGAATGTTTTGTCAGTGACTTGAAAAAGGACAAAGATGATATGCTCATCCAATCTGCAGATGATACAAAGTTCAAATGGATAGATATCATACTATGTGAGCAAGATAGGGTCGAAAATATATAACATTAAGCTGAATAGAAGATGGAGAAATTCAATAGGGATTAAGGTAAAACTGCATTTTACTATGAAGACAACATAAAATAAAAACATTTCAAAAAAAAATGGAAGAGGAATGATTAAGACATAAGGTGGTTTTGAAAAAGACCTGAGGGTGTTAGTAGACTTCAAACTCAATAGAAGTTAGCCATGTGGCAATTCCTTGAATTATTCAGTGATAGAAGCCAAAGGAAGACAGTCAGTTCCAGTCTTTGTTGTAATAATGATCAGGAAGGTGAAATCTCCCCTAATCATCAGGTAATTAGTTAACATGACCAACTGTACTGTCAGGATGCCTGGAAGTCCCTGAGCTGTCAGCTGACTCTGATGGTGAAGGAGATCTGTGAAAGTGTAGCAGCAAGCACACCAAGCACGTCCTCAGGGTTTGCTGCCCATACAGGTTCTTCGATCTGCTTTGTTAAAGGAAAGCAACTCAAAATGGGTTTTAACAAGCTTACTTTAATCAGTCAGACATATATCGTTTACCTTGTTCAGGGGAAAAAGTTCAGCACCCCAAACTTCAAAATATACAGACAGAATTATCAAGACATTAACAGATCAAGTAGACAGCTTTCCAAACTGTCCAACCATTACATCCATACCCAGTCAACATCTGGGTTTCCACATTCTGGGTTTTTCAAAGCCGGGGGACTCTCAACAACGGCTTCCCAGAATCCACATCAAATCACAGAACATTTCTCAAAGTGAGTCCCAAAGCAAAGCTACACATCAGGGCTTATATAGCCTTCTCCTGGCTCAGAGAATGTAACAACCTTATTGACTCACTGGCCAATCAAGAAGTATCTACTGAAAAACAAGCCTCCCACCCCAGGGTCCAGGTGCACTTTAGCCTAGGGGCAGGGAAGATCTTTAAAATTTACATTCCCATTACACATATATACATCCATCACCTAGCTCAGTGACAGTCACAAAATAAGTTCTTAGGGCATGCACTACCTATCTGATCATATATTGGTTTTCAATTTTGACTAGATATTAAAAAAAAACAAACTTGGTTTTAATTTACTCATTCATATATTCATTTATTTCCCTTTTTTATTGTTTACTGTCATGATCATCACAGATAAAGAAACCCTCATTTCATAACAGAAATCATTTCAGGCTCATTATATACCCTCTCTTTAAAAAATGTTAACTAAAATCATGTTTGATAAAAGAACTTGTATCAATATAGTGAACTTGAGGAAAGATATCTTGTTAAAGGATTGGAAGGTATCCTTATTTAAATGACAAATTAAAATGGATCATGCCAGAAATTAAATGAGACGACTACTACTACTACTACTACTACTACTACTACTACTGCTACTACTACTACTACTACTACTACTACTACTGCTACTACTGCCGCTACTGTTGCTACTGCTGTTCCTCTTCCTATTACAATTCTTATTATCACTAATGCTGCTACTTCTGGTAGTAGTAGTAGTAGTAGTAGTAGTAGTAGACATCTAGCCTGTAGATTTCTACTAGTAGTAGACATCAATTTTGAAGACCCTGGTTATATAAATACTTCCTTACTGATCATTGGACCCAGCATGCTCTAAATGCTGCAAAAATGACATGTGGTAAACTTCCCAATGGGAAAACATCTCATCCTTTGCCAAAAGGCTATTCTCTTCCTGAACATTGACTGGCAGGTAAAATGTTTGGCATCAAATGTCCTACAAAATAACCAGTGCTTTCAGGAAGCCCAAGTGTTCCAATTACAATGTTCCGGAAAATGGAAGTTCTCCCCTATTTCAGTTGTGTTGATATGCTTTTGTTTTTCTACCTTCAGTTTTAAGGGCACGGGGTCTCTTTGGACTCTTATTACAAATCCAGTGTTTAACACAGTGTACTTGAAAACGTTTGTTGATTAAATGATTGATCGGAGAGAAAAAATGACAGAATAGATACGTAGAGTGATCCTTGCGTTTGGGATCATGACTAACGAAGATCACTGCTTTAAGTGACTGTATGTACATATGTGTGTAGTTTTGTTTTTCTTTTTCCCTCCAGTGGGAAGATGATACAAAAACATTAATTGAAAAAATAAAATAACATTTACAAAATAAACTGTGTCATGAAACCATACTAAATGCAGGAACCCACATAGTTTTGCACCAGTGGAAACACACTGCAGGTCCCCTAAATTCCCCCAGGGGATTTTGCTGAGGAGTCTCTAGATGAGGCAAAGCTCACCCTCCCTACAGAGCCTGGAAGCACGTTCCAAAAGGCCCTTTGTCAAAGGCTCTTTGATAACAAAGTTCTCATTAATGAGCCATTTCAGGAAGTTTAGTCACTAAATGCACCCACCCTGTGATATTGCAAATCCAAGTTGAGAAGCAAAAGTTTTCCTCAGGTGAGCATAATAATAACTCACTGTCCCCTAGAACTTGCCGGTTTGCAAAAGCATTTTTACAGACAGTATCCCATTTAATGGGCAGCTGTGTGGTCAGTGAATAGACCACTGTGCTGAGACTCAAGAAGACAGCTTCCTGGGTTCCAATCTGACCTCGGACACTTGCTAGCTGTGCAGCCCTAGGTAAGTCACTGAATTCAACCTCTTTGGTTCAGTTTTCTCATCTGTAAAATGATCTGGAGAAGAAAATGGTGAACCACTCCAGTATCTTTGGCAAGAAAACCCCAAATGGGGTCATGGAGAGTCAGATATGATTGAAAATACTCAGTGATAACAACATTCTATTTAATGAATGGAAGGGTGGAGAAGGACAGATGTTATTATTACCCTATTCTCAAGATGACAAAATTGGAGCCAGAGAAGGATTATGACTTGCCTAAAGTCACACAGCTAGTACGTGTCAATCCTCTGTTTTGCCTGCCCTTTCTTCAAAAGCCAGGAATAATGATTAAGAAGTGACTATGTTCACTACAGAACCAGGAGGACCCTTCCTAAATTGGACTCGACATATTTTTTTTTTCTGATTTGTTCTATTTTTTTACGTTGTTTTTGAAATGTGAGGTTTGAAGTGGCAGGCTGCTCAGCAATGTGTGAAAGTAATATGTTCACTCCTTAGACCACCACGTTTTTGAGAGCGGGAGATACCTTTGATCTCTTTCATATCCCCAGGCCTTAGTACCATGTCTGGTACATGATGTTTGCTGATTGACTGGCTAAAGTGAATTGGGCATGGAATCAGGAGAATGGGGCTAAGTGCTTGTTCTGCTGTTTTCTGAGTGTTTCCTCTACTGGAAATGGTGATTAAAAGATCTTTCTACCTGGCCTAGGTGAGGACTCCCAGGATGGAAGGTTCCTGACTTCAACAAAAGTGCTCTAGGAATGGAAATTCTTTTTCAGGGTCATTTTGTCCTTCTTGTCCTTTCTTTCAGTCAATGAAGTTCAGAGACAAAGAGTTCTGGGAAAAATGCTGCTATCCTGCTAATAATTGTTTGTTCTATGTTGTACAAATTCTTCAAATGGGAGAAATAGAAATTTGTAACTGAATAATATATGGAGATGTAAGCATGTCTTGTCTAGGACCATTGCCAGTATCTTTCCTGCAACCAAAGGGATGCTAAGTTCCTCGTTGTGTCCCCTCTGGGCTTGATTTTCCTCTGCTAGGTGCCTCAGGTGTGAAAGCCCTTCTTTTCCCCAGAGTTGGCGATGATGGTGTTTGAGGCCTGGCAGCACTGACTAAAAACATTGGTCTTCAATTTTTTGGGGTAAATCATGTGTCCTGGGGATAAGGAGCAACTGTAATAGCTCAGTAGTAGCAGAACAGTGCATGTGATGAGTCCTCGAGAGTCTTTAGGGATTGGGAGTGTTAGTCCAGGGTTTTGCTATCTTCTTATAAAAGTCTGTCTCCCGTTCTGGTAAGTGGGTGCTGTCTTTGCAGGTATTCACTATATTTTTGCAACTTCTCACAGGATAATAGATTTTATGCTGGAGAAGAACAAAGACACCAATGAGTTCACATGCATTTCAGTAGGTTTGGTTTTTTTATCATCTTCCTCAAGAATGTCTTCTAACCATAGCCCTCCATTTGTGTGAGGAAGCATCTGTCTGCCTATAGCTTCCTTAATGTCAGGGGCTCTCAATGTGCTGATGTTGTCAGGAGCTTTATGAGCTCAGGTTGTAGATCTATCATGATTTACTTTACGTGTCCCAAACTGTACCTGAGAAGGGGTATTGAGTGTGTGTTAAATGGGCACTTATCCTTCAACTTTGGTTTCAGGATGCCAGTCAGTCTCTAAACACCATCAGAACCAGCTTTGGACCTTAAGTTTATGCCTGAGGTGACTCCTATAGAGGTGTCTGTAATGGTAATGTCATTTGAGTTTAAAGATCCCTTTGTGTTGGCAAAGGTAGCAGGTACTGAGCACTTAGTAAGTGATCAAGCCTCTGCTGGAAAAACAGAAGGTATGAACTCCTGGCTCCTGTTATTGGTATTACAGGAAGAGGTTGGCTGAAACAGGAAGCTAATGCTGTGTGTAATAAGAAAAGCGCCAGAGAGGCATAGCTAGAATTTCTCAGGACCAGCATCTGGTGGCAGAGCAGCTACAGAAGAGAGAATCAAAAACTGAGCCAGAATTTCCTTAGACTTTGTGGTGGTGGAGCTTCTTCTGGACAGAAGCCCATCTTGAGATGAAGAGCCCAGAGCCAGGAGCCAGGAGCCAGGATCCCAGGTGACTAAAGAAGCATGACTGGGATGCTGAGACTTTGTTTGTTTGTGGCTTGGTTGAGCCTTGAATTCTGTGGAGCAGAAATTGTGAAGGATCTGACATAGACAAAACCCTTTGAACTTCAGTGTGGAGGAGGAACTACCCAGAGAGCTAGACAAGGAACTAGGAGCTGTCTGCCATTGAACCCAAGTGACAGTCTGGGGAATTCAGGTAGAATCTGGGACCATGGAAGGGGATCCAGGGAATCTGAGAACAGGCCTCAAGTCAAGATGAAAAGACCTCACCATGGGTACTGAGTAATGAAGAAATTGTAGTTTACTAGTGACCTATGGGTGGAGAGTTTTGCATATGATACTTAGTAATTAATTGATGGATAAGTGATTGATTGAGTTAATCAAGACTTTGCCCCAGGAGGGGAAGACTTTTTTGAGTAAGTGACTGATTTAGTTAACTTAAGAGTACCCTATGAGTGGAAGACTTTGCCCCATGGGTGGAAGACTTTGGCTATTGTACTTTGAGATGAGTGTTCTTTGTTCTAACTATTATGAGCATTTTGGTGAAAACTATGTGGCCATTTCAATGATAAGCTGTTGTGAATATAAGTTGTAATATTTTGAATGCTGTACCTTGATTTTCTGGGAATATTTTTGCTTTGATTTGTTTTTGAATAGAGAGTTCACTATACTGTTTAATCAGAACCTTAAAAGCTATTTACAGTAGCAGTTCTTCTGGAAAACTTCTCTGCAAGAAATTACAGAAGCAAAAGTATTTGTTGGTCTTGTCTTCACCTTTTGGTTAAATGTGATGTCCAGATTCAATTTCAAAGACCAATCACTATATTCTTTTGCTTTCTATTGAGGAAGCTACACCCGTTGAGTCCAGCACCCACCACAGTCATCAGTTTCCAAGATCATATTGGTTTGTTTACTCCTATATGCCAGACCAAGAGCACATTAGTACATAAGCAATCCATTTAATTAAAGAGCATAAGAAATAATGTAATAGGAAAAACTCTCCCCGCCTCCCCCCCCCATGCATACATAGGATGGGTTATTACTACCAGTTGGGAAGGTCTCACATATAGCAAACTTGGGTCATCAATTAATATATATGTAAAGGACATACTAGGCACTTGCATGGCCAGTACACAAGTGTAGGAGTTACACAAATGATGGGGATGTTTGCCAAGAACTCCGTCATATGGCAAATTAGACTTGAGAGATACAATTGATTTTGTGAGCGTCTTTGTCAATGTCATCTCTTGAGACCATAACTGAGACTTTGGGCCAGGACGTTCACCTTGGAAGAATCAGATGAAAGGCAGCCATTGCACCCAGGTCTAATAGCAGTTCTATTCTCATAGGCTTAGTGCTATGGTGGGTTCAAAATCCATCATCCCAGAGAACTTTCTGACTTAGTGTTTGAACTTCCTTGTTACCTCCACTTGAACCCTTAGGAAGCATCACCTGTGGCCTCAAACTTCATGATGGGGGGGAGGGGTCCCCTACCATAGGCACCAGAACAACAGTCCAACAGCAGACATTGTTCCCCCTGCTGCTATACTAGGATGCATTTAGATGCTATGGTGCCAACACCTACTTCACTGCCCAAATCCTCTTTAAGTGATTCACTTGAAAATGAAGAGAAACCAAAGCTAACTCAGAATCAAGAAGGGGAGGTCATTTTTCTCACCCCTGCTGGTCCCCAGCCTTTTTGTAAAGTGAATTTCTGTCAATAACAACAACAAAATTTGGGGGTTTTAGTGCTCAGCCCTCAAGGAAGAAGCAAAACAAATAAACCAACAATTTCCACCTTCAAAGAATTCCAATTTTAATGGGGGAAATGATAAACAAATGACCAGTGCCATACAAATTATGTCCATATTATAAGGAAGGCCCCATCAGAGAGGAAGTCATTAGCATCAGCAGCAAGAGGGGACCAGGAAAGATGGTAATGCAGAAAGGCAGAGAAACTGAGGCAAATATTAGGAAAAAAAGCATGAGGTCAGACCGGAATCCCTTTTGTCCTCTGATATTAGCAGTGCTATGTTCTATGAGTGAACTTCTTGGGTAACAAGGAAAATAAGAGCACAGGAAAAATGAAATGATATACTAGAGATCGGCGATTCATCGTCCTTGCCTGGTTTTCAGTCCTCATGCCCGGAGGAGCCCACAGGAAATCCTAATAGAAATCATGAACGTTCCTGGAAGGAGACATTCTGCTTCACCTGTGTGCATTCTTTTCCATTAGAGAAAAATCACACCTCAAATATCTGCCATCTGTGACCTACCATGCACATTCGTTTTTTTTTTCCTTACTAAATTCTGAGCTGTTGAGAACTTCAAAATACTGCTTAAAATGAGCAGATTCGAAATGAGCAAGTAAAGAGAGCATTCTAGCTGAGCTCCCCAACATTGCCTTCTAAGTAACTTTCAAACAATGCATTAAATCAAATTCTAAAGAGGGATAAAAAACAAAAAGGTGTGATGAAGTATTTTCCAGCCCAGGAAGGCAAGACCTGTGGGACTGCGGTGTAGTCTCACTGAGCACAATATAGAGGATTTTTTAAAAGAGTGAAAATAATTTTCAAAATCAAGTAAGAGTGGTACAAGGAAAGTTGGGAAAAGAAATTAATGCAAGTAAATTATCAAAAGAGAATTACCAGCTTATTAAGAGGCTCAAAAACAATAACAAAAAAAACTCCTCAAAAAAACTATAGAACTCTTAACACATATTTATAGATAAATGTATATTTATTTTTACGTATATATAGTTATATATATATTTATATGTTCATATATATACATATATATTTGTGAAAACATTTTCCATTCTTATTCCTATTGACATAGTTCATAAAAAGACGAATGGCCACATTGGCAAGATAGTAGAAATCCCAGCAACCATGTGAGAAAAGTGTTTCATTGGTCTAAGGAGGATTATTGCAATCTGAAAAATGAACTAGAATGAGAATTATTGATATGGCTATTTCACACCTCCTTTACTGAAGCAAGCTTGGTTTATTCTTAGTTAAATATGACCATTTGGTATCATTTCAAAACATAATTAAGAACTGTGATAATGTGTGCTCTAATGGCATAAAAGACTCCTCAATGCCTCCTTCTGGAAGCTACAGGAAAGGAAGCATAGACTGTGTGCTTCTAGATTAAAATCTATTGTATCCCCAGCATTGAGAATGCCTATGTTTATATATGTGTCTGTGTCTATATGGTGATGTCAAACCAAAACTGTGATACCAGTGAAAATAGGGAAAAGAAAATTGAAATCAAAAATTGTGGCATTAAATATGTGTGCAAACATTCCTAATCTTCCTAATTTACCAGTGGAATCTGAAATCCTATGCCCCTGTTGGCGGTCAAGAATCTATTCATATTTTGGAGACATTTTTATTCAAAATTTTCCAGAGAAAAGGTAAGTCAGAGTCATTTGGGGCATAATGGAATATGAACCTTCGAGATACACAATTGGTCAGTTTTGTCTTTTTGTGTTTAACTGAGATTTTGCCAACATTATAAGAGCTCAATAATAATAAGATAGAATTCTATCTATAATTAGATAATATATAATTTCTATATATAATTAGCCAGAAAGAGAGCAATTACTAAGCACCTACTTTGTGATGTGCCAAGTTTTGTGCAAAGCACTAAGGATGTAAGTACAAGAAAGTAAAAAGGGTCTTGGACATCAAAGAGTGTTATGTTCTCATGGGGGAGTGGTGGTGATATAGAGTGGGGAGCAGGAAAGTGAGTGAAAGGAGTGCTATGCTTGTGGTGGCATGGTTGAAACCTAGTGTCTAGAAAGGGAGACAGGGGTCTAACTTCAAGCATGATAAAGTAATAATTCATGTATCAGAAACCAGGGTGATTCCTTTAGGGAGTAGGTAGGATGATGACTGGAGCTGAGGGAGAGTGACTTGGAGGTAGGCAGTGTCTCTTGATTAGTTAAATATCTTCATTCATGCATAATCCCATGTTCTATGTGAGTTTATAGTTGTCAGATACATAGAATGTAATCAAATGAATTGTATAGATTAACTGCATTCATCAAAGATGCCCTCATGGGCATGGATTTTTCTTCTAAATATTTTTATATTCTGCTTTTGTTTATTCCGACTGCTTTGACACCTTTGTAGCTTTCTTGCCCTTTCCACTTCCATAGGAAGGACGTCTAGATCTGTGATATTAGAATACAAATGTGGGGAAGGCAGTGGCCCCACTGTCCTAGAAGGTGAAAATGTTTTCTTAGAAAAATATTTACAGCTTTTTTTTGTTTGTGGATCAGGCACATTTTCACAAGTAGTATTACACAGTAGACCAACTCTTCAGAATTCCAAAGTGACTCAGTGAAAGATGTAGAGAATACCAATCCCACTTTGTTAATTGCTTAAACATTGTGTGTGTCTGTGTGTGTGTGTATGTATACAGAGAGAGAGAGAGAGAGAGAGATGGTGTATCAACAACGCAATATTCACAATGCCTACGGCAACTATAAATATGCTGCTATGGTTATTAATCACAAAATATACCAGACTCTCTACATGGAAAATAAAGCTAGAACATTTATTCAAATACCAGAAAACTGAGTCCCAAAACCAGAAAGTGAAAGCCATCGCAGTAGTTATGAAGTTGTCACACGTAGTTAATGCAGTAAGCACCGACATTTTCAAGACTACAAAACAGAACAGGCTACCTCAGGCAAAGGTCCTCCTCTCCTCACTCATGGCAACTGCTCTGTGTCCAGGAAGCGTGCTCCCAGCAGCTCTGGCCCTGGCAGACTCCATCCCTGGCAGTCCTCAGCAGGAGTCCTGAGCAGAAATTCTGGCCGGTTCAAAAAAGGGGTTCAATCCTTAGCTGCTGCCACTGCCAGTCACCACACTCACTCTAGCTCGGCTTCTGCGTCCTCTTGCCCCTCCCCTTCCTGCTACATCAGAAAGTCCAATGGGGCATGGAAGACCTTTATATCCCATGACCCTTACATATGTGTATGAGTTACAGATCAGAATATTTAATGTGGACTTTGATTTCCATGAGGACCACAATTACTCAAGGATGAACCACACATGCACAGCTTCTGACATCCACATATGCTTATAACTGATATAAATATACCTATATATACATGTGTATACATATGCATGCGTGTATATATACATATACATGCATGCATATGTAACATATATACATATATGTGTATACACACATATATACATATATGTGTATACACACACATATATTTTGGTAGGTTATGAGTTTTCCTTGGAGCAAGAGCCTGATATCTGAGTTTCTAAACATAGCCTAGGAGAGATAGTTTCATCGTTGCAGTCATGGGAAAAGGGAAACCAGGAAGTCAAGTAGTGAGTCCAAATTTGTGGAGAGAGAAGAAAAGCTCCTAATCAACCCATGTCCCAGGACTGGCATTTTAGCTTCTCTAACCCTGAGAGATCCTGCACTCTTCCTTTTAGCTAGAGAAGGGAGAAGAGTGCAAAAGTCAGACCCATGAAGAGAAGTACATTGATCAGTTGTCCCCATTCCTTTCAGAAATTGTGAGTCAGAGGAAGCCACTGCAAATGTTTCTGTAAAGGAAAAAGAAAGTTTCAATATGAGTTGCATAATAACTGTTATAAAATATCACTGGGTTCTTTTTTTCAAATAAAATGCTTACTTAGCAACTATAAGTGATATAAGATGAGATAATTAACTTAGTGATTAAATTAATAATGAATTACCTATTTTTGGCACTAGGTTGATATAGAGAGTGGACATTTCCAAATTCTGGTTATGCCCAGATAAAGGCATTTGAAAGGTCGTTTTTAACAATGAGTGTCAACTATTGGAAGATTTCTTCAGTTGTGCTCACATGATTCCTTGAATCCAGAAGGGTCGTTAATAAGGATCTCGTCATCTTCTTTCCAACTATATACCCTAATAGCTTCTACTTGAATCCCTCATATAATATTTAGAAATTCCATAACCCTAAATTGTCAAGACTCTCCTAGACTCAATACTTTTCTTTTTTCTGTACCTTCTCTCAGTGACCTAATGTCCTCCTGTAGATGATTCCTATAAATATGGTAGTGTGTGTGTGTGTATTTTGAGGGGAGGTGTACATACCTACTCATATTTTCTCTCCTGGGTTCTGGACTTAAATCATTAGTTGTTTACTGGAAATCACAAACTGATTGTTCCAGAAAAATATCAAAGTCAGCCTTTTCACATGTCCAAAATATGAGGTTATCTCCCACCCCACCCCAACCTCCTTCTAAATTCTCCCATTTATGTTTAAGGTACTGTAATTATTCCTGGTTTCCAGGTTCTTCACCTTGACATCATCTTAGCTAACTTCTTCCCTTTGTTTTACACCTCCCACATTCAATCAGTCAGCAAATCCTGCATATTTCTTGCATCTGACTTTTCATCTCTCCCAACATAACTGTCTATCCCCTTAACTCAGACCCTCATCCCCTCTGCACAAGATTATTGCAATGGCCTCCTAACTGTTCTTTCTGCCTTGAGTCTCTTACTAATCCAAAGAATTCTCCACAGAACTGCCAAAATAATTGTCTGTAAGCATTGATGTGACTATGTTACACTCCAATTGAACAAACCCTCCTCGATAAACTATAAATGCTTCTATTTAACTTTGGAAGTACCTCATCATATGAACCTTACTTGTCTTACTCAGTAAATTATACATCTCCCAGCCACTTCCTGTACTCTCAGATTTGGTCTATATGGCATTCTCACTTTTTCTCACGATTGACAGCCTAATTTAAATAGACGTTCTTTTGCATTGGCTATTTGCTATGACTGGGACACCCTCCCCCCTCAAGTGTACCTCATGGACTTCCTGCCTCCCTTCTAACTACCCTGTAAGCACCATTTTCTCTAGAAAGCTATGTGTGAACTGCCAATTCCTTGCTAGTGTTCTAGCACATAAACTACCTTGTGTTTAGTTATTTTGTTTTTATTTGTCTATCAGTCAATGGGCATTCATTAACTATTTACTATATGTTTGGTAATGTGATAGTTATTGAGGAAACAAAAGACAAGATTATTTTTAATTTGTATTTCTCCTGTTTCTATGTATTATGTATGTGGCAGTTAGGGTTAGGATGTGGCTAGCGGATAGAAGCCTAGACCTGGAGTCATAAAGACTGCCTCATGCTCTCAATCTGCATAGGCCTTGGGGTCAAGTTTGCCTTCTGTATCCAGAAAACAAGGATATAAGAGCATCCTTCTCCTCTCTTGATGTTGTTGTGAGAATCAAAGGAGACAACATATGGAAAATGCTTCACAAGCCACATCGCATCATGAAAAGGCTGCTGGTGGTGGTTGTTATTGATATATACGAATTGCCAACTTTTCTGTCTTCTGAGAAAATCACTTCTTCCAGGAAAAGGACTGCTTTGTTTGCCTATTTCTCTTGCCATCAACCAGTCTAGTTTCTGGCACTGTGGGTGTGTTGATGGATGCATTAACCTGCGGGTGTGTTGATGGGTATCTGCTTCCTTTGGTCTGTCAGTACTTCCTCCTCCGTTGGCAAGAGTAACCCCTCTTCATCACTTCATCCTGTGCAGTTCTGGTCCAATCCATTTCCTAAATCGTCCCAGGAAGCGCCCCCCCCCCATTCACTGGAGGCCTCCCTCTAGGCCCATGAAATATGTCTTTATTCATTATGATTTGAATATTCAAAAGGCTACCCACTGGTGAGCCAGGGATTCATTTTAATTCTGGTGTGGCACCCAGTTTTACCCCATCTTCTTGATTTTATAGAAAACACACTGTTTATTTTATTGTCTGATAGATGGATAATGATGGGCTTTTTTAAATATGGAAATTGAAAAGCTGATTGGAAAGTGAATATGAGGCTGGTAAAGGTTAGAATAATTTTCCCCAAATGAAAACAACTTTTTAGTTTTCCCTCATAAATCAAGAACAGTGGTTTTAGCTACTTAAAATTTATCTTATGTTCTAGTCTTCAATGAAAACTTGTGCTTAGAATGGATTTGGTAATAATTTATTTTCCAAACTGAAAAGCTACTCAAGGACAAATTTTTCATATTGGATCTTAGAGGAACTCTTTCCTGTTTCTGAAGAGTGTGCTTAATGTAAAAATCGGATCTATTTTTGATTGAATCTGTTTTATGGTCAGCTTATCTGTACTTCTGTTTTATGAACAAATTTTATTCATCTTCAAATATTACATCCATATTATAACTAACAAATCCATAACACAGGAGTTGTCAGATCAAATCTTATTACATGTATTTGAAAAATACACTCTGAGGATCTGATTTTTCCTTGCCATACATATCCCAGACAGAGCAGGCATGCTCCCTCAGCATCAATATTATCTTGGAAATATGACCCAATAGGGCACTGTTGTCAACAGTTTCCCTGGGGCAATAAATCCTTGGCCAGTAGAACCTTCCATATCCTCCCCTGTTTTTTTAATGCTGAACTGCCATTGCTTTAATTGATCTCAATTTTTGGCGAAAACTATAAATGTTCTCAACCATTTGAGGTACATGAATATTTGATCAGAATGCAAATCAGTTCATTGAGGGTGCTGTATTGATTTCCTTCACTGTTGTCAGCAACTGCAGGAATCTCATGTTACTTTAGTGGAAAGAACAGATTGGAGGCCCAGAGACAAACCATCTCTATTTAGATTCTGTGATACATTAGCTACTGGATCTTGGTCAAGTCACATAATTGATGTGGAACTCAATTTTCTTTTCTGTAGGAAAGGAGAAGGCTTAGAGGAAATGGAATCTTCAAAAGGGAGGTGAAGAGCAAGCCCAGGCACAATTGAGGATAGTCCAAAATCTGAGGATCCCTCTTTGGGAACCAGAGAAAAAAAGGTAAGGAAAGGAATGAAAGGGCCAGAACCACACGATTCATTATAAACATGCTGGGGTAAAGTGGGAGTCGCTGAAAGCCTAGAATGAGAAGATTGGAAAACAGCCTTGGATCCGAAGTTATCTGAGGAGCTGGGCTTCCTGTCCACTTCATTCCAGGCAGGATGGACAATGTGGACACCAAAGATTAAAAAAAGAAAAGACTAGTGAGTCACTATAAAAGAAGCAGGCTTTTGTGACTGTTTTAAAGCTTGAGTAAAGAATAATGTAGAACCTTATTACAAGGTTTATAATACTTATAGTTAGGGTTTTTTTTGTTTATATTAGTTAATGAGAGAGAGAGAAAGAAAGGAGAGAGAGGAGGGTAATAGAAGAAAAATAGAATAAAAAGATGAAAAATATAGGAGGGAGGAAAGAAAGAAATAAGAAAGGAAGGAGAGAAAAAAATGTATTTTTACTTCTGAAAGAGGGGGATAGAAAACAAAGGATCCCGACATACATTTGACCACAATTCATTCAATTCATTTCAATCCAACAAATGTTTGTGAAGAAACTACAGAGTGCTAAGCCCTGCTCAAGGGACTACTTATACCAAAACATCAAATTAAAAGAATTCATATCTGTAAAGACATTGTACTCTAGTGCACTTGGGCTCCAACCTCAGGTGACAGTGGAGCAGGGAATTACAGTAGGTGTGTTTCCCTGGGACTTGAGGGAGAAAAATTTGATTCCTAGGAGTCAACTGGGGATGACAAATGATCTCTGGAGATTGGCACTAGTATGGACACACAATTACTGTCAAACAGTGTCTAAGTGGGACTCTGCACCCAGGACAGAGAGCACCAATATGCAATATCGGGTGTCATTTGAGCATTTCCTTTATTCTGTTAATTGCATTGCTGGATTTTTTCACAAAAGATGAGGGGAAATAGTTGAGAGTTACTGACAAGCCTCAAACCTGTCAGAGAGTTTGGAAAATCAATGTCTACCCAGAGCATGTGCAGACTTTCCTTGGCAGAATGGGAAGATGAGGACAATTTGTTCCAAGGGTTGTGAAAGCAGCTGAAGTGGATGCTAGAGAGCACTTAGCACTTAGTTGAATATCAAAGACACCAAGATCATCCACTGCATCCTGGGTCATTGCCAATCATCTTTTAATTTGTTTATTCAATTTTAAGCTTAAATATAAAAGGAGAAAAAAATAATACTTCCATATACACAGCAGAACATAAATAGAGGATTCATTATAAAACCATGAATTTCCATTTCAGGCTGCTTATCAAAAAATAAAAATAAATAAATAAAGTCTATGAAACCATTCCTAGGCATTTTCAAAGCTATCCTGCTTCTCCGTGCTTCCTTCTAAGTTTTCTCTTGATCTCTGTTGGACATTTGTTATATTTTTATCCCTCTTCATCCTACCCTAGAGAATGTTACAATTGAACACTGATGTGTGTGTGTGTTTAAACAGAGACATCTGTAAAGCCAGACTATACATACTTCTAATTATAAATTCTTTCTCTGGAGGTCAGCAGCATCTTCCTTTATAGGTCCAAATCTTTCCATGTTTTTGTTTTTTTCTAAAATCAACCAAGTCAACATTTCTTATAGCGCATTATTATTCCATCACAACCATCTACCATAACTAGTTTTGCCATTCCCCAATTGAGGGGCATCTCTCATTTTAAGCACTCTGGTAGGTGATTGTCAGTCATCTGACTTTGTCCAGCCACTGGACATGGATGACTCACAAAGAGAGAACAGTGACTTTGTACAACTCCACCTCGCTTCAATTCAACTTGTACACAAGTCAAACATATTTGATGTCACTGATCTTCTAAAAGGAATGAACCATGACAATATGACTACCATGGCTTCATGAGCTGATGAATTCTGGAACTTCTGCTGACCTCAAGGTTAAAAGCAAGAACATAGTGAAGAAAGCTCAGTGCTCATGGTCTTTCTGGGCTCCTGGATGTCTTTGGTCATATGTCCTAGACCACATGGTGACCATGTGGAAGACCATGGTCATGTGAGTTTCTGGAGATCTCTTCTGTTATGATGTGCCCTGTTGCATTATGCTCTGGGCTTTGTCATCCCAGCTACCCTGAAGAAGTCTTCTTGCTGATCCCAATGAGAGTACATTTCATACTTTCTCTCTTGCCCAGATTCCTGTGCATGCTGTAGATCCAGATTTTCCTCTTAGTCTGCTCTAGAAGGTGGACTCAAAGTTTAAAAAAAAATCAATGTGATTGTTAATTTCATGTTTTATAAATCTGGTCGAATAGTTTCAAATAGGTTGAATAGTGGGCAATACAGCCCCCTGGAGCGCACTGAAAAGATGGGGAAAGTACTAGCCTTGAGTAACACAAATGAAAAAAAAAACCTTAAAGGATTAAAAAAAAAGTAGATTGTGGGGGCACTGGGTTTTTTTTCTTTTTTTTTTTTTTGGAAAAGGGTGCATTAGGTCAAATAAGTTTGGGAATCTCTGGAGAGTAATAAATATCTCTTATACTCCACATTTGAGTTAACGCACCTGAGCCTAGGGAAGGAGGTGGCTGCCATGCAGATGTCACATATACAACCTTAGTTTACCAAAGTTTCCTGTAGCTGTGATTCTGATTGAATTAGAAGGACAGCGTTGCTGGTTCCTAGCACAACACAAAAAGCAGCTTCAAGGTGGGAATGTAAAGTTGCTATTTGAAACAAGAGTCTAATTGCAATTATTGAAGAAAGAGTTAAGATTTCAAGAGAACATAAGAAAAACCAATGAAAACTTGAAAATAGCGTGGCTGAATTGGTCTTCAGTTTTAAAGGTTAAATGAAACATGGTGCATGGTTGTTCTCATTCCCAATTAGTTCTTGCAAGTGAACAGATTGAGCTGGAAGATTAGATGAGACTCTGGGGCTGAGAGGTGGAAGATGATATTTATTTTATTTAATTTGAGTGCAATTTCAATATGTCCTGATTAATGATTAATAGGTATCAGTGTTTTCCTCCAAAACAAGTATGATGCCAGTCAGTCTGTGAGGAGCCATAACTCTTCCTCTGATATGATCAAGACCCTTTGAGATCAGGTTTTGAAAATGGAAGCAATGGCCCATAACCTTTGAATGCAAAGGTAAGTTCAAAATTAATTCCCAGTGTTTTGCATAAATGAGATAGATGGAAGGATCTCTCCTGAAAAGCAGTGATAGCGTCCTCATTTATTGCATTCTGAGTCAGACAGTGCACGCTCTCTAATACCATTGTCAATGAATTTCCAACAACAAAGATCACACATCAGTGAAGCATCACATCGTATGTTCCCATCAGATGACCATTTTGCTGGGCAAATGCCATCTATATTACAGAAGACATCCATGTTCTAATCAAAAATGAATTAGCAGACATGGAAACTTCAAGCACCATTTGTCACCCGGAACTCACATTCATTAATATGCCTCCTCTCTGCATCTTGGAGAAAAGCTAAGTCAATTCCAAAATTATCATAACATTCACAACTAAACAGTAATGCATTTAAAGTGAATGTATTGGAAATTGAATGCCAACTGAAAATAAATGATGGTACCTTTTAAAATGAAATTACAAAAGGCTTTTTCTTTGTCCTTTCCCCGTTGTCATCTTCCGTTAGTCGAGCTGTCACATTTCTACCATTTATGTCCTCGAACAAAAATGGCTTAGAATAGGAAATGAAGCCAAACACACGCTGGATCCTCCTTAAGTGAAGAGCTGATAAATGCACATGTGATGAGCGGAAGGGAGGGGCGGGGGAACAAAACACTTGCATTGCATGCATCTGCTGCCTTTTTCCATACAGAACTCTTCAAGGAATCTAGTGCATCTATCTTTGGATCATTCCTGGCTTCCAGATGCTTCTCTTGAAATTCACTTCAGTTCCATTAAAAAGGATAAAGGAACCTGGTCTAGCAAATAACTTCTGCAGATTTTGGGCATCACTGAGCTTTGTGATTTCTTGTTTGCTTGATTATTGGTGGTGGCATTTCGTTGTTTTTTGTTTGTTTTGCTTGTTTCTTCTTTTTTCCAATGAATCAAGAAGAAACATAATTTTTCTGGGAATCAATTTATAGACTTTGAGAAATGTATTCCTAATAAGCTGGTTGGAAATCTAAAGCAGAAAGATTGTAAATGGCTTGTAGGGCTAGAAGCATATATATATATATATATATATATATATATATATATATATATATATAAACGGACAGTGAAAAGCAGTTTGGCAAATATAGCTTTCATCCTCTCACCCTTTCTCTACCTTCTGTAGCCTCTTTGCCTCTTGGGTCACAAAATTGGGTTGTAAACACAGAATTAGAAATAGATGCTGAACTCAAAGAGTTTATATTCTGTTTGTGGGGGAAAACAAAAACACAAATGTGCACAGATGAGTAAATACAAAATATATGCACAGTAAATTCCAAAAAAAAATTATGGTGGAGAAGCAGTAAAAAGTGAGAGATTAGGAATGGACAAGAGTTAGAGGTTCCACAAGTTAAGCCTTGAAGGATGCTTGAGTTCCTGTGAGGCAGAGGTGAAAGAGAGTCTTCTAGGTATAATAGGCCAACTGGGCAAAGACTACTTTTCATTCAGAGAATATATGTCCATACTGGGTTGGATTCCAGTCCATTTGCTAGTTATGTAATTAGTTCCTAGGGTCTGTAAGAAAGATTTCCAAGAAAATTTCCAAAGAAATCTCCAAGATTTGAGACTATAAATCAGAATTCTAGCCTCCTTTCTCAGTCATTTTCCCTTACACACAAATTTGATCCTTAAATGACCTTCTAGGCTTTCTTGAGCTGACATTTGCTCTTTGAGGAGGATCTTGAGATCCAAAGTCAAAGACTGAAAAATAAAGCTATTCCTAGAAGATGCTGAGTGCAAAGTAAGGAGGTAAGGACCTGAGAAAACTAGGATGAAAGCAAAGTATTCCAACATCCAAAACAAGCACACAGCCTTTTAAAATATTTTGCTATAACAATTAGACACCTCTTTCCATTTCAGCGTCATCCTAAATACAAGGCTATAACATCAACAACAAATGTCATCTTGCCATTGCCATAATAGGGATAGGGTATCATTTTCTCAACCTAGCTTTCACAAGGTAAGGGATACTCCACCAATGGGTCACTGGATTGAGAGGACAATTTCCATTGTCCTTGGGGTAATTCTCTCTTACTCAATCTTTGGTTTTCAATGAATCTGGTACTTTTCTGGTGATTTATGGGGTAGGAATCCTTAAACTCATAATCCCCAACTCATTCATTAGAAAATCTTGGAATGTATATACAATGTTGCCTTGCCTTTGGAAGTCAAAGGGAGCCTTTAGGTGCAAGAAGGAGGTTGTTTGACTAGGAGTATATGAACTGATTTTGATGGAAGATGTAGGTGGTGTTTTCTTGGGTCTAATGGATTCCTTGCCCTCAGTGTTGTTTAATTATCTCCCTTCCAGTTGGGCATGAGGTAGTAGCAATCTGAGTCATCTTTCTGTCCTAGGTACCTCTTCTTCCTATAATTGAATTAATAAGGAGTCTAGGCTCCACTTCCTACTCCAACTTCTCTATCAACAAAGATGACCAGAAAGTCATTGTTTCAGGAGTCTGAGGAGCAGAGTTTAAGTCTTTCTTTTGGTTCTACTACCAGCATGACCTGAGTCAAGTTACTTACCTTCCCTCAACCCCATATTCCTCATCCATCAACAAGGTGATTAGACTAAATGGCCTTGGAGGACCCTTCCAGGTCTGGATCCAAAATTCAGTAATTCTTAGTACATTTCAGGAAGTTATCCTTCTATTGAGGAAAGAACATTTTCAAAATGTCTTCCTTGCAATTTCCCCCTGTACCCTCTCTCCTATGCATTGGGACATATACATGGTTTTAGTTCCATCCTTGATTTTGATGGGCTTAGGGAAGGTATTACTTATGTCCCATTGATTTAGGGATTTTTAAGGATTAATAAGGATAATATTTTCACTCTGATATATTTGAATGTTGTTTACAGTGTTAATGGTTTTGGTCATTGCCCATAATATTCATAGTTGAACTTGACACATGACACATCTATGTCTGTTAGTTGAAACCCCTGGGAATACATTTGCTTGATAGTCTCCATTAAAACCCTGTGGTTTGTGGATTGACATTTTCTAATGCTCATTTCTTTGCAGATATGTTCTGTATCTTTCCTTTATTGTATATTATCTTGGACAACTCACTCAACTACTCAGGGCATTCATTTCTTTTTTTCAGCAATTTTTAAAAATTTGTTTGCTTACCTTTAGTTCCCAAGATTCAGTTCCACAATCCCTTGAGTTCCAAGTTTCTCCCTCTCCCTCTCCTTCCCACCCACCCCCCACTATGGTGACATGCAGTCAAATATAGGATCTGCCAATACCTTCACATTAAACATTAGTCAGGTTATAAAGAAGGATTAAAACTGATGGAGTGAATGATGGGAAAGAGGGAAAAAAAATGAAGAAAAAGAGAGAAGGGGGTTTGCCTCCATCTGCCTTCAGACTCAGTACTTCTTTCTCTGTATATGGACGTCTCTCTCCATCCTGAGTCTTTTGGAGTTGTCTTAAAACCTTGCATTGCTGAGAAGAGCCCAGTCTATCAAAGTTGGTCATCAAAGATATGTGGTGTCTGTAATTGTGTTCAAATTTCTCCTGGTTCTGCTCTCCTCACTCAGCATCAGTTTGTAGAAGTCTCTCCAGGATATTATGAAATTGGTCTGCTCCTCATTTCTTATAGCACAGTAGTGCTCCAGTCAGGCTTATGTATCATATCGTACCTTTTCATGTATCAGTGATTCAACTACTGGGTTTTGCTCAGTCTGTCACGTCATGCCCTGCCTCTCTTTCATGTTTCCACTGGCCATTCCCCCTACATGTGACATACTTGACTTCATCTTCACTCAGTGTAAAGCCCTAGTGCTGCCTTCCCCATGAGGCCTTCTCTGTTCCTTCCAGGTAAAAGCATTCTCCTCAAATTTCCCTTTTGCCTTTGGTGTGGCTCTCATCTTTGCCCCCTCCTCCCATCCCTTGGGCAACTATCGTTTCTGCATATGTTGGTCCTCCCCCCATTCGAAAAGAGAGTAAGTTTTTAGGGATAGGAATATTGCTTTGTTCTCTCTTTGTTATCTCCTATGCCTTGCAAGCCTAGTGTACTGTGGGTGCTAAATCAGTATTTGTCAAATTGAATTAAACTCAGGTGTCCACAGGACTGATTCTAAAATTTGGTGTGTATGTGTGTGTGTGTGTGTGTGTTTATGTTCCATGGAATTCTGTCCTAAGGCTATGATATGACCAAATACCTCCACATAATGAATTCAGATCACCAAATACGGTTACACTTGGCACCCAAAATTGATTTGAAACTTTATGGGATGTAAATGTGGAGAGCTAGATCACTAGTCCACTGTTACTAAAAGGATTATTATAAAGACTGAGGGAAGAAGGCCATTCTCTCAGAATTATAGCTGTCTGACAACAGAAAGGTGAATACCACCACATCCAACTCTCCATGGATACAGCTAGTAAATGACCACTCTCACCCCTTACCACATGGCTTTCAGCAGAAAAATGATTAATGTTTAGGGCAGGCCTGAGGTCAGCCTTCACTTTGGCAGGGAAAAAGCCCAAACACAACAAATGGTAATCTGTGAATCATCCACCTACTGCAAAGGTATCGGAAATCCAGGCTGTCCCAGAGACAGACCATCAGATCACCACAGAGAGTACACAATTCATTGCCTTTCTGATTGAGATTTGATGACTGTGCTTTGAGCTTACCAAGAATGGAGCAGAAAAGTAATTTGTCCAGCCTTAGCTGTAAACCACGCCCTTCTTTCTATATCTCACCATCAATGCAAAAGAGCAGAAGGCATTAGACTCTGAGGAAATACGGAAGACAGAGACCAGCTACCCCAATGTCCTCACCAGACAGAGGGAGAAAATGGCACCTGAAGAGACTCTGATAGTCTGGTGGCATGCAGACACTTATTCCTCCCTAAACATTTTATTGAGGGCATCTGAAAAGTCTCTCCATCTCCCAACTGTCCAAGGAAAAGTCAATCGTCAGAGAACATATAAAGTCAGCCTCCTAGTAACAGGGCTGCTCTCAGGTCTGGGGCACAGAGCAGCATCCCACCACCTTTCAGCATTGTCATGGAATCTTCGTGCTCTGTTCCCTAACAAGCCTGTCTGAACAGAGAAATTAAGGGTTGGAGTCTGCTTTAGTCAAATGAGGCTAGCATTTCTATCCTATTCATACATCTAGAGAATATTTACTGCAAAATGTAGGGAATCGAATGGGGAAGAGTGATCTCCTCTACGAGTATGGCCTTGCCCTGGGTTGTCACATCCTCTTACTGACATCGAGGTTGCAGTTGAATAACATATACATACACACATATGTGTGTGCACATAAATTAAATGCCATTTACTCACACCCCCTGTTTTGTGGTGGTGAAATTGATCCCTTGAACCCAAGTGCAAAATGCTACATTTATATCTATTAAATTTAATGTTTGTCCAATTCAATCTGATGTTTTCATTTATTAAAACTTTATAGGTAATAAGTGGGAAATTCCTCTGTTCCCTATTCCTTCCACCAATGTGAAATGCATGCCACCTATGCCTTTGCAAATGCTTTTGATAAGACTGATTTAGTTAGTTCTTCTAGGGATAGTTATATTTGAATCTGACAGGAGATGTCGGAATGACTTGGTATGGGTGGAATTAGAGTCAGGGATAGTGGCTTAAAATCAAAATAACTTAAACATTACTCAGTGACTCCAGGAAATAGTTAATCATGATGTAATCCATATTGGTGAGAATGGGAATGGAATGTGGTCTATGAAATAAATTAGTCAGGCAGAGTCATGAGTCTTTGGTGACTGCCTGACTGTAATGTGGGGGAAAGGAGAAAGGACAAATTATGCCAAGGCTTAAATGGAAAGTTCCTGGGCATTCAGAAGGGGAACAGAGGGATGGAGGTGATGAGCTGAGTTCTAGACATGTTGAGTTTGAAGGACTTGTAGAACATGCAGGTGGATATGTCAAGCATGTCTTCAGAAATTGCATTCCTGAGCTGAAGAAGGAAGGGATGAGACAAAGATTCAGAAGTCATTTTCGCAGAGAATTGAAGGCATGGGATTGGACAAGATGATAGAATCCTGTAAAGCAATGATACTGAAGCTGAGATTCTTGATTAAAACAACTCTGACAACTAAATTTCAACGTCATTAGGTCCCTTTCTAGGCTACATATTTTAATTTATGCATTTAGAAGTTTCAGTCTGAGCAGGGAACACTCGACTTCAGCAGACTGTTCGCAGAGGCCCCCGCAGGGCACCAAAAGAAGCTGGGAACCCTGGGCGTCACAGTGGGACAAGCATGGACACAAGCTCTAAGGAGGTAAAGGAGAAATGGCGGCCAAGGACCCCAATGAGGCAGAGCCCCTCCAAGAGGCAGAGCCCCTCCAACGATCCCGTCAACATGGAGCCCTCCGTCCTCCATCTCTGCTCATGGGAGAAGAACCTTTCCTATCGGCATTTCTTCATCTTTACTCCATCTCAAAGATTTCCAGTGCCCCTTCCTAAAAATGATTGGCATCAATGTTTTTTCAACTTAAAAAAATTTCGACACACAATCATGCAAGATGAACCGGAATGATCCTCGTCCTAAACGCCTACAGTCTCACCAGAAAATGGATGGTAGTGATAGCAGGTGGAAATGTGGATCATTCATTCAGTTTATTTTAGGAATAAATTTAAATGTTATAGAACTCATTTTCTATTTATAAATGTATGTGTTTGTGGGGGGAAAGCAATTTTATGTGTGACTAAATTAACTTCTGGATGTATATTAGGCACATTTGTATTAATTATTTTCTATGCCACAAGCAAAATTTAATACTGTGTTAGGGATGGTTTGGAAAGAGTCCCAACATCCCAAACAAGTACAAAGCCTTTAAATATATCTCACTGTCACTGCTGCCAATCCCTTTTCATTCCAGCATCATCCTGAATACAAGGAGTTAATAAAACTATCACTTTGCACATCAAGTGTCTCTCCTTAAATGGCCTGCTTATGAATTACTGTGAATGCACTGACAGCACATGAATAAAAAGTCCACAGGGAAATGTCCCAGCTTTCAGGGTTAAGAAAAGAGTCATGACAAAGGGGTTTTGTTTAAAGAGAACACTCTCTTATTATTAGTTCTCCTGTCCTGTGCATGAACGTTAAGGCCAGTCACAGAGATCATGGTTTCTTCAGTGAAGATCCTTAAGATGGATACATGTGCATCCCCACAGCCTGTCCAAGCTCCAAGCTCAGCTACTGACTGTTCAGGAGCCTTGGAAAAAGTGAGACCAAAAAAATACAGTGAAGGAGACCAGAGAACCCTAAATGACAAGCAGCTTATCTGGCAACACTCCTCAAAACAAATAGTGGGAAACCCGGTCTAATGAAAAAGGCCAGGTAATCTTGGAGATGTTACTGAGCTGTTGAAGAAACTCATTAAAGGAGATAATAAGAGGAAGGGATTTATATCGTTGGATACTTCCCTCCAAACGTGTTCAGTGGCATTCACATAGGTCAGTCTCCTTGCTTAAATATCACTGAACATAGTTCTTGAAATAACATCTCTCTCCACATATATATGGAGAGAAAAAATACACACACACACCTAGAAACCTATATTTATATTTTTTCCTCTCTGTCTCTGTGTCTGTCTCTCTCCTCCCTCTGTCTGTCTGTCAATCTATCTCTGTCTCTTTCCCTCTGTCTCTCTCTTTTTCTCCCTCTCTCTCTCCTCTGCTGGTCCATGGCTAAACATGACTGAACCATTATACCCAAGCTTTGTGGGCCTGCATCAGGGCAGGGACCCCTTCCTCTGGCCGGAGGGCAAGGCCTATTCAAGTCACCCTACTCTAGACTCTGCTTGATCCCAGTAGGAAAGATGCTGAGTGTCTCATCTGTTTTTGTGATGGATCTCAGAACCCTCGGGGGCTTGAATTCTGCCTTTCAGTGATTTGCTATAGGCCAGACTCTTCCCCAATTTCATAACCTTGCTTTTTCCATATCCTTCTTAGGAAGGCAAAAGTGTTTTTGTTTTCTTGATGATGATGATAATGCCAAGAGAATCCACTGACTCAATGTGCCCCATTGTTGTGAGTTACTTTTGACTGTTCGGTATCTAAGTCATACTTGTTTGAGATGGGACATTGTATGTGTGCGTTTGTTGCAATTAGTGACTTTATTATTTATGATGAAGCATTTTACACTTCAGAGTGCATGGCATGTTGGAGAGTAATGGGCTTCGAACTTTCCCAGAATGCTAATTCATCATTCCTTAATTGCCTGCTTGGAGCAAAGTCAAACAAATTCCCTTCCCACTTGACCAAAACAGCATTCCTTTTGGCCTTGAACACCTGAATCTGCCCACTCTTTAGCTTGAAGCTTCTGTCAATCTAAGAAATGCTGTCTCATAAAAAGTGCTTGGAAGATGAAATATGCTTAAATGCTGATTATTAATAGCTTGACCTCTTCTCCTGTTGTCTGGGCAATGGGTAGGATTTTAAGTAGTGTCACCTCCTCAAAAGCATACTGTGTTATAAATGAAGAGCCTTCCTCTGCACGCATATATCATTGCTTCGGAATCCAAATTAGAATAGATAGGGTACTGAAATTGTTGCAAGGTAGGGGAAGTTAGAGCTTAAGGTTTAGAGACAGGATTCTGACTGAGCTTAGATCCCCAGGATACCCATTGTTTCTATTAGCATCTGTGGGAGAGAGGCAGCATTAGGGCCCCCTGTTTATATGGAGAATTGAAAACCCCAAACAACTAAGTCATGGTTATGTGGTGCCAGAGAAGGGAATCCACCCATCCAAATGTCTTTTGCTTTGACTTTTTGCATTGCTTTCAGATGAGAACCTGAATTGAATCTTCTCATAGTGTAGCAGACTCTGGCCTTCACTTACAGCTCATGGCTGGTCTTTTACTTGCCCAGACAGAGGGAGGCCATCCCATTCTGTTTTTCCCAACTTTGGGCCTCTATTCCTCAGAACTTTGATGCTTCAGTGGCCTCTCTTTCTTCTTTCCTTCCATCAGATAAGCAGAGTTCTTAGCCCTCCCTAATATCATCCTCTCCACTCTATCCTTGTCCAAGCTACCTTTTCTCTGTCAGAATCCCTCTCTTTTGTTTACTTTCTATCAGAGCTCAGATACATACAGCCGTGTGACTCTGGGTACATCACTCAGACTGCCTGTTGGAGTCCTTTCCCACTCTAACTCTCTAACCGGCAGTCCCATGATCTGCTCTACACCACGCTCAGCTCTCCCAGCCTCGACTGGCCTTCCTTTGTCCAGCTTTCTCATCTGGTTGCTATACAAGGTCTCTTCTCCCCAGATCTTCTGAAAACATTGTCTGCAGCTGTTAGCACCACGTCCTTGTTTCGCCCGCCTTGATCAGAATTGTGCCCCTTTCAGCCTTCTGTACCAATAACGTCATATTCACCAAAGCTAAGGCTGTGGAGGCTGTTTGTCCAGCCCTCCTCTTCCATGATTTCTGTATAGCTGTGGCTCCTAACACTGATGATCTTTCCTCCAGCTTAGTCACTCCCTCCTTTTACAGCAGCAGGGATGACATGGATGTCTAGCTCTCCTTCAGTCAATGACCTTTCCTTCCCTCTCCTGCACTGGCTGTTTAGTCTTTCTCGGACACTTCATTGTTGCTATTTACTCAAAGGTTTTCTTTGGCTTTCTCTAGACACTTTCCTTTGGCCATCTCTTCACCCTGCACCCATTGTCCACCCAGTCAATCCCCAGTACTCTGGAATCTCAGGCCTGATCTCTAGTCCAGACTTTCAAATGGCTTTAGGACACAACTGCCAGAAAGTCCCACGGCTGCCTTAAACTGAAAGGCTCAAGGCAAAGTTATTGCTTCTCCCTCTGCTCATCTAACTGACTGCACTGCTTTCTGAGTGTGGCATCACTATTCACCTGTTTCCCAGATTTGAAATCTTCAGGTTATCTCTCACTCTTTGCTTTCCCTGAATTGTCCTTTGCAATTAACGTCCTCACAGAGGCTTTGGCTGCTTTCCCACCTTGGTCCCAAGCTTTCCGCTTTTTCTTCCTTCTGATCTTTCATTTCAGATGCACCTTCTTCCTTATCAAAAATCTTATAGTCCGTATCCCTTAAAAATCCTACTTTCAGCTCATTGTCATGTGCAAAGGAATGCGTTACCTTGCTTCAGATGGTGTAGTCAGTGCAAAGACCTTTTGGCCTTTCTCATCTTCCATTTAAGAAACTAAAGAATAAATTAGACCAATTGGAAAGGAATGTGCATGGTAATGGGAAGATTGGAAATTGGAACTGAATGGAGATGGAAAAGAGAGATAGAGACAAGAGACATGTGTGAGAAAGGCATTCTGCAGGGTTGGCTCCAATCTTACACAGGTATGGCAGCAAACATTCTAGAAAACATGACTTAGCATCTTGTCTGATCTGAGAAACTCATAAACCATGCTATAGACTTGGGTATTGGCTTCTGCAAGGCCTTAGGAGACCAGCTAATGTATACGTACATATACGTACATGTATACACGTGAGGGTTTGTGTGCACATGTAAGTATGTATATGTGTATGTGTGTGCGTGTATATACATGTACCTATACACATGTCAGTCAAATAACATTTAGTAAGCATCTACTGGTGGCAGACACTTATAAATTCTAGGGACGTGAAGAAAGGCAAAGGCAGTCTCTATTTCAATGAACTCACAGTCTAACGGAGGAGAGCACCATGAAAACAACTATGCAGAAGCAAGCTATATACAAGGTAAAGAGAAGACCCCAGAATTAAGAGGGCTAATGAAGGCCTTCATCTACAAGGTCGCATTTCTAACCGGGACTTGAAGGAAGTCTGGGAAACTAGGAGGTGGAGCTGAGGGCATTCCAGGAATGGAGACCAGTGAGGGCACATTCTCAGAGTTGGAAGACAGAGTGTCTCATTTGAGGAACGACAAGGAGTTCAGTATATAAGGATCGAAGAAAATGTAATGCGGAAGACTAGAATGGTTAGGGGAGCAAGTGAGGAAGTACTTCATTTCATGAGTCTTTGACAAAAAGTACATTTGGAGGCTCTTTCAGAATTACATTTTAAAGGCTAAAATTATGTGTAACAGTCACAACTATGGAGTGCAAGATTGGCACAGGTTGGCACATGAGGGACATGTTGCTCTTCTGGTCACTGCCTGTATCAAGTGACTGGTTCTCTGCTATTATTGTAGTCTCTAATGGTTATTTTTCCTCATAATATGTTTGGAGCTCATCTCTTCAGTTCCAGACATTCCATTCTCACTTCATTCTGTGAGGGCATAGTGACTTAAGCTTTCCTTGTTAAGATGTGATTGCCTGTTCCTTAGTGATGGCCACCCTCCCCAGTGAAAAAAATCCAGGTATAATGCCTTTTCTTTCCTTTTTGACCATATTCACCCATATCTGGGTGAATACCAATGCCTCTTGTTCATATAACCCTCCAACTTAGGGTAAAATACTCTTACACACTCCGAAGACACTTTCTAACTCATCTGTGAAGGAATTTGAGCAAGGGTAAAAGGTAACCCAAGCTGGAAAGACCAACATTCTCTGTTGTAATGGTTATGGGATTTGAAGATCTTCCATGCCCCTTGAACTTGCTGACATAGCATGAAGGGGTGGGGCCAGAGGAAGCCAGAGCCAAGGAACAGTACGTGCGGTGACTGGAAGCACAGTGACAGCAGCACCAGCTACAGTGGAGGAGGAGGTGGCAGCATGAGCCCCTTTCTTTTAGCCAGCCAGAATTTCTGCTGAGGACTCCTGCTGAGGACTTCCAGGGAAGGGGATTATGGGGGGCTGGAGCTGCTGGGAGTGAACTGTGTGGAGTCTGAGCAGTTGCTGTGAATGAGGGGAGGAGGACCTTTGCCTGAGGTAGCATGTTCTGTTTTGAAGGCTTGAGAATGTGGGTGCTTACTACATTAACTACATGTGCCAGCTCTATAGCTACTGTGATGGCTTTGACTTTCTGGTTTGGGGACTCAGTTTTCTGGTATTTGAATAAATGTTCTAACTTTGTCCCCTATGTAGAGAGCCTGGTATATTTTGTGATTAATAACCATATCAGCATATTTATACCATAGGCATTGCAAATATTGCATTGTTGTTACATCTATCCACCTAGATTTTATTACTATTTTTATTTTGTTCCTCATTTCAGTCACACCTGAATCTTTGTGACCACATTTAAGATTTTCTTGGCAAAGATACTGGAGTCTTTCGCCATCTCCTTCTCCAGGTCATTTTACAAATGAAGAAACTGAGACCAACAGGGTGAAGTGATTTGCTCAGGGTCATGCAGCTAGTATGTGACTGAGGCCAGATTTAAACCCAGGAAGAGGAGTCTGTCTGACAGCAGAACTGGCATTCTATCCATTGGACCACTAGCTGCCCTATGTCTTTATTAGGCATATAAATAAAATAACGTATGCCTCATTGAGTTATTTTGAGGAACTGATGAGATATTTGAACAATGTATAGCACAGGGCCTGGCACATACTAAGTGTGTTTAGTAAATTTGTATTCTCCTCCTTTATATGTCAGCACTGCAATCTGAATGGTTTTGGTGCAATTTTTGGCCAGAAAACTCCATTTCTCTAGGTATATTCCCCTTTTAGAAACTAGTTGGGAGCTTAAGATTTTTAACCCTGTCCACTACTTGGAGACATATGAGAGAGTCATGAGAGAAGGTCATGTCAATTCCTATAAAAGAGCCAAGGGAATGTAGCCGTCCAGGGTGCCATCATCTGGCTAAGATTCTTCCCATGCAGAACACTCAGTGGTTATCTATAGAAGAACAGAATGGGACACCGTATAAATGGAATTAAGTACAGTTGCATCTAGAATCCTAGACCCCATCACTTATCCCATACCTCGAATCCACTTAGATGTCTTGGAAGAGGTATAGTCAAGGATTTAGAACGGGAAATCACTCTAGTTCAATGACCTCACATTTTAAATGGGGAACATGAAGCTCAGGAAGGGGAAGGGATGTGTAATAAGTCACCCAGGGGGTTAAGTATAGACTTAGCATTTAAATCCAGGTCTCATTACATAGCTAAAATAAACATGATGCAATGGAAGACTGTAAAAATTTGATTTGGGCATATTATGGGCTTTTTAAAATCACTACATTTATTCAACTGACAGGGGGAAAAACACACACACATACACACATATACACATACCTACATATAGGGCAAAACACACACACACACATACACACATATACACATACCTCACATAGGAAAGTATGCACACATTTTTACTGAGGCAGCAGAACAAATGGGCTCATGGACCCAGAAGCCAGGCTGCTAGTCAGTATGGCTGAAAACAACTTCCTACAACTGTGAGATATATAGACCACACAGATGTGGCAAGAAAAACAATGACAGAGGTGTCCGGGCAATCGAGCCAGGACTGGAGCTGACGAACTTTTGGACCTCTTCATAATGCCTTCTTTTCCCAGGAAACTCCTCAGTGGGTAAGCTCTTTGTGCTACAAGATTGAATCTGCCTTTTCCTCCCACCTTGTGAATCCCCTCTGGCCTTTGATTAGACCCTCAAACTGAGGGCAGGACCAGGGGCTCCAGGGCCAGGATTTAAGGGGGGGGGGGGGAGTACTATTGGATTTCTACCCAATGCTCCAGAACCACACTGTCTTTGGCATTCTCCATTGTGGGCTCCAAGAACCTCCTTCTGCTCCCTGCTTCTCAGCTCCCTCTTGCAGTTCCCCTCATTAAACTGTAAGCTCTAGGTTAGTTACCATATAGGACATGGCCATGTTTGAGCTTGTTTTCTCAGTGCTTAGCACAGGGCCTGGCAACTGGTCAGCATGTGGAAAGGGCTTAATGTTCACTGAATGGAGCCATCTCACATTTCAAAGAAGCGATGGATCCCCAGGCCCTTCACCGCTTGGGTCAATGTGTTCATGAAAGTCTCCTTTGGGTGATGTGACATAGTCCATAGAAGGCAGCTCGCAGCGTGAGGAGCGCCTCTGGGAGGATTCTGGTCCAGAAAGCTGCGTTCATGAAGACACCAATGGTCTGTCTCCTTATGTGGATACACAACAAAACGCTCATGGTCATTTCTGGATATCTGACTCCGTTAAGTTTTATCAAATGGCAGCCCAGCACTTGGGGGTGGCGTGTATCTGATCAGGCCGCCATCACTTACTGCTCATGTGCCTGTGGGGAGTGAATGGGGAGTGTGTAAGTCTGCGTACAGATTCTTATACATGGACATGGTGTGAAGGAATAACCATTGTGCAAAGAGGTCACGTGATAACACACCATTAGTGTTGCAATTTCCACGGACTATCCATTGTGCAAAGAGGTCACATGATAACGTACCATTAGTGTTGCAATGTTCAAGGACTAGATGTTCTGACTGGGAAAAGTGCAGTGTGTTGGCTTTTCCCTCCTCTTTCCCCTACCTCCAGTAGGTTATGTTCCCCTTCCCCTTCCTTTCCCATCTGAGTAGCTGAAGAGAATAAATTGTTCCCATTAAAAATAATGCCTGAGACCTGATCAGGTGGCAGAGTTGGGAGGTCAAGTACAGCCCAGTCTAACAGACAGTGACACAAACGGGCATTTCCAGTCACCCTCAGACGAAGGAGAAAGCAGAAATTAGAGAATAGACCACAGTGGGCCATCTTTCCAACACATTATCTCAGTTTGATCACTTAGCCACATGATAAGGTGAGGAGCTATGAAAAAGTAGAAGCCCAAGACTGTGGGGACTGACCTGACAAATAGACAAGAGGGGTGGAGATCTGGGCCTCCGGTGCATGGAGTCTGACCACAGGGATAGGTCAGAGGGGTGGAGATCTGGGCCTCAGTCCATGGGGCAGGATTCCAGGGATAAGTCAGAAGGTGCCAGATGTGCTACCAGGACAGGTGAGCAGAGTGTCCACCCTGAGCCATCTAATGTGAAGAAGGGAATGGACATCTGCTCACCAATCCCAGAATGTGTGCTGGAAATTCCCAGCTGGGTGAAGCCTTCGATTTCCTTAGGCAGGGACCAGTAACAAAGAAGTCTAAGGTCTCTTGGGCTTCCTGGAGGATTTTCCTCTTCTCTCACATTTTTATTCATAAAATGACATTGTCTCTATTTGATCTTTTTCACCCACTCTAAGGGAATTAATGGCATCCCCCTGGGATTCTGAGAGGAAAGAAATCTCATCAGAATTTTGGCGCAAAGGATAGGGGACAAAAGCTGGACATTTTCAAAAGCCTCCTGCTGAAACAGAACAGAGGACCTCGGCCATGGCTGTAGGAACCACAGGAGAAAATAATGGAGGAGGATGAGGGGGCTCCAGAGTTGCCAGAGAAGCAGGAGTTGATGGAGGAAATTTTTTTTTTAATTTTAAAAATTTATTTATTTTTGGTTTTCAGCATTCATTTTCACAAGATTTTGAGTTACAATTTTTCTCCCTATCTTTCCCCTACCCCCACCCCAAAAGAGCAAGCCTTCTGAGCACCCCTCCCCCCAATCTTTTCTCTCTTGTATACTCCCCATTCACCCCCCTAACTTTCTAGTAGGGCAAGATGGGTTTCTATACCCCAGTGCCCATATATCTTATTTCCCAGCCGCATGTAAAAACAAACAAGCAAATTTTTAAACATTTGTTTTTTAAAACTTTGAGTTTCAGATTTGTTTCCCCTCTTCTCTTCTCACCTACCCCCACTGAGAAGCTAAGGAATTCAATATAGATTGTACATGTGTAGTTACCCATATCATTCCATAGTAGTTATATTGTGAAAGACTAACCATATTTCCCTCCATCCTATCCCACCCCCACTTAATCTATTTCCTCCTTTGACCCTATCCCTTTTCAAATATGTTTGCTTCTAACTACTCTCTCCCCTAATCTACCTGCCTTCTATCCTCCCCCCTCTTATCCACTACCCCCTTATTTTCCTGTAGGGTAAGATACCCAGCTGAGTGTGTATGTTATTCCCTCCTTAGGCCAAATTTGGTGAAAATCAGGTTGTCCCATTCCCTTTTACCTTCCTTCTCTTGCCCTCCATTGCAACAATTTTCTCTTGCTTCTTTTGTATGAGACAATTTACTTTCATCTATCACTCCCTTTGTTCTTCTCCCAATAAATTTCTCTCCCACCTTTTAATTTTATTTTTAGATATCATGCCTTCATATTCAACTCATCCTGCAACCTCTGTCTATGTATACATAAACATAAAAATGCCAACACTCACATATAAATTTGTATATACATGCATCCTCCTAAACATGCATATATGTATATAAATATAAACATATATATTCCCTTCAACTATCTTCATCCTGAGAAAAGTCTTATGAGTTACAATTATTGCTTTTCCATGTAGGAATGTAAATAGTTCAACTTTAATAAGTTCCTTATGATTTCTTTTTCCTGTTTACCTTCTCATGCTTCTCTTGCTTCTTGTATTTGAAAGTCAAATTTTCTTTCCAGCTCTGGTTTTTTCATCGAGAATGCTTGAAAGTCCTCTGTTTCATTGAATGACCATATTTTCCCCTGTAGCATTATAATCAGTTTTTATGAGTAGGTGATTCTTGATTTTAGTCCTAGCTTCTTTGACCTCCAGAATATCATATTCCAAGCCCTTTGATCCTTTAATGTAGAAGCTGCTAGGTCTTGTGTTATCCTGATTGTGTTTCCACAGTGCTCAAATTATTTCTTCCTGATTGCTTGCAATATTTTGTCCTTGACCTGGGACCTCTGGAATTTGGCTATAATATTCCTATGGGTTTTCTTTTTGAGATCTTTTTAAAGAGGAGATCGTGAATTCTTTCAAATTCTATTTAGCCCTCTGGTTCTAGAATATCAGGGTAATTTTGCTTGATAATTTCTTTGAAAGATGGTGTCTACACTCTTTTTTTCATCATGGCTTTCAGGTAGACCAAATAATTTTTAAATTATCTCTCCTGGATCTATTTTCCAGGTCAGTGCTTTTTCCAGTGAGATATTTCACATTGCCTTCTATTTTTTAGTATCTTAATTTCTCATAAAATCATTAGCTTTCAATTGCTCCAATCTAATTTTGAAGGAGTTATTCTCTTCAGTGACTTTTTGAAATTCCTTTTCCATTTGGAAAATTCAGCTTTTTAAAGCATTCTTCTCCTCATTCGCATTTTGGGCCTCTTTTGCCATTTGAGTTAGTCTATTTTTAAGTGTTTTTTTTTTCCTCAGTATTTTTTGGTTCTCCTTTAGCAGGCTGTTGACTCTCTTTTCATGATTTTCTTGCATCATTCTCATTTTTCTTCCCAATTTTTCTTCCACTTCTCTTATTTGATTTTCAAAATCCTTCTTGAGTTTATCCATGGCCGGTAACCAGTTCATGTTTTCCTTGGAGGCTTTTGATGCAGGGGTTCTGACTGCAATGTCTTCCTCCCATTCCATGCATCTACAGCCTGCACACTGTCTGGTGCACTGGGCACATACCCCAGAACCACCACCCAAGACAGCGATACCAATCCAAACAGGTCAAAGCAAGAGTGCTTAGCCTCTGAATGGTTGCTTGGTCCTCCTACCAACTGCACGCCAGGAGTTCTGGAACCAGCCAGGAGGCAGTGGCTGCAGCCATCACACCTCCTCAGCTTCTCGTCCTGGTGGATCAACCAAGTTCCACACTGACCTTTTACTTTGTCTTTTGAACTTTAGTCTGGGAAATAAGTTACCCAAGGGGGGTCAGAGAAGAAGCCTCCCAGCAAGTTCACTACCAGGGCAATTAGAAAGGGAAAGTACTTTTGGCCTTTTCCCCTCAGCTATTATCAAAGCAAAATGAGAGAGAATTAGCTGTAAACTAGGAAACTCCAAGCACAGCAAGGGTTTGGTTGGGAGCTGCCTCTCCAGATGACCCCTTGGTCCCTGAGGACAGCCAGCCTGAAAGGCAGAGCCCATGGTGGTTGAGTTGGCAGGGAGGGAGCCCGACTGGAGGAACCTCTGCCTTTCCAATGTGAACACCCTCAGGGCTACCATAACTCCTGGGCTTGCAGCATTGCCTAATGAAAGCAGCTCTGTGGGGGCTCCTCATCCAGCTTCTCCATTCTTTTCTAGGGTCATGGCAAGATCCAGCATACAACTTCCAATAGTCTATAATATTCCTGATTTAAGGAGAATTTCTCTCTGTTCCATGTAAGTCTCTAGCAGCACTTTCACACAACTCATGGACTATATCAAATCAAAATCCGAATGTTTTGTACTTTTAATGGCATGTGCTAAATGGGAAGGTTTTTTTAGATTGCTCTATAAGCAGTCATGACTGAAAGGTCCAGTGGAGCAGAAAGTGGGAGGAACACTTAGCTGAGAGGCAGGAGTCTTGACTAAGGATCTTTGTGCAGTTGGATACTTGGATTCCTAATGGGAATACCACCAACCTTACTGCTGGGAGCTTGGAGTTTAAGGCCTTTGTCTGACACATACCAGCAGTGCAACCTCGGACACATCATTTAATTTATCCAATTTGAAATTTCTTATTCTGGAACAAGGGGATCTAATGCATCCTGCTTCCCTAGGGTGATGTGAGGGAAGCTGCATGCATTTGAGCTGGACTAATGGCCTTCTCTTGGCTTCCTTGGGAAGGGAACAAAAAGAGACTTTTTGCTTCTGGGGCCATCTTCCTTGGCTTTAACGGGAAGTGGGGTGTTCAAATTTTTCTGAGAAATTGTTTTCAGACCCAGTCCTCCCTCATCACCTTCACGTAGCTGGATATATGCCAAATACAAGAAAGTGAAGGGAAAAAATAAAAGTCCCTATGTTGAGATTCAGCCCCTTCTCCCTAACAAAACAAAAGTATGAAGACTCAGGAAATGGGTGAACAAACCAAGAAAATAAATAATACAATGCAGGACAATGAGGGTAACACAACATCAAGAGGAATCTCCAAAAAAGGGAATAATTGTTCCCAATGACTGCTGGAGCTCCAGAATGAACAGTAGGTGCATGCTGAGGAAAGTGGCCAGAGGAAGCCCCAGAGAAGAATAAACAAAGAGCAGTGCCCACAAAGGGATGAGCATGAAGACCCTGAAAGGGGCCAAAAGATCATGACTTAGAGTGCAAGGGTGGCTGGAGCACTGGCATAGAAGGCCAAATGAACAGCATTCAACCTCACCTTAGAACTCTTCCTGAGGAAGGAATTTGACCTGGAGTGGTTTGCCATTTCCTTCTCCAGCTCACTTGACAGATGAGGAACTGAGACAAACAGGGTTAAGTTAATTTAGTAGTATAAAGTTGTCCAGAGTCACAGAGCCAGTATATGTGTGAGGACACTTTTGAACTCATAAAGTTGAGTCTTCCTGACTTCTGGCCTGACATTGTATCTACTGTGCCACCTACCTGATTTCCTCCTATTTTTCTTCTCTTTTCTATGCCAATAAAGCAAAACAATCTTTGGACCATCAAACATAGAACACAAATGGCAATTAGGGAGGCAATAATCCATACTGCATCAGCCTGTCTTTGATGTCTCATCCATTTCCACAATTCCTTGAGTTTCAAATTGTCTCTCCCTTGCCTGCTGTCCCCCACGCCCCACATGGCAGCATAAAAACTAGCATAGTATCTTCAAATACTTTCATACAATAGTCAGGTTATAAAGAAGGATTGTATCTGAAGGAATAAATGATGGAAAAAAGGAAACAAAACCGAACAAGAAAAAGAAAAAGAGCCAGTAGTTTCCTTCAATCTGGATTCAAGTTCAGT
This sequence comes from Petaurus breviceps papuanus, assembly GCF_028583685.1. Taxonomy (NCBI): domain Eukaryota; kingdom Metazoa; phylum Chordata; class Mammalia; order Diprotodontia; family Petauridae; genus Petaurus; species Petaurus breviceps. The sequence continues at coordinate 7,947,902 of NW_027185872.1, read as the reverse complement.
TCTTTCTCTGGATGTAGACATCTCTCACCATCATGAGACTTTTTGGGTTGACTTATAACCCTGAATTGCTGAGAAGAATCCAGTCTATAAAAGTTGGTCATCACACATACGTTGTGTCTGTAATTGTGCACAAATTTATCCTGGCTCTAATCTTCTCACTCAGCATCAGTTTGGATAAGACTCTCAGGTAAATATGAAGTCCATCTGCTCCTTGTTTCTTATAGCACAATAGTATTCCATAACATGCATATACCACAACTTGTTCAGCTATTCCCCAATTGATTGGCACCCCCTTAATTTCCAATTCTTTGCCATCACAAAAAGAGCTGCTATAAATATTTTTGTACATGAAGGCCTTCCTCCCATTTCTATGATCTTTTTTGGGAAACAACCCTAGAAGTGGTATTGCTAAGTCAAAGTTTATGGAATTATATATACCCCTGTTGGAAAAATTCCAGATTGCTCTCCAGAAAGGTTGAATCATTTCACAACAAGAACAGCAATGCATTGGTGTTCCAATTTGTCTACATCCTCTCCAGCATTTGTCATTTTCCTGTTTTGTCATCTTAGCCAATCTGACTGGTGAGATGTGGTACTTCAGAGTTGTTTTGATTTGCATTTCTCTAAGCAATAGTGAATTAGAGCATTTCTTTATGTGCTTATAGATAGCTTTAATTTCTTCTTCTGAAAACTGCCTATTCATATCCTTTGACCATTTATCAATCGGGGAATGACTTTTATTCTAATAGATTTGATTCAACTCTCTTTATAGAAATGAATCCATTATAATAGACATAGGTTGTAAAAATTCTTTCCCAATTCTCCACTTCCCTCCTAATCCTGGTTACATTGGCTTTGTTTGTACAGAAGCTTTTCAATTTGATGTAATCAAAATTATCAATTTGCAATTTTATAATGCTTTCTAATTCTTGTTTGGACATAAAGTCTTCCCCTTTTCCACAAATCTGAGAGGTAATCTATTCCTTGCTTTCCCAGATTCCTTACAGTATCACCATTTATACCTAGATCATGCACCCATTTAGGCTTGATTTTGGCATATGGTGTTAGATAATGGTCTATGCCCAGTTTCTGCCATACTATATTCCAGTTTTCCCAGCAGTTTTTGTCAAATAGGGAGTTCCTATCCCAAAAGCTGTGGTCTTTGGGTTTATCAAACAGTAAATTACTATAATCATTGACTGCTGAGTCTTGTGTAGCCAATCTATTCCACTTATGTACTACTATATTCCTCCGCCAGTAGCAAGTAATTTTGAGGAATGATGCTTTATAGTACAGATTAAAATCTGGTTCAGATAGTCCACAATTCCTAGCATTTCTTATATTAATTCCCTTGATATTTTGAAAATTTTTTTCTTCCAAATGAATTTTGTTACTATTTTTTCTAGCTTTATAAAGTAGTTTTTTGGTAAATTGATTGGTATGGCACTAAATATATAATTTAATTTAGGTAAAATTGTCATTTTATTATATTAGCTAGAACCAGACACAAGCAATTGATGTCTTTCCAAATAGTTAGATCTGAATTCATTTGTGTGAAAAGTGTTTTGTAGTTGTGTTCTTATTGGTCCTGGATTTGTTTTGGGATGTAGATTCCCAGTTTTTGTTGCTTTTTTTTTTACAGTGTCTACAGTAATTTTAAATGGGATTTCTCTTTCTATGTCTTGCTGTTGAATTTCATTAGAAGTATACAGGAATTCCAAGGATTTATGTAGGTTTTTTTATATCCTGCAACTTTGTCAAATTTATTTATTATCTCAAACATTTTTTTTTACTTGATTCTCTAAGTATAACATCATATCACCAGCAAAGAGTAATAGCTTGGTCTCTTCTTTGCCTAATTTGATTCCTTTGATTTCTTTTTCTTCTCTAATTGCTACTGCTAACATTTCTAATACCAGAATGAATAAGAGGGGTGATAATGGACATCCTTGTTTCACCCCCAATCTTATTGGAAATGCTTCTAGCTTATTCCAATTACATATAATACTTGCTGATCACTTTAAAAAGATTCTACCTATTACTTTCAGGAAGGTTCCATTTATTCCTATACTTTCTAGTGTTTTAAAAGGAATGGATGTTGTACTTTGTCAAAAGCCTTTTCTGCATCTATTGAGATAATCATGTGGTTTTTGCTAGATGTATTGTTGAGGTGATGAATTATATTGATGGTTTTCCTAATATTCAACCATCCTTACATTCCTGGAATGAATCCTACCTGATCAAAGTGTATTATTCTTGTGATAAGTTGTAGCCTTTTTGCTAATATTTTATTTAATTTTTTTGCATCTATATTCATAAGGGAAATTGGTTTATAATTTTCTTTCACTGTTTATCTCTTCCTGAGTGAAGTATCAGTACCATATTTGTGTCATAAAAAGAATTTTTTAGGACTGCTTCTTCACTAATTTTCCCAAATAGTTTGTAGAGAACTGGAATCAATTGTTCTTTAAATATTTGATAAAATTTGCTAGTTAATCCATCTGGACGTGGAAATTTTTTTCCTAGGGAGTTCACTGATGACTTGTTTGATTTCTTTTTTTCTGAGATGATGTTATTTAAGTAATTTATTTTCTCTTCAACTAATATGGGAAATTTATATTTTTGTAAATATTCATCCATTTCACTAATATTGTCAAATTTATGTGCATACAATTGGGAAAAATTAATTCCTGATTATTGTTTTAATTGCCTCTTTGTTGGTGGTAGATTCATCCTTTTCATTTTTTATACTAATAATTTGGTTTTCTTCTTTCTTTTTTATCATATTGACTAAGGGTCTGCCAATTTAATTTTTTTCATAAAACCAGCTCTTATTTTTATTTATTAATTCAATATTTTTCTTAATTTAAATTTTACTAATCTCACCTTTGGTTTTCAGTATTTCTAATTTAGTATTTAATTGGAGATTTTCAACTTGTTCTTTTTCTAGCTTTTTCAATTGTATGCCCAATTCACTGACCTCCATTTTCTCCAGTTTATTCATTTATGCACTCAGGGATATAAAACTTCCCCTAAGAACTTCCTTTGCTGCATCCCACAAATTTTGGTATGTTGTTTCATTATTGTCATTCTCTTGAATGAAGTTACTGATTGTTTCTATGATTTCTTGTTTGACCCACTCATTCCTTAGGATGAAATTGTTTAGTTTCCAATTAGTTTTTAGTCTGTCTTTCCATGGCCCTATATTGCACATTATTTTTATTGCATCATGATCTGAGAACGATGTATTTAATATTTCTGCTTTTCTACACTGAATTTTGAGGGTTTTATGTCCTAATACATGGTTGATTTTTATGTATCTGCCATGTACCACTGAGAAGAAGGTATATTCCTTTTTATCCCCATTCACTTTTCTCCAAAGATCTATCATACCTACCCTTTCTAAAATTTTATTCACCTCCTTAACTTCTTTCTTGTTTATTTTGAGGTTGTATTTATCAGGTTCAGAGAGGGGGAGATTAAGGTCCCCCACTAGTATAGTTTGGCTATGTATTTCTTACACTGATTCCCTTACCTTCTCTTCTAGGAATTTGGATCCTATACCACTTGGTGCATATATGTTAAGTAATTATATTGCTTCATTCTCGATGGTGCCTTTTAGCAGGATATAGTTTCCTTTCTTATATTTTTTAATTATATCAATTTTTGTTTTTGCTTTAGCTGAGATAAGAATTGCTACTGCTGCTTTTTTTTTTTTACTTTAGCTGAGCCATGACATATTTTACTCCAAGCTTTTACCTTTACCCTGTGTGTATCCCTCTTTTTTAGATGGGTTTCTTATAAACACTTTATTTCAGGATTATGGTTTTTAATCCATTCTGCTTTCAGCGTCTTTTTTTTTATTAGAGAGTTCATTCCATTCCAGTTATGATTACTATCTGTTTCCCTCCATCCTATTTCCTCTCCTGTTTATGCTTATATTTTTCTCCCCTTTTCCCTTTCCCTCCTTAATAGCTTTCCTTTTGACCACTGCCTCCCTCAGTATTCCCTTCTTATCAGCCCCCCCTCCTCTTTCCTCCCTTCTAACCACCCCACCCCTTTCATAGCCCTTCCCCCCTCCTACTGATTGTAGGAAATTTATATCCTTAACATAGTATGTTATTTCTTGTTCGCACTAAGAGTGACAGGAAGAAATCTCATGCAAAGCTCCTCTCCCTCCCCTCTTTCCCTCTATTATGATACATTTTGTGTCTCTTCTCCATAGAGTGCTATACTTACCTTGTTGTATTATTCCCTCCTTGCACCAGAACCAATAAGGAAAAAGCTTATATAATACTCATCTCCCTCCCTTCTTTACCTCTGCCATATTGTTTTTGTGTCTTTGTGTGGCATAATTTACACTTTTCCACTTCATTCATTCCTCTTCTTCCATTGCAGTCCCTTTGTAGCCCTTAATAAGGTTGTTTTTTGTTCATTGCCATTTTGTGTAATTTATACTCATACCTTCTACTTGTCTATAAACAATTTGCTCTTGTTAAATAACAGGATGTGTGTGTGTGTGTGTGTGTGTGTGTTTTACTTGTTTAGCTTTCTACGTCTCTCTTGCATCTCATAATTGGAGGTTGAATTTTCCATTGAGCTCTGGATTTTTCACCAGGCAAGTCTGGAAATCTGTTATATTGCCACATGACCATCTCCTTGACTGGAAGAATATATTCAGTTTCGCTGGGTAGGTGATCCTTGGTTGTAACCCAAGCTCTTTTGCCTTGAGAAATATTGCATTCCACTGCCTCCACTCTTTCAGTGTAGAGGCTGCCAAATCTTGTGAATGTCACTGTGATTCTTCAATATTTGAATTGTTTCTTTCTGGATGCTTGAAGTATTTTCTTTTTTACCTGGTGGTTCTGGAGTTTGGCAACAACATTTTGAAGACTTTTCAGTTTGGGATGTCTTTCAGGAGGTGCCCAGTGGAATCTCTCAATTTCTATTTTACCCTCAGGTTCTAGTATCCCCAGGTAGTTTTCCTTGATGAGCTCTTTGATGATGTTGTCCAGGTTCATTTTTTTTGTCATGATTTTCTGTTAGGCCTATGATTCTTGGATTATCTCTCCTGGATCTGTTTTCCAGGTCAGTTATTTTTCCATTGACATATTTTACCCCTTTTTTTCTAATTTTTGATTCTTGATGTTTTGTTTGACTAATTCTTGGTTCCTCATAGAGTTATGTGCTTCAATTTCGTTGATTCTAGTTTTTAGTGAATTATTTTCTTCCATTAGTTTTTGGAGCTCCTTTTCCATATCACACATTTTTCTTTTTAAGGAGCTGTTTTCTTCATTATAATATTTTTCTAATTTTGCAATTTTGATTTTAAAAGACTTATTCATTTTATATTCTATCTTTCTCATTTGGTTTTCAAAGTTCCTTTTGAGCTCATGTAGAAATGCTTTCTGTGCTTGAGACCAGTTCCCTGTTAATCCTTCAGCTGTGGGTGTGGAGTTGTAGCAGCAAGAACCCCAAGCACCCCAGGGTGGCTGCCAACACAGGTTCTTGGATCTGCTTTGATAAAGGAAAGCAACTCAAAATGGGTTAACAAGCTTACTTTAATCAGTCAATTATGCATCGTTTACCTAGTTCGGGGGAAAAAGGTCAGCACCCAGAACTTCAGAGTATACAGACAGAATTATCAAAACAGAGAAACAGATCAAATAGACAGGTTTCCAAAGTGTCCAACCATTACATCCATATCAAATCAACATCTGGTTTTTCAAAGCCGGGGGACTCTCAATAACGGCTTCCCAGAGTCTCATCTGATCAAATCACAGAACACTTCTCAAAGTGAGCCCCCAAACAAAGCTTCAAATCTGGGTTTATATAGCTTTTTCCTGGCTCAGAGAATGTCATAACCTTCTGGACCCACTGGCCAATCAAAAAGTAACTACTGAAAAACAAGCCTCCCACCCCAGGCTCCAGGTGCACTTTAGCCTAGGGGCAGGGAAGATCTTAAAAATTTACATTCCCATTACAGGGATTCAACACTGTCTCCCTCTGAATTTGGTTCCTCCCTCTGAAGATAGTAGGACTCCAGACTCTTTGTCTTTGCAGTCTGCTTTCTACCCATTTTGAGGCAGGGCCCCAGCCATGCCCTTCCTCTACAGTTCCCAAGCCTTTACTATTTAGGGTTTTGCCCTGGCGCAATAATTACTATGTTTTCAGTGGAGGGGCAGGGGTTGGAGCAGCCAAGATTCACTCTGCCATCATGATCCCTGGAGGTCCAGATAGGGGCTTTTTTAAATTTCTGGGCTATGGATTGGTTGTCCCAGGAGTATTTGATTTCCCTGCCAAGGGCCCTGAATTTTATTTTTACCTTGCTCCTTCCAGTACCCACCCTTATTTGATAGGTCTGGTAATGGGCCTTGTGGTTGGTGGGACAACTTGCTGCCACACTGATCAGGCCTCGTCCAGGAGTGCCTCTGTGTGTGGGGTCGGCCTGAATCTTCCTGTGCTTTACAGGGTTGGCTGATCTTTCCTCTTTATATAGAACATTAGCATTGCAAATGTACTTATATATTATCTCATTTGGTCCCCAGAATAATCCTGTGAGCAGATGTTGTTATTCCCACCATTTTACATATGGAGAAGCTGAGACTGAGTCTACTTGGCTATGGTCACATACCTAGGCAGACACCAAAGGGAATTTCTACATTCATGTAGTCACAGATCCATGGAATGCTGAAATATATAAGACAACTAGGGAGGAATTCCAAAAGGAAGAGGGGGAGAGGGAAGGGAAGGGAAGGGAAGGGAAGGGAAGGGAAGAGAATGGGAGGGGAAGGGGAAGGGGAAAAGAGGGAAAGGGAGTGGGGGAGGGAAGAGAAAGGGAAGAGAAGAACAAAAGGAAGGAAGAAGAAGGGAGGGAGGAAGGAACTGCTTTGCTCAACTGGTACTGGCCAGTACCAAACTACAAGCAGCCCAAACTACTCATTTGTTCTTGAAGAGGAAGGGCTGTGCATATTTACCATCTTCACTTTCTCCACTGGAACTACCTGGGTCCATTGGCAAGCTATAAATCAGGACAACTGGAGATGCCCCCACTACAGGATTAAAGAAGATAGAAGATAGAATTTTCAACAAAAGAAAGAGAAAATACACCAAGGGATGTAAGCAGAGAGGCAGACGACAAATGGATAGGCAAGTGTGCTCTATGCTAGACAAGAAAGAGAAAAAAGAGATGTGAGGAAGAGAGAAGAAGCAATGGATCAGGGTTACTTATCTGTCAGCAAATAATTCTCTCTCCCTTTAGAAATAGAGAAACACATTTGGATCCCTCCTTTCCTGTAGTTCATTGCCCTCGTAGCCTGCTGGTCTACTTTTCACTGGGGTCTTGGTCATCATATCTGGGGGCCCATCCTCTCTACTTTGTGCTACTTCTACCCCATTTCTTCCTCACTCAAAAACTGATGAATTTTCTACACTATTCCCTGGCCACAACCAGCTATTGTTTTTCTCAAGGTCATCTTGAGCCTTTCAGTAAACTTCACCCTTAATGTTAAAAAATGAATCAGGACAGATCAGTGACTTCTTGTGATTTAGAATCCTTTGAATATCAAATCTTGTGGCAACAGAGCAATACTCATCTGCCATTAACAAAAACCTGCCACTTGGATCCAGTACCCCAGACTCAAAGAGTTTCTTCCAATATTATTTCCTTTGACCCAGGCTGTCTTTGTGGGCCTCAGTAAACAGTGTGGGTTCAGCAGCATATTTAAAAGGACAAAGAAAGGGAGGTGGGGGGGCAAGCAGCTCAATCAAGCAGTTGTCAGGTGCATGTGGCACTAAACTGCCCCACTGTCTCTTCCATCTGTAGAACTGGAGGATGGGAACTAAGAAAATTTGTAGGAAAGTTACCTTGATTTTCTGTCCTTAAGAACCTGTGAACTCAAGGGCTAGGTGCAAAATGAATGGACAACAGCTTAGCTAATTTGTTCATTTCAGCTGTCTTCATGATCGATGCGGATCAGTGTATGGTCAATTTGGCCACAGAGATGAGGATCAATCATGAAGACAGCTGAAATAAATAGTTGGCCTGCCCCCAAGATGGTGAGTCTGTCATCTGTAGACCTGGCCAGAGTGTGGTAGCCTTAGAAAAAGTCACCAAAATAATTTTTCACTTAAATGACAGACCTTTATGAAATTGGAATAAATTGGGCTTCTTTTGAATACTCACATTTCATTCTTTCCATACTTTCACTCTTTATTTACTTCCCAAACCTAAAGTTGTTTTTTTCTACAGAAAGTCTTGACATCTTCCAGACCCATTTATGGGCACTCCAGTTTTGTTTTTTTTCCTGTTCCTAGGAACCTTCTTTTTGCATTAAACTGCCCAGGCCAAGATGTGACATCTGCATACCCAGATATCGATTATTATTCCAACTAGGCATCCTTGATGATTTAGATTTGAAGAATACCCCTTCATTGATATGGTTCTTAACATGAGACCAGAAACAATATGTGATAAAACAACATGGGCTATTCACCCTTAACTAGGAGTAGCAAGGTATGACAAGTGATTCCTTCAAGTAGCCTAGTGACAGAGCACATCCAGCTGAAAATCAATTTATGATTTAATTTTTTTTAACATTGAAAGATGTTGGTATTGCTGACAATGCCATCTGTATATTTTGGCAAGCACAAGGTACCTGCCAGTAGTCTTTCTGACCTGAATGGCATGTGGTGAAACCAACCCAAGCCCCCAAACCAGGTTTTGCTCCTCTAGAATCTGTTGACCTTTTAAAATAATTCTACATATATGGATGGCCATCTGTTGACTTCCTACCCACTAAGATATCATGTCATTTATTGTTTCACTCAGATTACAGTAAAAATACTTCTGGATTTTGAATCAAAAAGCCTAGTATAGAGTCCAGTTTCTAGCATTCAGAATCTGCATGATGTTGAACACCTCTCTGTACTTGGCTAAACATCAGTTTCCTTATATACAAATGCACAAAATCACACTCAATAAGTATTTAGTAATTACCTGCCATGTGAAAGCACAGTGGTGCTGTATAGGTCTGTGAACTTGAGGATCAGGTCCTCTATCAGACTCTTCTTAAGTAAGATTTTGAGGTGAAGCTCTTGGTACACAACAGTTCGGGTATGATGATATGAATAGTCAGTGATGAATGTCACAGGTAAAATCCTGATACAACTAAAGCTGTCAAATAGCCAAATGGGCTGCCTTGAAAGGTAGGCAGTTTCCCTCTTGTAGGTACTCAAACACAGGCTTGATAGATACCTGACTAGTCTCCAGTAAAATTTATTTTCTTATGTAGGATGGATTAGGCTGTCACCAAAGTCCGTCCAACTCTCAAAAACATTCTACTAATATAATAATATTACATATATATATATATATATATATATACATATATATATTATATGTATACATTATATTGTAATAGTAATGGAATTTAAAGATCCCCCTGTATAGGCTTGCTTTTCAGGTTTACATTGAAACCCAGAGCTTGTGAATCCCACTTGTGGGATGGACTTGTTGATGTGAAAAGAGAGGGTCTGCACTGGGAGGAGTTGGTGCCCTGGATTTAAAGAGTACAAGCAGAGAGAAGCCCCAAGCAGAGAGAGGCTGAAGAACTTTTGGAAGTAGTATTGTGGAGAAAGAGAGATAGGATTGTTGAAGGCCAGTTCAGGCTGCCCAGGACTTTTGAGAGCTGCCACCTGGAGCTGCCAAGGATTGAGGAGACATGACTGTGGTGCAAGTATTTTGTGTGTCTCTTTTGATGTTATTTTGCCAGATTTGTCCAATGGTGAAGGACAGTGCTGTTGTTGCAGCAGTCCTGGAACCCTGCTATTGGTTCAGAAGCCCTTTTTGTTATATGTTTATAGAAATCCTGGAAGAGGGTTTTGCTGATATTTTCAGGGGTCCTGAGACTGTTCTGCAGGCAGAGAGTAAATTGATGGGGACACCTGTAATGTATATTGTGGCTTTGTTAAGCTTTGTCTCCCTAGGAACAGAGATTGCTGAAAACTTGCCTTGGGTCAAGATGAAGAAAAGACCTCTCTTTGGGTACTAAATGCTGTGATTATATCTTAGCCTTGCTTTAGCTCAGGGGTGGATGGCCTTTGTGCTCTCCACTGCCCCTTTTGAGAAGGTGCTTGTCTTTACCTGATGATAACTGGAATTCAGTTGTGATCCAGGGGTGGGAAACTTGATGTTTTGTGCTCTGTGACTGTAATGGTAATGTAAATTTATGTTGTTGCCATCTTTCTAAGATTGTATTGTGTAAGATCATCCCTTCTCCTAGGCTTAAGTGCACCTGGAGTCTGTGGTGGGAGGCTTGTTTTTCAGGAGATATTTTGTGATTGGGCAGTGGGTCAAGAAGGTTTTTACACACTCTGAGCCAGTAGAAGGCTATATAATCCCTGATGTGAGGCCTTGTTTGGGGGCTCACTTTGAGAAATGTTGGTTGATTTGACCAGTCAAGACTCTGGGCAGCCATGGAGAGCTCCCTGGCTTTGAAAATCCCAGATGTTGATGCTTCCTTCTTTGGAGACTGACTAGGTATGTATGTAATGGTTGGACAGTTAGAGGCCTGTACGCTTGAAATGTTTCTCTGTCTTGTAATTTTTGCTTGTAACCTCTGTATACTGTGAAGTCTGGGGTGCTGACTTTCTCCCCTGAACTGGTTAAATGATATGTTTGATTGATTAAAGCAAGATTGTTAACCCATTTTGAGTTGCTTTCCTTTAGAAAATCAGATCTGAGAACCTGTTCTGGCAGCCACCTGGGGATGCTGGGGTGCTTTCTGCTACAGTGACTGACCAAATGAATGTGCTTTGTTTATGATTGGAAACTAATATCCATTTGAGAAGAGAGACTCTGTGCTTGAATAAATTAATGTACTTTCCAGGGGTGGAGTAGTATTTGGAAATTATTGAATCACTCTTGGTGAATGCTGTATTTTGATTTTCTTTGTTCTGTGAATGTTTTGCCTTAATTTGTCACTGAATAAAATGGAGAGTCACTATGCTGGTATTATGAACCTTGGAAGTTGCCTTTGCTTGACATTACACACACACACACACACACACACACAATAAAAATGACAATTTTACCTAAATTAATTTATGTATTCATTGCACCCCAATTAAATTACTAAAATTATTTTACTAAATTAGGAAGACAAGCAAGAAAAATATCAACATTCATTTAGAATAACAAGTCAAAAATATGAAAGGAGGTAATAAAAAAAATATAAAGGAAGGAGGTTTAGCAGTACCAGATCTTAAGCTATATTATAAGGCAATATACTAGCTAAGAAATAGAAAGGTTTGACAATGACAGAGAGTAGACATACAATTTGCATCAGCAAATAAATGCAGTAATCTTGTATTTGACACTTGTAAAGAACTAGGATTTTGGAATAAGTATTCATTATTTGGTTTCAAATTTGGGGAAAACGAGAAAGCAGCATGGTGGGAACTGTGCATGGACCAGTATCTCACATCATTTACCAAGATAAGATAGGAATGGATACATGACCTCAACAGAGAGATTTTAAAAGAAAATTAGAAGACAATGAGTCATGTGACCTATTAGCCTTATGGATAGGTGAACAATTTATGAATAAACATGAGACACAGAGCAGAGGAGGTGAAAAATGGATAATTTTGATTGTATTAAAATGAAAATATTTGTATGCATAAAACAAATATAGCAAAGATCAAAATGAAAGCAGAAAATTGGGGGGGTATTTATAACCAGATTCTTAGATAAAGGTCTCATATCTCAAATATATTAAGAACGTTGTCAAATCTATAAGAATATGAGTTATTCCCCAATTGATACATGGTTAAAGGGTATGAACAGGCAACTTTTAGTCAAAGAAATCAAAGCAATATAAAGTCATTAATAAGGTTCTAAATCATTAATGAGTAGAGAAATGCAAATTAACACAACCTTCAGATACCATTTGACATTTATCAAATGACTAAAATGATTAAAGGGGAAAATGACAAATGTTGGAGGGGACATGGAAAAGTAAGGGTACTGATTCATTGCTGGAGGATCTGTGAACTGATCCAATCATTTTGGAGAGCAATCTGGAATTATGCCAAAAGAGGTATTTTATAGCCTATACCCTTTGACCCAGCCCAAACAATACTAGGTCTATTTCCAAAGATGATTAGGGAAAAAAAAAGGAAACGAGCCCATATGTTCTCAAATGCTTTTAGCAGCTCTCTTTGTGGTGGCAAAGAAATGGAAATTGTGTGGGTGCTGATCAATGGGGATATTACTGGACAAGTTGTGGTATATGATTGTGATGCCATAAAAAATGATGAGCTCAAGGATCCTAGAAAAAACATGGAAAGACTTGCACAAAATAATTAAGAGTGAAAGGAGCACAACCAGGAGAATGTTGTATAGAGTAACAGCAATATTGTTTTAAGAATAACTTTGAACAAATTAGTATTTTTGACTATTATAAATATCCCAATTGATTTCAAAAGACATGAAGAAGTACATCATCTACATTCAGAGAAAGAAGCATAACTAGAAGTTGTGTACAGAATGGTTTTGCATATATTTACGTGTGTGTAATATACATATACACATATTTGTGTCTAATGATATCCATCTCTTGGTGGGGGGTGAGAACAAAGAAAAAAAGGAAATTTACATGATCGTTTTATTATATATTTAAAAGGAATAGCAAGTTGTAGATAATAGACTTGCAGTTTCATGTACAATGGTGTGTTTTTTTTTCTATTCTGCTATGTTATGGAAATACTTGTTTTATTTCTTAAGTTCAGAACCAAATAAATAAAATTGTAAAAAGGATTCTGAGTCCAACTCTAGAACGATAACAGTAGTAGTAATAGCTAACTATTATATATTAATAGTTATTATATATTAATATAATAAGGTTACTATCGGTCCAGTACTATGCTAAGTACTTTACAATGATTATTTCATTTGATCTTCACAGTGACCCTGAGAAGGAGTTGCTGTTATTGTCAGCATTTTGCTCATGAGGAAACTGAGGCAAACAGAGGTTGTGTGACTCACCGAAGGTCACACATCCAATAATCATCTGAGACCATGAACTCAGGTTATCCTGACTCCAGGCCTGGGGCTTCACCCTTCTACTACCAAGCTGCCTCAGGCTCCAAGTCCCTCAGTGCATTTGCTGCAAATAATATTTAATAGAAGTAAGTCTCCTTGGCACCCTGTTCCCCTGCTGCTGCTGAGGTGAGCTACACGAGATGCTCATTAAGTCTGATGACAAAGTCTGCCTTATGGCATTTTGGCACATGATAGCAAAACTAAAGACCCTCAGCAGTTACCAGAACTTAGGCAGAACAGAGGTAACCATTTGGTTTTCCCCCTAGACTTTCAATTCATACCAGGAAAATTTCCTCACCCTCCCTATGCCTCTGAATCGGCTAGAGGAAAGCTAATGTCTGGTAAATATATATACTCCTACAGCTGCCTTGCAGTTCGAGGGAAACACCATGCAATATTGAATCATAGATGATTCAGAACATCTCTGGACAGTTGGATCACACTATTCACCTGTTTCTAACAGTGTCTAGTACTCTTCTAGTTGAGAGGAGCCTTAGAAATCATCTGTTCCAACTCATATCTGAACAAGAATCTTTGACCTTAATGACCCCCTTGAGTGAGGTCAGGGGGCATCTAATTGAAGAACTTTAGGCAGCCCAGAGCCTCAGCTTACTAAAATGACAACTAGCTGGATGTATCATTGTAAGGGTTATGGGATTTAAGGATCTTCCATGCCCCATTGGACTTACTGATGTAGCAGGAAGGGGCAGAGCAAGAGGAAGCAGAAGCCAAGCTGGAGTTCCTGCGGTGGCTAGTGGTGGCGACGACGGCAGCAGCAGCAGCAGAGGCAGCAGCAGCACAAAGCCCTTTGTGAGTCAGCCAGAATTTCTGCTAAGGACTCCTGCTGAGGACTGCCAGGGGCCTGAGCTGCTGGGAGTGCACTTCCCAGACGCTGGGTGGTTGCTGTGAGTGGGGAGAGGAGGACCTTTGCCTGAGGTAGCCTGTTCTGTTTTAAAGGCTTGAGAATGTGGGTGCTTTCTACTTTATCTACCTGTGCCAATTTCATAACTACTCTGATGGCTTTCACCTTATGGTTTTGGGAATCAGTCTTTTGGTATCTTAATAAATTTTCTAGCTTATTCCCCCATATGGAAAGCATGATGTATTTTGTGATGGATAATTATATCAGCATATTTGTAATTTCCATAGGCATTGTGAATATGGCATTGCTGATACATTTGGCGACCAGGATGGGATCACAAAATGTCAGGCCTCTTTTTGGAAGCAGTGGGGCTTTAGAGGGAGAAATGGCTATTCCAGGATGGGAGGATTTGCCTTATTCCTCTCTAGCCAGAGAATGGGCTAAAAGCACAGGGCCCTGTGAAAACTGGGAACCAAGGCTAAAAGAGGGAGAACCTGGAGATTTGGAAAGATGTTTGAAAGCAATACCCATAGAACCAGGCAAAGAACTGGCAGGAGTGTGCAGGAGAGGCTGGGTGCTGCTAAGAAGTTATTGCCTTATGTGTAAAAGTAGGGATAAGCTGCTGGAGGAAAGATCTCGGATGGCTAGGGAGTCAGCTGGTTTGCCTAAGGATTCTTCTATGTCACAGCACTCAGAAGAGCAAACTGGAGGGACTCATGTGGTCCAGGAGCAAGCTACTGTTCATGTAGCTAAAAGGAAGCAAAAAACTAGCAGAAGGAATGTGCATGCAGCTTTTGTACAGGCTGGGCAGAGTTGCCCTGACAGCTTCCAGGAGAATGTGTGTGAGGAGAATGGAGCAAGGTTAGACGAGGAGTCTTCTAATGTAGAAGCTCTCCCCATACGAAGAGGAAGACAGGAGAACCACCGAAGCAAAACAGAGTCCAGGGAGAGAATTGAGGATTTCACTCAACAGGAGATCACTGATATATTGAGTAGATTTACCCAAAGAATGGGGGAGTCTTTAGTGTCTTGGATAGTAAGAATCACTGATGAAGGCGCCGGAGGAATAACACTGGACAGTGAGGACTGTTTAAAATTCATAAGTATCAGTCAGAATCCTTTTGTACACCAGGCTTTTAGGGATCACCATATGCAAGGAGGAAATAACAAAACTAATCTGCTAGCTTTAGCTGCAGAAGGATGCAAAAAGCAATATCCAACTGAATCTATGTGGCCTAGGGGAGACAGACCCTGGTACTCACTTAGAGACTGTATGAGAAAGCTAAAGGAGGAGGTAATGAAAACTGCTATCCTGATTGGAGATGCAAATGCATATTATGATACCCCCCTAGGAGTTCCTCATAGAAATATCATGGTGAAGACGGCTCCTCCTGCTTATAAGCATCTAATTCTGACTCTATTAATTGGAGAAATAGGGCACCCTCTTTCAGAGGTGCTGGATAAGATTTCACAATTAAGCAATTTAGGGGAATGGGAAAAAGACAAATTGCCTGGAGAGAGAAGAGTAAACAGCCAGAGGATTCAAAGTCAAAATAGACCAACAAGAAGGGAACTGTTTACTGCTCTATTAAGAGCTGGGGTGGACTTTAGAAGAATAGATGGTATTCCAACTGAAGAGCTGCATAAGCTGTACCAAGAAAAGGTACTTAGCATTAGAATGAACAGGGAAGCAGGAACCACCCCTGCAGATATTTCTGAATCTGAATCTTTCTATCCAAGTTTGCCCCACCTTCAGGGGGAATAGGAGATAGGCCAAGCCCCAGCCCAGATAAAAGAAATATGCAGAAGAGATTGCAGACCCCATGTTGGTTTAACAATATATTGGAAGAATGGATCAACTACTGTGACTAGGGCACTGATTGATACTGGGGCTGAGGCCACACATATCTATGGAAACCCTGATAAGTTTAAACATGGAACTCTTATTACCATCACAGATCTAGGAGGCGCTGAAATATCAGCCAGACAAGTTAAAATAACAATGAAAATTGGGCAGTTACCTAAGAAAGAATATACTGTGGTTGTTGTACCCATTCCTGAATACATCATTGGAATAGATGTATTGAGAGGCATGACTCTGAATTTACCTGAAGGGAGATACCAATTTACTGTGAGGAAGATAGGAATTAATACAGTTTTAGTGGGAAAACTAAAAATGGACCCAATCACTTTACCTGAACCTTCTGAAGTAATTACTTTAAAACAGTATCGTGTGCCAGGTGGGCAAGATGAAATTACCACTACTATAAAGGAATATGTTGAAGCAGGAGTGTTAGTCCCTACAACCATAAGATGGAATAATCCTGTCTGGCCAGTAAGAAAATCAGATGGGAAATGGAGAATGACTGTGGATTATAGACAGTTGAATAAGGTGACTCCTTCTTTGTATGCTGCTGTTCCAGATACCATCACCTTAATAGAAAGGATCCAGAAATATGATGGGACTTGGTATGCAGTTATTGACTTGGCAAATGCCTTCTTCACCATCCCAATAGACCCTAAACAATAGGACCACTTCGCTTTCATTTGGCAGGGTAGACAATATACTTTCACCCGCTTGCCACAAGGGTACATGCATAGCCCCACTATTTGTCACAGGATTGTGGCTGAACAGTTGGATGAATGAAAGCTACCTGGTGTACAGCTTACCCACTACATTGATGATTTCATGATACAGGGAAAAGATGTAAAGAAATGGAAAGGAGTTTGACCCTTCTAATTGAACATATGAAAAGTAAAGGGTGGGAAAGTAACCCTGCAAAGGTTGAAGGACCACCTCAAAATATGAAATTTTTGGGTATACAATGGAACAAGGGGCTACGGGAGATTCTTCCTCAAGTCCGACAAAAGATTCAGGATTTTCCTACCCCTACCAATAAGAAGGAGGCCCAAAAGTTCATAGGATTGTTTGGATACTGGAGTCACCACATTCCACATTTGGGACAGATTTTAAAACCTTTATATAAGTCACACGGAAGAAATATGAATTCGATTGGGGACTTGAGCAGAGTAAAGCTTTTGAAGAAGCCAAGGCCGCCATACAATTGGCCCTAGATTTGTGGCCCATGCAAAATGGTCCAGTGGAATCACAAGTGACTGCACAAGATGTACAAGCTTATGGCAAAAACAACAAAGCCGAAATGTACCTTTGGGATTTTGGTGTAGGAAACTCCCTTCATCTGGAGTCCAGTATACACCTTTTGAAAAGCAGTTGTTAGCTGCATATTGGGCTTTGGTGGAGACTGAACAACTGACCCTGGGCCATGAAGTGATATTAAGACCTGGAATCCCAATTATGACCTGGGTAATGAGTACCCCAGCTTCTCACAGAATTGGACATGCCCAAGAGGCTAGTATAATCAAATGGAAGTGGTATATTCAAAATAGAGCGAAAACAGGCAAAAGTGGAGTCTCTGCTCTACATGAATCTGTAGCAAACATAGAAATTGAGAGGAATGACACACCTCCTGAGCCAAAGCAACAGTTGGTACAGTCCACTGTAAAATGGAATGAGGGATATGATGTATTAACTGAGGAACAAAAGAGATATGCATGGTTTACTGATGGGACAGCAAAATATTTGGGGCAAAAAAGACATTGGAAAGCAGTAGCCTATAACGCATGTACTAGAAGAACTTTGGAAAGTACTGGGATAGGTGAAAGTAGCCAATATGCTGAACTTATGGCAGTATATCAAGCCATCAAAATAGAACAAGGAGGACAGTGTCATATATTCACTGATTCATGGGCGGTAGCTAATGGGTTAGCTACATGGATGCCCATGTGGAAAAATGAAAATTGGGAAATTCATGGCAAACAAGTCTGGGGCAAAGAATTATGGGAAGATATCTGGAACATGTCTTTAGTCACTGACTTGTCAGTTTTTCATGTAGATGCTCACATGGCCCCCACCACACCAGAACGTGAGTACAATGCTCATGCTGATCGACTGGCAAAGATTGCTACTGAACATATTGTCCCTACTTTGACAACAACTGATGATCCGGTATTAGCAAAATGGGTCCACCAAACGGCAGGCCATTTGGGGGTCCAGGCCACACACCAGTGGGCACAAGATCGAGGTTTTAGAATCTCTCATTCACTGTTAAAACAGATAGCAGAAGAATGTCATATATGTTTATTGGAAAAGAAGCAAACTGTTCCTCGGGTAGTAACTGGAGAGATAGCAAGAGGAAAAGTCCCAGCCCAAATCTGGCAAATAGATTATATTGGTCCACTACCACTGGATAAAGGATGTAGATTTATATGTACTTGTGTTGACACCTATTCAGGTGTACTAGTAGCATGTCCTTATAAGAATGCAACCCAGAAAAACACTTGTAAAACTCTAGATCTCATAAGTCTATATTATGGAACCCCAATGCAGATTCAAAGTGACAATGGGTCACATTTCAAAGGCAATGAAATGAAGAAGTATTGTATACTAAACAATATAGAATGGATATATCATATTCCATATTATCCAGAAGCATCTGGGTTAATTGAAAGAATGAATGGATTACTGAAAGAACAGTTGAGGAAGTTAAGTTCCAATAATTCATATCAACATTGGAAGGATAATTTGTTCATGGCTTTGCATAATTTGAATAATAGACCATTGGGAGGAAGTACACTTCTAGCCAGAATGATGACCCCCAAATCTGCAAATTAGAAAACAACAAACACATAAGATCCCAAATATTGAGTATTGGACCTTGAGGCCAGATGTCCCAGCACTGTACCCAGGACCACCTGGTTTGGTGGGGTATGATTTACATTGTTTAGAGGACTTTTGGTTGGACAGAAAAGAAATAAGAAAAATTTCCCCTGGGATATGCATAAGAATCCCTAAAAATCACTTTGGACAGATTTTACCCAAATCAGGATTAGCAGCTCAAGGAATACATGTATTGGCTGGAGTAATAGATTCTAATTATCAAGGAGAAATTGTTGTAACATTCCATAATTTAGGTGAAGGGCCCATACAGATTCATAAAAATGATAGGATAGTTCAAGTGATTATCATTCCTTGTAAAACAATACCACTTGTAAAAACTGACCCTCCTTCCAAAATAACTGTCAGAGGAACTGAAGGATTTGGTTCTACTGATAGAATAAAATCAGGAGCTAAAGTATGGGTAAAACGAAAGCCAGATGATGTTCTAAAAGCTGCAGAGATTATAGCACATGGGAGGGATAACACTGTAACTATTGTTTATTCTGGAGAAGATGTTTACAAAATTGTACCCTTAACTCATTTATTCTACTGTGAGTGAGGCTACAATAGCCTGGTTATTTTCTCTTTGCTTCTTCTTGATTTTTTGTTTCTTCACCTTGTTTGCCTGCTACCACAGGCTTGGTACCCTCCATCTGTAGATGCCTGATAGCTTAAACTGGATGTCACCCCCTGTCTGCAACTGTGATGTGTCACCCTTGGACCTGGCATCAAGCATATTAAGAACTGACCTCTCAAATGGGACCCCTCAGGACAGGGACAGCTCCACATTCGATTTCAGCAGCAAGTAACCATGGAAGAAGAGATCTTCACCCCTTACCACAAGATTGTGGGGCCCCATTTGTTCAGGGTGGGGGGAATGATGGGGAGCTTGTGCTCAAGCCCCACCCTAAAATATGGTTTTCTGTGTTTATTGTGTGCTATTCTTGTTATATTGTTGTGAAATTTTGTTGACACCAGTTATTCCTACTCTATTTTTGCCAAGTAAGGGCCATGAAAGATCTTGGGGCCGAATGTAAGGGTTGTGGGATTTAAGGATCTTCCATGCCCCATTGGGCTTGCTGACATAGCAGGAAGGGGCAGAGCAAGAGGAAGCAGAAGCCAAGCTGGAGTTCCTGCGGTCGCTAGCGGTGGCGATGACGGTGGCAGCAGCAGCAGAGGTAGCGGCAGCACAAAGCCCTTTGTGAGTCAGCCAGAATTTCTGCTAAGGACTCCTGCTGAGGACTGCCAGGGGCCGGAGCTGCTGGGAGTGCGCTTCCGGGATGCTGGGTAGTTGCTGTGAGTGGGGAGAGGAGGACCTTTGCCTGAGGTAGCCTGTTCTGTTTTAAAGGCTTGAGAATGTGGGTGCTTTCTACTTTATCTAGCTGTGCCAACTTCATAACTACTCTGATGGCTTTCACCTTCTGGTTTTGGGACTCAGTCTTTTGGTATCTTAATAAATTTTCTAGCTTATTCCCCCATATGGCAAGCATGATGTATTTTGTGATGGATAATTATATCAGCATATCTATAATTTCCATAGTCATTGTGAATATGGCATTGCTGATACAATCATAAACCTTTGGGCAAGTCAAGATGAGTCTTTCAATGATAACAATATTGTGCTTGATATTTATATAGGCAGCTTAGAAAAAGAACTTTATAATCACCATCACATTTAATTCTTAAAACAATCATCCCATATAGGTGGGATTGCAATCTCCATTTTATAGATGAAGAAACAGGCTTAAAAAGATGAAATGATAGACCCAGGGTCACATTCCTAGTAACTGTCTGTAATGGTAATGTAATTTGAATTTGAAGATCCCTTTGTGCTGGAAAAGGTAGCAGGTACTTAGCACTTAGTCACTGAACAAGCCTCTGTTGGGGAAACAGAAGGTATGAACTCCTGTATCCTGTTCATATAACAGGAAGGGGTTGGCTGAAACAGGAAGCTAATGCTGTGTGTATATAAGGAAAAGCCCCAGAGAGGCACAGTCAGAATTTCTCAGGACTAACATCTGGTGGCAGAGCAGCTACAGAAGAGAGAAGGGAGAACTGAGCCAGAATTTCCTTAAAACTTGTCGTGGTGGAGCTTCTTCCAAAAAGGTGCCCTGAGCCCTGAGCCCTGGGCTCTGAGCTTGCAGCCAGCCCACAGCCAGCAGCCCAGAGGTAGGTGACTGAGGAAGCATAACTGGGATGCTGAGACTTTGTTTGTGGCTTGAGTCTTTATTTCCTAGGAACAGAAATGGTGAAGGATCTAACATGGACCAGACCCTGTGAATGCCAGTGTGGAGCAGGGCCTGCCCAGACAGCTGGACAAGGAACTGGGAGCCTCTGCCATGGAACCCAGGTGACAGTCTGGTGAACCCAGGTAGAATCTGGGACCATGGAAGGGGATCCAGGTAATCTGAGAACAGGCCCCAAGTCAAGATGGAAAGACTTCTCCCTGGGTACTGAGCACTTATGGAATTGTAGTTTACTAGTGACCTAAAGGGTGGAGGGTTTGTATATGATACTTAGTAATTGATTGCTGAATAAGTTACTGATTGAGTTAATCAAGATTTTGACCCAGGAGTGGAAGACTTTGACTATTGTACTTTGAGACTATATTGTGATCTTACTTAGTGATTGATTGCTGAATGAGTGACTGACTGAGATAACTTAAGACTTTGCCCTGTGAGTGAAAGACTTTGACTTGTACTTTGAGATGGCTGTCCTTTGTTCTAAATATTGTGATCACTTTGGTGAACACAATGTGGCCATTTTAAATGATAAGCTATTTGTGAATATAAGTTGTAACATTGTGAATGATGTTACTTGATTTTCTGTGAATGTTTAGCTTTGATTTGTTATGGAGTAAATAGCGTTCACTATACTGTGTAATCAGAATCTTAAAAGCTGTTCACAGTAGCAGCCCTTCTGGAAAGCTTCTGTGCATGGTATTACACTGTCTCAACAAAGTTCCTTGAGTGGGGGCACCACAACCTGCCTCTGAATCCTTGGCACCCAGCACAGTGCCTAATGCAGAGTGAATTCACGATAGATATTCATTGATGTATTTGGACTCGGCTCCTGATTTCCAGTCATTGCACACAGCACTGTACTTGTATTGATTGACAAGTGCATTTATTTTTGATCAAGGACTAGAAGAAATGTTAAAAAAAAAAACAACGATCTGGGGCAAATATTCCAATACTTAGAGAAACTGCTTAGCCTTGCCTTCTTCACCAGGAAGAAGAAAAATGTGTGCCCGAGTCAGCTGCAGATTTCAGTTGGTTAGGGAATTCATTGGCTCCCAGAGAAGTTAGACAAGCGTGCTCTCCCATTCCTCCTAATGTATCCAGATGTAAGAAATTTAAATTTTGTTTCAAATATAGTAAACATTCTATTGTAAGGACAGAGTGTCTGCCAAATACTAACCTCAGCTATTTTGGTATTTTGCTTTCAGTATGAAAAAAGTGTGAAACTACATAAAACTAACTACTTTGCTCTCAAATATTGTATTTAATTTGCTTGAATTGTATCAAATTGTGAAGTGGCAAGTCCCAGTCAGGCCAAGTGCCCAGAGAATAAAAGGGAGCCTGAGGGACTCTCTTATGGGACAGCAAATGCAGAAAATGCTCCCTCTGTTGCTATTTTCATTCTTGTGGGCTTAGCAAAAGCCTTGGGAAAAGTGCCCGTGCTTCTAATTCAGCTGGAGCCCCCATTTGGAAGAGATATTAGTATCATAAGGAAATCATGAATTTCAATCTGTGGTTTATGTCGTCCCTACCATTAATGAACTCTGGGTATGGAATATTTGCTATTTAAATGCCCAATGTCTCTAGAGAAAAAAAAATGTAGATCTTGTTTGGTTATTTCTTCCAAGAGTACAATAATTGTAGCCCTCAAAACTGTTGGCCTTGTCTTACTGTGCTCAGTATTCTGTGGCCTCATTGCGTCTCTTTACAGACATGTATGTACATAAGCATATCCATATGTGTATTTGCAGACAGTCAAGGATGTGGAGAGTACCCTGGCCTTAATGCCTTTTACCTTCTCTATTGCTTATTTGTACTGAGTTGGACATGTTGTCACCTGTTAGACTGGGAGCTCCTTGAAGGAAGGCACTGTCTTATGCCTTCCTTTGGATCTCCAAGAATCAGTGTGTAGCATAGAAGAGGAGCTTAACAAATATTTTTTGACTAAATGACAAGAGAGAGAGAGCGAGAGAGAAACAGACAGAGAGAGAAACATAGAGAGAGAAAGAGAGACAGAGAGAGAGAGAGAGAGAGAGAGAGAGAGAGAGAGAGAGAGAGAGAGAGAGAGAGCACGGTTTCATTAATGTAGAGAATCCTCTTGAGGGAATCTCTCATTACAACAGTTTAGTGTCTGCTATACAATGTCTAGAAGGAGAAAGGTATCTCAGTTCCCTTGTTTGTAAATGAGGATGATAGTAGCAACTATCTCTCAGGTGCTTGTGAGGATCAGATGGGATAATATTTGTAAAAGTGTATATGCGTGTATACATACATACATACATGTATATATATACACAAACACATATATACATATGCACATGTACAATTTTTATTTTAAAAAGTTTCATTTTTAATTTATGGAATAAAACAAGAATTTCCATAATATAGTACAATAAAAGAGATAATTGTACATGATACTGCAAATCTAGTATGCACAACTTCCTATACCTTTCAAATATACAGGAAAATTATCATATACATTCCTTTTCTTTTTTTCCCCTCCGCCAACCCTTACCTTAGAGATGACTACCATTAGACACAAATATCTGTGTATGTATATAGAGATGTATGTATGTGTATATATGTTTATGTATATGTAAAATTAGTCTATAAAATTTTTCTATTCATAAGTTCTTCCTCTGGATGCAGATAACATCTTTCTTCATATGTCCTTTATAGCTAATTTGGGTACATGTAATAGGCAAAATGACTTATTCATTCAGATTAAATCTTAAAACAATTTTGCTCTTATTATATACAATGGTCTCTTGGTTCTCCTTTCATTCTTCATTTTGTGCAAGTCTTTTCATGATTTTCTTTTCTAAAATCGTTAAGTTCATCATTTCTTATAGCACAGTAGTATTCCATCACAACCAAATGCCACAACTTGTTCAGTCATTCCCCAATTTATGGGTACCCCTGCAATTTCCAGGTCTTTGTCTCCACAAAGAAAGCTGTTATAAACATTTTCAAACACAAAGGCTATTTTAGTTTTCACTTAATTATCTTTGGAAATAAGCCATGTAGTGGTATTTCTGGGTCAATATAGGTACTTTAATTACTCTTTAGAAATTATTCCAGATTAACTCTCCAAAAAGGTTGGATTAGTTCATAATTTTACCAACAATGAATTAGTATCCCAATTTTATGTTTGCTGCTTTATCCTTCAATCATTTTAGGAAATCTGATAGGAGCAAAATGATATTTTAAGGTTGCTTTAATTTGCCTTTCTCTAATCAATAATGACTTAGGCATTTTTGTATGAATTTACTTTTTTTTTAATTTCTTCATCAGAAAACTGCCTATTCACATCCTTTGACAATTTATCAATTGGGGAATTACTCATATTTTTATAAACTTGACAAAATTATATACATATATATTATATAATATGTTATAGGTCAAGATGGTGGAGTAGACTGGCTCTGGCTCCCACCACCTCCAATTTGTGTAAAATGGGATTCTGAACAAACTTTGGAGATACAGAACCCACAAAATGACACAAAGAAGCTAACCTCCCACTGAGGAGAGGACCAGCACAACACTCTGGAAGCCAAGCCCAGCCCCACACCAGCCAGAGGTTTTAGCCCCACGGTGGACCTGACCAGCCCCTGGCAGGAGGGACTTCAGATCACCAGAAGATGTGGCAGTTTCCAGAATTATCAACACATAGATGCAAAGGACAAAATGAAAGGTCAGTGTAGTGTGAAATTTGGGATCCAGTAGTTGGGAGGGCATTGGCTTTTGCCACTAGGGTGAGAAGCAGCTGAGGCGCTGAGGCCATGCAGCTACCCTCACGTGGCAGCTTCAGCTCCTGGCCTGCAGAATGCAGGGGGATGAATCAACCAGTCTGAGGGGTATTCGCTCTTGCTTTAACCTGCTTGGATCTGGATTGAGGTCTAGGGTGGATGTCCTGGGGTGTGTGATCAGCTTGCCAGAGCATGTGGAGACCTCAGAGAGTACACCCAACTAATACTTTTGGCACCTGAGAAAACCCCAGCATTTGGGATGAAAGCTCCACTGTCTGACAGCGGAGTCTTACTGTCGCAAAAAGCCCAGGGGTCAAGTGACTGAGTGGTGACATAAGCAGGCAGAAGAAGCAAAATAAACAGAGTACCCCAACTTCACACTCCTATTTTGGCTACCAAAAGTATCAAATCATGGAACAGGAGGAATACAGTGAAGTCGGAATTCCTGCATCAAAAGCTTCAAAGAAAAATACAAACTGACTACAGGCCATAGAGGACTTTAAGAAGCAAATAAGAGAAGTGGAGGAAAAATCGGGGAGAGAAATCAGAATGATGCAAAAAAAATTATGAAATGAGAGTCAACAGCCAGGCTGAGGAAAATAACACCTTAAAAAATAGACTAACTCAAATGGCAAAACAGGCTCAAAAAGGGACTGAGGAGAATGCCTTAAAAAGCTGAATTTGCCAGATGGAAAAAAGAATCTCAAAAGCTCACTGAGGAGAATTATTCCTTCAGAATTAGATTGGATCTAATGGAAGCTAGTGATTTTATGAGAAATCAAGATGCTGTTAAACAGATCCAAACAAATGAAAGAATAGAAGGTAATGTGAAATATCTCATTGGAAAAACCACTGACCTGGAAAATAGATCAAGGAGAGATAATTTAAAAATTATTGGACTACCTGAAAGCCATGACCAAAGAAAGAACCTAGAGATCATCCTTGAAGAAATTCTCAAGGAAAACTGCCCAGATGTTTTGAAACAAGAGGGCAAACTAGAGGTTGAAAGAATCCATCAATCACCTCCTGAAAAAGATCCCAAAAAGAAAACTGCTAGGAATATCATAGCCAGATTCTGGAATTCCCAGATCAAGGAGAGAATATTACAAGCAGGCAGGATGAAACAATTTCAATATATTATATGTTATATACATATATATATATATATATATATATACACACACACATATATATCACATACACACATATAAATATAAAAACCTTTATCTGATAAACTGTTTATACTTTTCCCCCTATTTTCTGTTTTCCTTCTGATCTTGACTACATTTGTTTTATTTTGTACAAAACCTTTTTTAAAATTTAATGTAATTATTACTATCACTACCAATACTACTACTACTACTGCTACTACTGCTACTATTGCTATTATTATTGAACAGGTTAATTTCCTTGGCCAGATCTTTTAACCAATGCATTGCATGTCAGAGGCAGAGTTTGTACCTTCTGAAATATTTCACATTTTCTTCAATTTTTTTTCTTCTTTTCATTTTGTTTTATTGTTTATTTATAACTCTGAAGTCACAAGTTTCTCTTTGCTCAATTGTATTTTTAATGGGTTATTTTCTTTCTTTAGTTTTCCCCCCAAATTTGTGCAGTTATTCTTTTTAAGAGTTATTTTCCTCAGTGATTTCCCCCCTTTTTAAATAAATTAATTTAATTATTTTTAGTTTTCAACATTCTTTTCCATAACTTTTAAATTTTCTATACCTTCCTCGCCTGCCCAAGATGGCATGCAATCTGATATAGGCTCTACATATACTTTCTGATTAAACATATTTTCACATTAGTCTTTTTGTATAGAGGAATTAGAACATATGGTAGTAGTCATGAAAAAGAAAAAAGCAACACAAAAAAGAAAGCAAATAATATCCTTCTATCTGCATTCACACTTCATATTTCTTTGTCCAGATATGGATGACATTTTTCATCATACATGTTTTGGAGTGATTATATGTCCTTGAATTGCCTTCAGTGAATTGTTGTTATGTCTTTTTCTATCTGGTCCATTCTGTTTTGTAAGGTTTTATTTTTGCCATTATTTTTATGCTTGTTTTATTAAGCTGTTAATTCACTTTTCATAATTTTTTTACCCCATTCTCATTTCTTTTTCTATTTTTTCCAATACCACTCTTAACACTTTCTTTAACTCTCCCAGGAATTCTTAGAGTGGTTGGGTCCACTTTGTACTTTTTCTTTGGGGGTCAGGCCTTTGCCTGCAGTGGTTTTGAAATTGTTGTTTTCTTCTGATTTTATACCTTCATCTTCTCTGCCACTGTAGTAGCTTTTTTATGCTCACATTTTGTTTATATTGTTCATTATCTCCAGCCTATGGTTAACCTTGAACTTTATGTTAAAGTCGGACTCTGCTTACCTGGGGTGGGGAGGCACTTTACCAAGCTTCAGCCATTTTTTGCATTGCTGTTTTCAGAATAAGTTCTGGGCATTTGCAATTTTTGATGTTTCCAAGGTGGTGTGACGTCTTCTTACTGTTTTCTTGGTCTGCACTCTGGTGTTTACCCTGGAAGGGCCCCGGGTGCCCGGAAACTACATGAGTCAGTGTTCTCTTTGCTTTGGAACTGTGATCATGACCCCTGTTCCCTGATGACTGATCACCAGTGCTCCTCTTTCATGTGGAAGTGCAATTCAGAACTGTACATGGCCAGTGGTTGCCAATTAGTTACCTTGTGCTAATCCCCTTAGAATCTCTGAACTAAAAGCTCCTGAATGTTGCCTGTTGCTGTTGCTGTTACCACTACTATCATTACTATCACCTGTGTGGGCTCCGGACAGTCCTCCACCAACTTCTGCTGCCAACATCTTAACTTTTCTTTGACCCAAAGAAGGCTCCCCCTTACCTTTTGTTAACTCTGCCACTCAAAATTTTAATTTGAAGCTTTATTTTAAATTTTTTAGAGGGGTATATTTGGAAAGTTCAGCTTAGTAGCCGTTCTCAATCTGCCATGTTGCCTACATAAAAATCTTTTAGCTCCCATTGACTTATTGAGATATAGTGCAAATTTTATTAAAATTTATCTCCATTTTGCCAATGGGGAAACAAGGCCTTACCCAGGTAAGGAATTCACCAGAAGTCACACAGCCAGTGAGTAAGTGTATATGTATATGTAAGTAAGTATATGACTGTGTGTGCAAATATGTCTGGATTGAGAAGCAGGGACTACACCTTTTAGTTTTCTCTTTCTACTTCATTGTCTTGCACTCAATTGGTCCTTGATAAATTCTTGTTTAATTGGAGTCCCTGATTTCCTTAAGGTCAGAAATCACTACTCTGTCTTCTAAAACTACAGTCAGTCTTCTAAAACTACATCCGAACTTCTCTTTCTCACTAGCGACTCATAATTTATGTCAAAAAGGCAAGAGACTGAAAATGCTCATCAAATGCTTTTACATAAGTCATCTCTTCTTTGGCAAAGTCAAGTGTAAAAGAGAGGAAATAATCAAGGGCATTGTAATAAACAATGATTATTTGAATTATTACGACACTTTTCCACATTTTACTTTTCATTGAAGCAGGAATAATCTTAATGGAACTATTTTGTGAGTTATCCATCTACTTGTATATTTCAATAGATCAGTGATCTGGTTTTGGACACACACACACACACACACACACAGCAGGAGAGATTAGAGTGGATTAATGCCTTCTTTCCATCGTGGCTCTCATTCATATCTTTACACACTTCCTCCATTAGATTTCTATGTAACATTCTAGGGCCCTTGGGCTAGGACTCAGCATTATTTAGCTCCCAATGGAGCATTTCAAATGTTCCATTTTCCCTCACCTTCTAGATATTATGACCAACTATGTTTTTCTCATCATACATCTTTTTGCTAATGTCTTTGATACCATTAAAAAATCTTTTTGGTGCAGAATTCCTTGGTATTAATATTCTATGTGTTAATATGATCACCAATGTCCTTCAGGTGATCCATATTTTGTCTCCTTGTGTATTGTGCTATTCTGTGATTCACCTTTATACATCATCAAGGGATTATTAGTGTTAAAGTTTATGCATGTGTGTGTGTGCATGTGTGCACACCTATAACCTTTCTGTGAGAAAATACATCACTGTGGATGCTATAATATATGTTTTATATATATAATATATATACACACATATGAGAGAGAGAGAGAGAGAGAGAGAGAGAGAGAGAGAGAGAGAGAGAGAGAGATGTAGATACAGTGTAGATCTACTGACCAGATCAACATGGTCTGGCAAAGAATATTGTTGATGGAAGCCACTTCTTCCTTTCACATATTTTCATTCCTTTGATACATGAGTAAAATATTCTTAACATAGGTTTTGCAGAGTTGAGAATATAGACAGATGGTTTACTGGTTATTTATATCTTCTTGCTAGCCTTTTTTGAAAGCAACCACATCAATATTTTTTCCCAAAATTTTAGTATGACAGATTCATAAAATCCTTATTTTAGAAAAGACCAAAGCAGAAATCTAGTTGAACCTGTATTTGAAAACCTATCCTCCCTATAATATCTGGAAAAATTAATGTTCATCCCATTTTAGGTTGAAGACCTCCAAGAAAGAATATAAAACAACACCAAGCAAACACTAGCATCTCAGGCAGTTCCTTTCACTTTTAAAGTTCTATTCGTTACGCCCCAAACCCCCAGCCCTTACATATTTTTTTCTCTTTTTTCTTCCATCTGGGGACAAGTGGAACAAGTCAGTTGTTGCTTCTACATTGCAGTCTTTTAAAGACTTGATCGATACTCACATGGCATTGAATCAAAGCTCTTCCTTTCTGGTTGTCTTCCTCTGTGTAGCCATAAGTTTATCGATCCCCTTTCTAAACAAATCTGCAAAAACAGTTCCCCAGAGGGAGTGTGATAAGGGCCACCATTATAGCGCCTTATCGCTCCCCTTTGTCCAGGAAGCTCTTTACTCTTTCATGAAATATCTTGCAGGATAATCCCTTCATTTTCTCCAGATTGTGATGCCTCCATCATTGGTTGGGTCCATCTGCTCTTCCCATCTTTGGCTTCTGAAGCAGTTTGCATGCTCCCTCTCACAGCACATTGGACCTGTCAGGGTGGAATCTACATGTGATGATATCTCCTTTTACTGAGGCAGACTAACTTGTGGCACTTACTTGGCTATCTCTTTTTATTTTTCTCACCTTTTCTAAGAAGAAAACAGAACAAAACTATTCTTCTGTGTTTATCCCTTGATGTTCTGGCTTTATTATTATTATTTATCTGAGCTTCTGCTAAGCTCATTGTAAGTAACGCAAGGAAGTGAGAAGAGGGAGGCAGAGAGATACCATGGATTTAGATTCTACCAATTGGGAAAAGCAAAGGGAAGGTGAGAAAAGAAGCCCCATTGCCTTCTAAGCTTTGCTGCCTATTCAAACAAAGCATGAAGCCCTCCAATGTTCAGGGGTGAGAGTGTGACCTTTGAGGATCTTCTATAGCTTTTATGGCTTATGTTCCTGTAATTCTGCCAGGGTACCCCAGGAAATGATTTTTTTAAAAAAAACTTCTTTACTCAGTCTTCAGTAAAATGCACAAAAGTCCACCATCTAGAATTGTCATCCCTTCCATTTTACATCTCAGATGGAGAGGTGCATAAACAATAACTGAATTTGAAGTCAGAAAAACATTTTAATGCAACTTTTCTTCTTCTATTAAGTCCTCCCCCGGTCCTCCATGTTGGGGGAGGACCCCAGGTATATCAGCAATGCAATATTCACAATGCCTACGGCAATTAAAATATGCTGATGTTGTTATTAATCACAAAATATATCAGGCTTGCTGTATGGAGGATAAAGCTAGAACATTTATTAAAATACCAAATGGCTGAGTCCCAAAACCAGAAAGTCAAAGCCATCACAGTAGTTATGAAATTGGCACAGGTAGATAAAGTAGAAAGCACCCACATTCTCAAGCCTTTAAAACAGAGCAGGCTACCTCAGGCAAAGTTCTTCCTCTCCCCACTCACAGCAACTACTCAGTGTCCAGGAAGCATGCTCCTAGCAGCTCTGGCCCCTGGCAGTCCTTAGCAGGAGTCCTTAGCAGAAATTCTGTCTGGTTCAAAAAAGGGGTTCGCACCTCCACCTCCACCTCGGCACTACTGCTACCACTGCCACTGCCACTGCTAGTCACTGCAGGAACTCTAGCTTGGTTTCGGCTTCTTCTTGCTCCACCCCTTCCTGCTACATCAGCAAGTCCAATGGGGCATGGAAGATCTTTGAATCCCATAACCCTTACACCAGGGCAGTAGTCTTTCACTCTCTGCACTGAGCTCCACCCCCTTTACTGTTGGGCTATCTTCCACCAGTAGATTGGAAGGTCCTTGAGGGCAGGGACTACCCCCTTTTGATTTCTCTTTGTGTCACTGGTTCTTAGGACAGTGCCTGGAACATAAGAACATTTTAAGAAATATGTGTTGACTGACTAACTTAAAAACTGATGACTGAGGACTTTAGACAAGCACTTGCTGCGTGGCCCTAGGCAAGTTATTAATCCTCTCTCAGTCTCACTTTACCCATCTGCTAAATTGAAAGAATTAAACATAAAACAATATCCCAAGGAGAAGGTTAAAGGAGATGATATATGCAAAAGGCAAACCTTAAAAAGCCATATTGTGTAATGGAGGTGGTGTTGCCTTTAACTGTGGTAAGAAGAAGGTGGATCTTTCTCTCCTACCCTTAGAATTTTTTCTGGAAGTGTTGGGTTTTTTTCTCAAAAGTTTTGTTTGGCTGCTGCCTGTCTGTAGGTGCCAATATCTTTCCCTACTCCAAAACCTCTCAAATAAGGCTGCCTGTCTCATTGGTGGGCATTTCTGGCTTTTCCACTCTGATCTCAATCTAGATATGAAGTTACTAATAAACCACCATGATTCATAAAATAAAGTTCCTTTGCATTAATTTTCAACTCTTTAGGCCTTTGAAGGTTTCACTTCATTAAAATTGTTAGTTGACAACAACTTTGACATTTATAGCTTATAGATAAAACTGACGAAAGGTGAATTTTCTCCTCATACTATTAAAATACTAATGATAAAAGATATTTAGATATTTACTGGTCATATATGTATAACAAAGGTAACATTAGAATGAAGTACCTTTTCTCTCATTCCTCATTGTCTGGGAACACATTTGATTTGATTTGATTTTTTCTGATGTTAAGTTGAACACAATATCTTGATCTAAGTTTACATATGCACATATGCACATATACATACATACACACATACACATATATGTTGTATTGCTTTAGTTGTTGATATTATTTTTAATTTTCTTGGCAAAGATACTGACTGCAATGGTTTGCCATTTCCTTCTTCAGGTCATCTTATATTAAAGAAACTGAGGCAAATAGGTTTAATTGACTTGTTCACACAGCTCATAAATGTCTCAGTTCAGATTTGAAAGCAGGTCTTCCTGACTCTACAATCAGTTCTTTATCCACTGCCCTCAATTGTCCATAAACATTTGTCAAGTTGTTAATAAATGCAGAGTGTTAGGAATGAAAATAAAATTTAAGTTTTTAAAATGAAGGAGCTAGCAATGCCTTGAGAAAGAAATCAGTCTATACACAAGGGAGGAGATCCAGAGCCCATGGAAAGTCAGACAAAGTGATTCCAAGAGCTAGAAGGCAGTGAAGATGGCAGTGGTTCTAGTGATGGGGGAGGCAGGTGGAAAGCCTTCCTGTAGGCTCTTTTTGAAGGGAACCACAGATTTTAAGAAGGGGAGGATGGATTGAATTCCAGACATGGGGGACATTTGCTACAAAGTCTCTGAGATGGGCTAAATGGGACTGGAGGGTCTTTAATTTATCTAAGTGTTTTCTTTCTCTTCCAACATTTAGCGGTTAATATTTTCTCAAGGGCTTTTGATGTTAGCCAGCGGCTCACATCAGGGTATAAAAGACAACTGTAATAGAAACAAACACACTTGAAGTCAAATTTATTGGAGGATATTTGGGGGGTATAGTTGATTCATCTTTGCTCCCCAGGGAGGAGGTACAGTACCAGTGAGGGCTCTCAGAGCACTTGCACTTGGAGGGCATACTTCAAGACCTGCAGAAGTGCTCTGGCACCCAGTAGCTGCTCAGCTTCTTCGTTCTTCTTGCCCCACCCTGACCCCTCAGGTTAAGATGAGATTCTAAGTGTGAAGTCCGGGCAGAATAGGGCCTGGACTATTTCCTCATATGCTGTAAACAGGCTTCCTTCTTCTTAGCAATCAGGTACTGAGGATTTTTTCTTCCCCAAGATCAACACTCTTGGATGGCAGCATCAGAGGGCCAATGGATCTGTGAAAGATCTTGGCCCTGGAGCTGTGGAAGGACAGCCTGAGTGGGACATAGATAAATACAGGTAGTGCTTCATTTGTGGACTCAGAACAGTGCATAAACTGCTGGCTGTGAGTGCAGATGAAAGGAGCAGAAACCCCAGGGTCAGAGAAAGGAAAGTGTGGACAGATCAAATCTATGCCCCTCATTCTTATGTTTTTTTCTTAATAAAATTGTAGAGTTAATAAATATATGTGTCTAGATACCCATTGGCACAATCCTCCATAGGCAATTCCATCTGCTTTTATAAATTTGGCAACTGTGATTAACAAGTCTCTAATAAGGGCATCAGACAGCATCCCTCCTGTACTTAGGCTAGTTTAGTTTAACAGACACCAAAGAAAGATCCCAATAAGAATCCTTGTGTGACCATGAGTAGTGATGTCTCCCCGGGATGTCTGGGCACTAGCTGTACTCCTGGGGTGAGATACTGAAGGGAAAATCAGTGACCAGGGAGCTGTGGGAGCAGTAGAGTGCTGATGACTGCCTTAAGACCAGCAGATGTGTTCTGAGAAGTTTGTCCTAGAACTGGAAACAACACTGAAAAGATTTAAAAAGGTAGTTGCCTGTGCACTTGACCCAAGGCTAGTCACTGATCCTTACAAAAGAGTCTAGGCAATCCAACTCCAACTAGTGGGTGACACTGTGCTGAAAACCAACTTGTCATTCCTTGCTACATGCCTGGCAAAATTGCCTCATCAGATCTCTTCCTCAAGGATCTTCAAGCTGTTGCTGCATAGATCTTAGGTTCTCTGATTGCAAAACCAGGAGACAAGCTACACTGGAGATGTTTCATTGACACCAAGTTACTATCATGAGTGGATCACCTGATGAAAGCTGGGAAGAACAACTTAAATCTTCCACCAAAACTTGAATCAAGTATAGCGAGGATAAAACCCAAGAACCCACCAGCAAACTACAATTTCTAGAAGTGGGGTGGTCTACGTAGGTAATGGTTGTGAGGAAAAAATAGGACTCTGCAGCATTTAAATCAAGTGTAGTGTAACACTTGGGGGGAATTAATTATTGCATCTCCTGAAAATCCATAATATTGTAACACAGGAAGATTTCAGCATTACAGAAAAAAACATTATCTATCTGTCTGTCTTTCTATCTATCTATCTATCTATCTATCTGTCTGTCTGTCTGTCTGTCTGTCTGTCTGTCTTTCTATCCATCCATCCATCCATCTATCTATCGAGAAACCCCTGATGGATACAGGTTTCCTTGAAAACCGAGCAGTCCCACAGGCATTGAAGATTTCATTAGATTACTGCGTGGATTTCCCACAGAAGGCAGCCGTTTTTCTTAGGCAGACTAAAAAGCGGATACTCCAGACTTAGCAAGAAGCTGTAATTGCATTTTCTTGGACTACCAATACTGAAGAAGGCAGACCTCTATGTTTTACAACGATGATAACCACCAAACACCTTGAATGTTTTGCACTAAAAACCCATCCTCTCATCATGCAGTATCTTTTTGTGCTGTTCTATTCTTTTCTAAGTGTTCAGACTCTGTGTAACTTTGGGCATCATCGACCCTTCAGATCAAATACAATTCTCTCCAAAAGTTAACAACCACAACACATGCACAAACGACACATGAATCTTCCTGAATCTTCTCATTTCTTCCTGTCCATCTCCTAAAACTAATATCTTATTTATTGTGGTGATAGGATACAAGCTCTGAAAACCCCACCCTGAACTCTCCTTGAATTTCCCCACTTAATTTGGGGTACCCCTGAGGTTATAATTATCTCCTCTGGCCTTTCATTAAATCTATGCCCAATTCGCTGTTACCCTTAAGGTAGCCTAGGCCTTCATTGTACTTTACCTCTGGAGTGCCTCTGGCTACTTCCCATTCTTTATCCTACATAACCTCCATTCTCTTGGTTCCTGGTCTCTAGTCACCTGAGCCTATTGACAGTTGCATCAAGATCCTCCCTGGACCCCTCTTCCAGTCACCCCACACTACTTAGCCAACCCTAGATCCCTCCCACAGTCTTTCTGTATAAAAGATGCATCTTTTTTTCCATAAAAGTGCTCAGATGGAATCTGGCCTTCATACATTATCAACATAAAAGCTCAGATTCCTTAAGAGTCTAGCCAATATGGCAGATCTTTAGAAGAACTCCCACCTTCTATCCATGTTCTAATAAACCTTTTCTTTGGCTTAAAGAAAGTTGGGGTAGAATTCATTTGGGCAGCACCTGTGTGTCACTGTTTCAGGGTCCCAGCACCCCTAAATCTCAACAGTGGTACTTATAGCTATAAGTATGGACCTTTTCTTTTGCTTGTATTTTGGGATTAATAAGAGGAATGCCTTTTAAATTGAAAACAGGCTTATTATTGTTCTCTTTCCTCACACAATCTTCTCCCATTTATCTAACATTCATCTCCCTCATTCCCTTCTCATGAACTTATCTTTGTCATTTATTCATCTGCATCCTTCTGACTCTCCTTTCTTTCTTGAGCTCAGTTTCTTTTCCCATTGCAGTGGGTAGAGTGGGGTGTTGAGAGAAATACAGAACCTGGGATTCTCAGCTTATCCTTTGATACTCTATAGCTGTGTGATTTCATGCAAGGCCTTTCACCTCTGCACCTCAAATTTTTTCATAGGTGAAATGAGGAAAGTAAAGCTAGATGATTTCTAAGATATTTTCCAGATATGAAAGTTGGTGACTACCCAGAAGTCTCAGTGGTAGGATTATCAATCACCTCACAAAAACAATGCCCTCCAGTGTTACATTTTTTTTTGTGTATTTTATTTATATACATACAAATAGCCTGAAAAATAAAATGATCCAAATAAAAAAAGTAAAAAAAAACCGGACACAGGAAATTATGTAATTATTTGTTATTATTATTGTTTTATCTTTTTATTGGGGATGCTTAGGCAAAGTGATTCTATCTTTCAGCAAAAAAGAAATGCATTTTGTCTCAAAATTGAATTATACACACATATATTTGTGTCTATCACATATAGACAGATGAAGATTCACAATATGTATATAATGAATACTTATAGATACATTATTGTACAATATACAAAACATGTGCAGAACATTTTAGGTATATATGTATATATACATGCACATATATTCATATACATATGCATATGCTTATGTGTGTGTGTTTGTGGTGTGAATGTATCTGTGTGTTCTCTACCCATGTAGGAATGTATAGCTATATATTGCACTATATTACTTCATATTACAATATGTGTTAAACTCATTATTTTGTATTATATTGATAGTATTTTTTACAATATAAGATGCCATCCTGTCCTATCTTATCCCAACATAACACTAGCCAGGCAGGATAGTACATGGGATTGAGAGCTGGTTTGCGAGCCAAGAGAACCTGACCCTAGTTCCATCTCTACAAATCACTGGCCATGCTGTCTTGGAAAAGTCACTTGACCTTTCAATACTTTACGTAGTTCTCCAGCACTTTGGAAGAAAGTCAATTTGCTTTGGTAGACAAAGTTTCCTCATCCAGGATTTTATTCTGCCAGTCAAATAAAAGACACAAGTCAGTCCTTCTCCACTCATGGCATATCATTGCTGAATTTCCAATGTTAAGGTAATGCCACCATGCATTCTGTCCCCACATCCACACACTCTTTAAATAGTATTCATTTTTTCCCCAATTACATATGAAGAAAAATTTTTAGCATTCATTTTTATAAGACTTTGGGTTCTGAATTTTTCTCCCTTCCTCCCTCCCTTCACCTATTCTGAAAATGGTAGGCAGTTGGATACAGTTTATACAAGTGCTATAATGTAAAAAGATTTCCATATTTGTCACAGTTGTGGAAGAAGAAACAGATGAAAAGAAAAAAATAAACATGAGAAAGAATAAAGTAAATGAAAATATTTTGCTTTGATTTGCATTCAAAGTCCATTAGATCTGGATAAGGATAACATTTTTCTTGAGTTCTTTATACTTGTCTTAGATTATTGTGCTTCTGAGAATTGCTGAGACATTCATAGATGATTATCACACAATGTTGCTGATACTGTATAAAATGTTTTTCTGTTTCTGCTCATTTTATATTACATCTGTTCACATAAGATTTTCCAGGTTTTTATTAAATCTTCCTGTTCAACAGGAAGATTCAACCTTCCTGAGCTACAGCAAGGTTAAGATATAATCACACCATTTAGTACCCAAAGAGAGATCTTTTCTTCATCTTGACCCAAGGCAAGTTCTCAGCAATCTCTGCTCCTGGGGAGACAAAGCTTAACAAAGCCACAATATACATTGCCAGTGTCCTCATCAATTCACTCTCTGCCTGCAGAACAGTCTCAGGACCCCTAAAAATATCAGCAAAACCCTCTTCCAGGATTTCTGTAAACATACAACAAGAAAATCCTTCTTCAGGGCTTCTGAACCAACAGGAAGGTTCCAGAACCTCTGCAACAAAAGCACTGTCCTTCACCAGGGGATGAATCTGCCAAAACAACATCAAAACAGACAGACAAAATACTGGCCTCACAGTCATGTCTCCTCAGTCCTTGGCAGGTCCAGGTGGCAGCTCTCAAATTTCCTGGGCAGCTCGAACTGGCCCTCAACAGGCCTCTGTCTCTCTGTCTCTGTCTCTCTGTCTCTGTCTCTCTCTGTCTCTGTCTCTCTCTCTCTCTGTGTGTCTCTGTGTGTGTGTGTGTCTCTCTTTCTCTGTGTGTGTCTCTCTCTGTGTCTCTCTCTCTGTCTCTCTCTCTCTCTGTCTCTCTCTGTCTCTCTGTCTCTCTCTCTCTGTCTCTCTCTGTCTCTCTCTCTCTCTCTCTCTCTGTCTCTCTCTCTGTCTCTCTCTGTCTCTCTGTCTCTCTCTCTCTGTCTCTCTCTCTTTGTCTCTCTCTCTCTGTCTCTGTCTCTCTCTGCCTCTATGATGCTGCTTCCAAAAGTTCTTCTGCCTCTCTCTACTCAGGACTTCTCTTTGCTTGGGCCTTCTCTTTACATCCAAGGCACCATCTCCTCCCAGTTCAGCTCTCTCTTTTCATGACAACAAGTCCATCCCACAAGTGGGCTTCACAAGCTCTGGGTCTGAAGACTCAACCTGAAAACCAAGCCAACACAGGGAGATCTTTAAATTCCATTACAGTTACAGCAGCAAAGTTCTTTTAACACCACTTGCTCAAGAAGACTAAGCTTCACACCTGAAGGGGAAGAAGACTGAGCAAGTTTGCTTGTTCTGCCAGTCAGTGGAAGGAGTGATTCTGAGAGTGGTCTGGGGGGTTTCATGCTTTTGAAGAAAAGTGGACTAACAGGAAGAAGAATTGTGAACAAACTGAGCAATTGTTCTATTTTTCTTTTTAATTACAGGCTTCATCTTTCTGCACTTGGTATCCATCTAACAGATGAGTAAACGTATTCAGTAAAGCTGTAAACGACTAAAGTCCGGCAATGGGAATGACATTAAATGGGCAACATCTAGCAGGTTGTTTTACTAGGAAGGCAAATTGCATTTAGGGGTGTGTTGTCCACTGCATTTAAGAGGAAGCACAATAGAAATAAAGGAAAATCTTTCAGGAATTGTCTGTAAGTTTGCATAATTGCCTTCTTAGATCTGAGTCTAAAGTTCTATTCACAAATACTATACTGAAGCAGCTTCAAAGCCTATTTTCCCTGTTACCATGCGTCTTTCTCCCTGACCTCCCAAATTCTGGTGGAAGGCTGATTCTAAGCAGAGAACTCTGCTTTGTGCATTTTATTGAGAGTTTTGTTTTAACTTTCCTTCAAACTCCAAATCTTCATATAATTAAGAGAGGTCACCACAGGTCATGAAAGACAAAGTTTGAACTGTCACACTACATTTCAACTAAATTCCAGTAAATGAAGAGACCCCACAGTGCCCAAGGGACCATCATTTTGCATGGGAACAGATCTCCAGTGCTAATGAATCTCTTTTCTGTTGGTTATTTTAAGGACTTTCATGACCAGGGATTCCTACATAATGAGGACCTTTGGCATGCATTACAAATCCTTGTATGACTTCTCCTGCCTCACTTCAAGGACTAACTCATAGATTTATGTAAACCCAGGAATATAGCCAGCAGCACAGGACAACAAATCTTGGTCTTGCTTGGTTTCCAACTCAAGGGTGCAGTAATTCGGAAAGTTTCTACTTCATATTTTTCTTTTTGACATTAATGTACATGCATATGTATAAACCTATATATACATTTACATTTATACATATATTTGTATACATCTTCACTACTATATTCCCAGATAAAGTCCTTACCTATACAAGGTCATCCCTTGTAATAAAGGGGAAAAAAGAAAAAGTCATTAGTTGAATTTGAAAGCATGTACTGTGTTCTGAATTCCATCTTGAGAAGTTAGAGAATCTTATCTCTTCTCTACGGCCTGACAAGGTCATTACCATAAGAAAATATTCAGTTTAATTTATTTTAGTCTTTTTCTCATGCCATTTATATTGTTATAGATATTATAGGCATTATTGTCCTGGTTCTGCTTTCAGGCCATTAAAGTCTCCTGTGTTTTTTTGGTATTCCTTATATCTACTTTTTTAGTTAAATTATACTATTTCTCAATTGATGGAAAATCATCTCTTATTTACAGTTATTTACTCTCATGAAAAATACTACTATCACTTTCTGGATGTTTATGAAACCTTCGTATTTTGAACCTTTAATTTGAAATCCAGCAGGTGACTTCTAACAGTGGACTTTGTTGGTCAGAGGTTATGGATATTTTAGACGTTTTTTTGGAATAATTCCTCAATGCTTTCCAGAATGATTGTCTCAATTCTCAATTTAATAGTGATGATTATGATGGTGATGGAGACTATGATGGTGGTGATGATGAGGATGTTAATAATTCATTAGTGTGCTCGTTTTTCCATAGTCATATTACTAACTTTTATCATCTTTTACAGTTTTCTGGGTGTAATGTCTCAAACCTATTTTGATTTGTCTCTTCCTTAGTGATTTAGCACATTCCTTCATATAATTCTTAATAATTCACAATTCTTATTTTCAAAATGATTTGTCCATAAACACTTAAATGTCACATAATTGATTCGGGACTGTATTATATATTTGTGTAAGTTGACTGCACTTTATTTTACCTAATTGTGTTAGGTGACATATATCTATATTAGCTGGCATCTTACATATCAGACTTTTTAAAGAAATATTTTATGCATTTTTCTCCAGATGAATGCTTCTTTGTTGCTTTTTGCTTAATTTTGTTCAGAGAAGAAGTTTTCCATTTCATCAGATATTTTGTATTTTCTTACTATCACTTTTCCATTCACCTGCTAACATTAAGTGTGGTACTATACCTTATGTCTCCCCCACTCTCTCTTTTTCTCTTTCTCATTTTATAATGACCTTTAATATTCTGGGGACACAAAAAGTGGGTGCATCATGAGACATGGGGGGCACTTGCCTCCCCTGGCACATCATACAAGCCCAACTTAAATGCCCAGATGCTGGGCACCACCCTGAACCCTGCTGGGAGCATCCCCTCTCCCAGCAGCATGGCAGCTTCCACCCAGTACCAGCAGTTGATCAATGACTATGGACCACATCTCTGGGTTACACCCAGGGTACTGGGAGCAGCCAGGTTCTCCAAAGCAAACATGCAGAGCTCCTAGCCATCATGGTGGAGCTAGGCAGAGATCAGACCCACGTATGCAGGGCACAAAAGTTCCATGGAAAGGCTGAAGGGAGGCATCATTCATGCTTGAAGATCGGTGTGACAATGCCTGGCAGAGACTGAAGGAAATGCAAGATCCTACTCTCCCACTTCTTTTTTCTTTTCCAAACTTTTCCATTTCTTTTTTTTAATGATTCTGCAGTCTTTTTTTTTTTTTGGTATTTATTAATCTGTTTGTCTACTTTTACTTTACAAGATTCAGTTCCACAACCCCTTGAGTTTCAAATTTTCTCCTCCTCGCTCTCCTCCCCCACCCCATGGCATGCAACCAAGTATATCATCTGCAAATACTTTCACATTAGACATTAGTCAGGTTATAAAGAAGGAGTGTAACCAATGGGAAGAACAATGGCAAAGAGGAAACAAAACGAAACAAGAAAAAGAAAGAGAGCAGGTAATTTGCTTCATTCTGAGTTCAAACTTTGTTCTTTCTAGTTCTTTCTCTAAATGTAAACATCTCCTTCCATCATGAGTCTTTTGGAATTGTCTTATGACCTTGCATTGTTGAGAAGAATCCAGTCTATCAAAGTTAGTCATCACACATATGTTGTGTCTGTAATTGTGTACACATTTCTCTTCATTCTGCTCTTTTTATTCCACTTCAGGTTGCGTAAGACTTTAAAGGTCAATATGAAGTCTTTCTGTTCCTCAATTCTTATAGCTCAATAGTATTACATTACATTTATATACCACAACTTGCTTAGCCATTCCCCAAATGATAGGCATCCACTTAATTTCCAATTCTTTGCCACCACAAAAGGAGTCCAATAAATATTTTGGGACATACAGGTCTTCCTCCCACTTCTATGATCAC
Organism: Petaurus breviceps papuanus; assembly: GCF_028583685.1. NCBI lineage: Eukaryota > Metazoa > Chordata > Mammalia > Diprotodontia > Petauridae > Petaurus > Petaurus breviceps. The sequence goes on along the minus strand of NW_027185872.1, from coordinate 7,906,351 downwards.
TTTTTGGCTACATCCCTAGACGTACTATTACTGAGTAAAAAGGTATGCACTTATATATAGCACTTTGGAGATAGTTCCAGATTGCTCTCCATAATGGTTGGATCAGTTCACAACTCCACCAATAATGAATGTGTTCCTGTTTTTTCCACATCTTCTCCAGCATTTGCCATTTTTCTGTTTTGTCATCTTAGCCAATATGACTGGTGAAATGTGGTACCTCAGAGTTGTTTTTATTTTCATTTCTCTAATCAATAGTGATTTAGACCATTTTTCATATGCTTATAGATATCTTTAATTTCTACCTCTGAAAACTGCCTGTTCATGTCCTTTGACCTTTTATCAATTGGGAAATGACTTGTATTTTTATAGATTTGACTCAGTTCTCTGTATATTTTAGAAATTAGGCCTTTATCAGAGACCCTGGTTGTAAAAATTCTTTCCCAGTTTTCCACTTCCCTCTTAATCTTGGTTACATCAGCTTGGTTTGTACAGGAACTTTTCAATTTAATGTAATCAAGATTAACCATTTTACATTTTATAATGCTCCCTAACTCTTGTTTGGTCATAAAGTCTTCCCTTCTCCAGAAATCTGATAGTTAAACTATTCTTTGCTTTCCCAGATTGCTTACAGTATCAGCCTTTATACCTATATCATGCATCCATTTAGACTTGATTTTGGTATAAAGTGTTAGATAATGGTCTATGCCCAGTTTCTGCTATACTATATTCCAGTTTTCCCAGCAGTTTTTGTCAAATAGTGAGTTCTTATCCCAAAAGCTGTGGTCTTTGGGTTTATCAAACAATAGATTACTATAATCATTGACTGCTGAGTCTTGTATACCCAGTCTATTCCATTGATCCACTACTCCATTCTGCAACAAGTACCAAGAAGTTTTGGTGACTACTGCTTTATTTAGGAGATTAAAATCTTGTATGGCTAGGCCACCTTCCTTAGCATTTCTTTTAATTAATTCCCTTGATATTCTGGAACATTTATTCTTCCAAATGAATTTTATTACTATTTTTTCTACCTCTATAAAGTAAATTTTTGGTAGATTGATTGGTATGGAACTAAATATGTAACTTAATTTAGATAAAATTGCATTTTTTATTATATTAGCTCAACCCAGTCATGAGGAATTGATGGTTTTCCAATTACTTAGATCTGACTTTATTTGTGTGAAAAGTGTTTTGTAGTTGTGTTCATATAAGTTCATATATTTGTTTTTTTCAGGTAGATTCCCAAAAACTCTATAATGTCTACAGTAACTTTAAATAGGATTTCTCTTTCTATCTCTTGCTGTTGGATTTCATTAGAAATATACGGGAATGCTGAGGATTTATGTGTTTTTTTTTTTAATATCCTGGCAACATTGCCAGATTTATTCATTGTCTTAAGGAGGCTTTTTACTTGATTCTCCAGGATTTTCTAAGTATATCATAATATCATCCTCAAAGAGTCATAGTTTAGACTTTTCTTTACCTAATTTGATTGCTTTTATTTCTTTTTCTTCTCTAATTACTACTGCTAACATTTCTAGTACCAAATTAATTAAGAGGGGTGAAAGTGGACATCCTTTTTTCACCCCGATCTTATTGGAAATGCTTTTAGTTTATCCCCATTACATATAATACTTGCTGATGTCTTTAAATAGATGGTCCTTATTATTTTAAGGAAAATTCCATTAATTTCTATATGTTCTAGTGTTTTTAGTAGGAATGGATGTCGTATTTTGTCAAAAGCCTTTTCTGCATCTATTGAGATAATCATTTGGCTTCTGCTACTTTTATTGTTGATATTATCAATTATATTGATTCTTTTCCTAACACTGAACCATCCTTGCATTCCTGAAATAAAGACTACCTGATCAAAGTGTATTATTCTTGTAATAAGTTGCTGTAGTCTTTTTGATAATATTTTACTTAAAATTTTTACATTTATATTCATGAGGAAAATTGGTCTATAATTTTCTTTCTCCATTTTTCTCTTCCTGATTTAGATATCAGTACGATATTTGTGTCATAAAAAGAATTTTGTAGGACTCCTTCTTCACCAATTTTCCCAAGTAGTTTGTAGAGAATCAGAATCAATTGTTCTTTAAATGTTTGATAGAGTTTGCTACTAAATCCATCTGGACCTGGAAATTTTTTCCTAGGGAGTTCACTTATGACTTGTTCATTTTTTTTTTCCTGAGATGGGGTTATTTAAGTAATTTACTTGCTCTTCAGTTAATCTGGGCAATTTATATTTTTGTTAATGTTCACCCTTTTCACTAAAATTGTCAAATTTATGTGTATAAAATTGGGCAAAATAATTCCTAATTATGGTTTAATTTCATCTTCTTTGGAGGTAGATTTACCCTTTTCATTTTTGATACTTGTAATTTGATTTTCTTATTTCTTTTTTTTATCATATTTGCTAAGGGTCTAGCAATTTTATTGTTTTTTCATAAAACCAACTCTTACTTTTATTAATTAATTCAATAGTTTTCTTCATTTCAATTTTATTAATCTCTCCTTTGATTTTCATTTTTTCTAATTTAGTATTTAATTGGGGATTTTCCATTTGTTCTTTTTTTTTTTTTTTGCTTTTTCAATTGCATGCCCAATTCATAGACCTCCATTTTCTCTATTTTATTCATGTATCCATTCAGGGATAAAAAACTTCCCCTAAGAACTGCTTTTGCTGCATCCCACAAGTTATGGTATAATATCTCATTATTGTCATTCTCTTGAATGAAATTACTGATTGTTTCTATAATTTATTTTTTGACCCACCCATTCTTTCAGATTAGATTATTTAGTTTTCAAATAGTTTTTTTTTTTATTTTATTAATTTGTTTGTTTCCTTTTAGTTTACAGGATTCAATTCCACAATTACTTGAATTTCACATTTTGTCCCCCTCCCTCCCCACCACCCCTCATGGAGGCTTATACTGAAGTATAGGATCTGTAAATACTTTCACATTATACATTGGTCAGGTTATAAGGATGGATTGTACTGCCTGGAATGAAAAATGGTAAAGAGGACATAAAACCAAATAAGAGAAGGAAAAAGATCAGGTATTTTTCTTCCACCTGGATATAAACTTAGTTCTTTCTCTGGATGCACATTTTTCTCTCTATCATGAGTCTTTTGGGATTGATTTATATCACTGCATTGCTGAGAAGAATCCAGTCTATCAAAGTTGGTCATCACACATACGTTGTGTCTGTAATTGTGTACAAATTTATCCTGGTTCTACTCTTCTCACTTAGGATCAGTTCTTTTAAGCCTCTTCAGGTAAATATAAAGACTGCCTGCTCCTCATTTCTTATAGCACAATAGTATTCCATAACATGCAAATACCACAACTTGTTCAGCCATTCCCCAACTGATGGGCACCCCCTTAATTTCCAATTCTTTGCCACCACAAAAAGAGCTGCTATAAACATTTTTGTACATATGGGTCTTCCTCCCACTTCTATGATTTCTTTGGGATATAACCCTAGGAGTGGTATTACTGGGTCAAAGGATATGAAAGTATTTATAGACCTTTGGGCATAATTCCAGATTGCTTTCCAGAAAGGCTGGATCAGTTCACAACTCCACCAACAATACATTAGTGTTCCAGTTTTCCCACATCCTCTCCAGCATTTGTCATTTTCCTGTTTTGTCATCTTAGCCAATCTGACTGGTGAGATGTGGTACCTCAGAGTTGTTTTGATTTGCATTTCTCTAATCAAGAGTGAATTAGAGCATTTCTTCATGTGCTTAGAGATAGATTTAATTTCTTTCTCTGAAAACTGCCTGTTCATATCCTTTGACCATTTATCAATTGGGGAATTACTTGTATTGTTATAAATTTGACTCAATTCTCTGTATATTTTAGAAATGAGTCTTTTGTCAGAGACATAGGTTGTAAAGATTCTTTCCCAATTTCCCACCCCCCTCTTAATCTTGGTTACATTGGCTTTGTTTGTACAGAAATTTTCAATTTCTTGGAGTCAAAATTATCCATTTTACATTTTGTACTGTTCTCTAATTCTTATTTAGTCATAAAGTCTTTCCCTCTCCACAAGTCTGATAGGTGAACTAGTCCTTGTTTTAGGAGACTGCTTACAGTATCAACCTTTATGCCTAGATCATGCACCCATTTACACTTGATTTTGGTATATGGTGTTAGATAATGGTCTATGCCCAGTTTCTGCCATACTATATTCCAGTTTTCCCAGCAGTTTTTGTCAAATAGTGAGTTCTTATCCCAAAAGCCAGGGTCTGGAGGTTTATCAAACAATAGATTACTATAGTCATTGACCTCTGAATCTCGTGTGCTTAATCTATTCCATTGATCCACTCCTCTATTCCCCAGCCAGAACCAAGTAGTTTTGATGACTGATGCTTTATAGTACAGATTGAAATCTGGTAAAGCTAGTCCACCTTCCCTAGCATTTCTTTTCATTAATTCCCTTGATATTCTGGACCGTTTATTCTTCCAAATGAATTTTGTTACTATTTTTTCTAGCTCCATAAAGTACTTTTTTTGGTAAGTTAATTGGTATGGCACTAAATATATAATTTAATTTAGATAAAGTTGTCATTTTTATTATATTAGCTCGACCCAGCCACGAGCATTTGATATTTTTCCAATTAGTTAGATCTCACTTTATTTGTGTGAAAAGTGTTTTGCAGTTATGATCATATAGGTCCTGAGTTTCTTTTGGCAGGTAGATTTGCAAATATTTTATAATGTCTACAGTAACTTTAAATGGGATTTTTCTTTCTATTTCTTGCTGTTGAATTTCATTGGAAATATAGGAATGCCGAGGATTTATGTGGGTTTATTTTATATCCTGCAACTTTGCAAAATTTATTTATTGTCTCAAAGAGTTTTTTACTTGATTCTCTAGGATTCTCTAAGTATATCATCATATCATCTGCAAAGAGTGATAGCTTGGTCTCTTCTTTGCCTAACTTGATTCCTTTGATTTCTTTTTCTTCTCTAATTGCTACTGCTAACATTTCTAGTACCAGATTGAATAAGAGGGGTGATAGTGGACATCCTTGTTACACCCCTGATCTTATGGGAAATGCCTCTAGCTTCTCCCCATTCTATATAACACTTGCTGATGGCTGTAAATAGATGCTACCTATTATTTTAAGGAAGGCTCCATTTATTCCTATACTTTCTAATGTTTTTAATAGGAATAGATGTTGTATTTTTTCAAAAGCCTTTTCTGCAGCTATTGAGATGATCATGTGGTTTCTGATAGTTTTATTGTTGATATGATCAATTATACTGATGGTTTTCCTAATATAAACCATCCTTGCATTCCTGGAATAAATCCTACCTGATCAAAGTATATTATTCTTGAGATAAGTTGCTGTAGACTTTTTGCTAGTATCTTATTTAGAATTTTTGCATCTATATTCACGAGGAAGATTGGTCTATAATTTTCTTTCTCTTTTTTATCTCTTCCTGATTTAGGTATCAGTACCATATTTGTGTCATAAAAAGAATTTGGTATGACTCTTTCTTCACTAATTTTCTCAAATAGTTTGTAGAGTATTGTAATCAATTGTTCTTTAAATGTTTGATAGAATTCACTAGTGAATCGATGTGACCCTGGAGATTTTTTTCCTAGGGAGCTGACTGATGGCTTGTTCAATCTTTTTTTTTTTTTCTGAGATGGGATTATTTAAGTAATTTACTTAATTTTCAGTTAATCTGGGCAACTTGTATGTTTGTAAATATTCATCCATTTCTCTAAGATTGTCAAATTTATGTGCATACAATTGGGAAAAATAATTCCTAATTATTGTTTTGATTTCTTCTTCATTGGAAGTAGATTCACCCTTTTCATTTTTGATACTCATAATTTGGTTTTCTTCTTTCTATTTTTTTATTATATTGACTAAGGGTCTATCAATTTTCTTGTTTTTTTCATAAAACCAGCTCTTGGTTTTATTTAGTTATTCAATAGTTTTCTGAATTTCAGTTTTATTAATCTCTCCTTTTGTCTTCAATATTTCTAATTTAGTATTTAATTGGGGATTTTGAATTTGTTCTTTTTCTAGGTTTTTTAATTACATGCCCAATTCGTTGAGCTCCCTTTTTTCTAATTTAATCATATATGCACTCAGGGATATAAAACTTCCCCTGACAACTGACTTTAATGCATCCCACAGATTTTGGTATGTTGTCTCATTATTATCATTCTCTTGAATGAAATTGCTGATTGTTTCTATAATTTCTTGTTTGACCCACTCATTCTTTAGGATTAAATTGTTCAATTTCCAATTAGTTTTTAGTCTGTCTTTCCCTGGCCCTTTATTGCATATAATTTTTATTGCATCATGATCTGAGAAGGATGCATTTAATATTTCTGCCTTACTGCATAAAATTGTGAGGTTTTTATGCCCTAGAACATGGTCAGGTTTTGAGTATGTGCCATGAACCGCTGAGAAGAAAGTATATTCCTTTTTATCCCCATTCAGTATTCTCCAGAGATCTATCACACCTATCCTCTCTAAAATACTGTTCACCTAAAAAACTTCTTTCTTGTTTATTTTGAGGTTGGATTTATCAAGTTCAGAGAGGGGGAGATTAAGGTCTCCCACTAGTATAGTTTTGCTATCTATTTCTTCCTCTAATTCTTTTACCTTCTCCTCTAGGAATCTGGATACTACACCACTTGGTGCATATATGTTAAGTAGTGATATTGCTTCATTCTTGATGTTGCCTTTTAACAGGATATAGTTTATTCCTTATCTCTTTAATTAGGTCAATTTTTGCTTTTGCTTTATCGGAGATAAGGATTGCTCCTCCTCCTTTTTTTTTTTACTTTAGCTGAGGCATGATATATTTTATTCCAAACTTTTACCTTTACCTTGGGTGTATACCTGTGTTTCAGATGTGTTTCTTGTAATCAGCGTATTTTAGGATTATGATTTCTAATCCATTCTGCTATCCGTCTCCGTTTTATGAGAGTTCATTCCATTCACATTTACGGTTATGATTATTATCTGTTTCTTTCCCCCCATCCTATTCCTGCCCCTGTTAATGTTCATATTTTCCCTCCTGTCTCCCTTCCCCCCTTAGTAGTTTTCCTTTTGACCACTGCCTCCCTCAGTGTTCCTTTTTCAGCCCCTCTCCCTTTTCCTCCCCCTTCCCCTTACTACTTCCCTCCCTACAAACCACTCCCACCCCCCTTTGGTAACCCTTTCTCCCTCCTACTGCCTGTAGGATATTGTTATACTTAATGAAGTATGTTATTTCTTCTTCGCACCAAGAGTGACAGGAACAAATCTCATGCAAAGCTCCTCTCCCTCCCCTCTTTCCCTCTAAAATGATATTTTTTTGCATTTCTTCTCCATAGAGTCCTATGCTTAACTGGTTGTTATTCCCTCCTTGTATCAGAACCAATGAGGAATAAGCTCATATGCTTCCCAACTTCCTCCCTTTTTTTCCTCTGCTATACAGTTTTTATGCCTCTATGAGTGGCATAATTTACTGTTTTCCACTTCAACCATTCCCTTTCTTCCATTGCAGTCCCTTTGTAGCCCTTAACAAGATTTTTTAAAAATCATCATTTTGTGTATTTTATAGTCATACCCTTTACTTTTCTATAACCCGTTTGCTCTTATCAAATAGCAGGGTGTGTGTGTGTGTTCTCCTTGTTTACCTTTCTAAGTCACTGTTGCATCTCATAATAAGTGGTTGAATTTTTCATTGAGTTCTGGCTTTTTTATCAAGAAGGTCTGGAACTCTGTTATATCATTGAATGACCATCTCTTTGCCTGGAAGAATATGCTCAGTTTCTCTGGGTATGTGATCCTTGGTTGTAACCCGAGCTCTTTTGCCTTCTAGAAAATTGTATTCCTCTGCCTCCAATCTTTCAGTGTAGAGACTGCCAAATCCTTTGCAATCCTCACTGTGGACCGTAAATATTTGAATTGGTTGTTTCTGGCCGCTTGAAGTATTTTCTCTTTTATCTGGTAGTTCTTGAGTTTGGCCACAACATTTTGAGGACTTTTCAGTTTGGGATCTCTTTCAGCAGGTGTCTGGTGGATTCTCTTGATTTCTATTTTACCCTCAGGTTCTTGTATCTCAGGGCAGTTTTCCTTAACGAGCTCTTGGAGAATGTTGTCCAGGCTCATTTTTTCATCATAATTTTCTGGTAGGCCTATGATTCTCAGATTATCTCTCCTGGATCTGTTTTCCAGGTCAGTTATTTTTTCTTTGAGGTATTTTACCTCTTTTTCTAATTTTTCATTCTTGTTGTTTTGCTTGACTAATTCTTGGTTCCTCATAGAGTTATTTGTTTCCATTTGGTTAATTCCGGTTTTTAGCAAATCATTTTCCTTGGTTAATTTTTGAAGCTCCTTTTCCATATCATACACTTTTCTTTTTAGAGAGATGTTTTCCTCATTATAATGTTTTTCTAATTCTGCTATTTTCGTTTTTGAGAGAATTATTCATTTTGCCTTCTATCTCTCTCATTTTGTTTTCAAAGTTCCTTTTGATCTCATCTAGGAGATCCTTCTGTGCTTGGGACCCATTCCCTCTTGAAGTTTCAGCTTTGGGTGTGGAGACCACATTGTCTCCCTCTGAGGTTGGTTCCTCCCTCTGAGGATAGTAGGATTCCAGAGTCTTTGTCTTTGTAGTCTGCTTTCTACCCATTTTGAGGCAGGGTCCTAGCCACGCCCTTCCTCTAGGATCTGAAGCCTTTACTGTAGAGGGTTTTGCCCTGGGGCAAGAGTTACTATTTTTTCAGGGTCAGAGGGGAGGGGATTGGGAACAAGCAAGGTTCACTCTGTCATCCTAATCTTTGGAGGTCCTGAAAGGGGCTTTAAAAAAAAAATTTCTGGGCTATGAAGTGGTAGCCCCAGGAGTGTTTGCTGTGCAGGACAGGGGCCCCTGTATTTGCTTCTTACCTTGCTCTTTCCAGTCCCAGCCCTTTGGTGAAAGGGCTGGTAGTGGACCTTGTGGTTGGTGGGAACACTTGCCCTCCAAGTTAATCAGGCCCCTTCCCGACCTTCATCTGCCACGCTGCGCCTTCCTGGCCTGCGTCTTCCAAATAGTTTTAAACTATCTTTCCATAGTCCTTTGTTGCATATGATTTTTATTGCATCATGACATAAGAATGATACATTTAATATCTCTGCCTTTCTGCACTGAATTGTGAGGTTTTTATGCCCTAGTACATGGTCATTGTGTGTGTGTGTGTGTGTGCTCCATGTACCACTGAGAAGAAGGTATATTTCTTTTGAACCCCATTCATATTTGTCTAGAGATCTATCATGCCTAGTCTCTCTGAAATGTTATTTGCCTCCTTAACTTCTTTCTTGTTTATGTGCAATCCTAACTGAAGTTCCACCATATTTGAATTGTTTCTTGATGGCTGCTTGCTGTATTTTTTCCTTGACCTTGTGATTCTGGAATTTGGCTACAATATTTCTTGGATTTTTAAAATCAGGATTTCTTTCAGGAGGAGTCTGGTGAATTCTTTTAATAACTATTTTACCTTCTGATTCTAGAACCTCAAGGCAGTTTTCTTTGACAATCTCTTGGAGGATGTTGTCCAGGCTGCTTTTTTCCTCATGGCTTTCCAGTAGACCAATAATTCTTTAATTATCTCCCCTGGATCTGTTCTCCAGGACAGTTCTTTTTACAGTGAGATATCTTATACTTTCTTCTCATTTTTCAATCTTTATGTTTTGTTTGACTGACTCTTGATGCATCATAAAGTCCTTAACTTCAATTTGACTGATTATAATTTTTAGTGAATTATTTTCCTTGGTTAGTTTTTGAAGCTCCTTTTCATATGTTCAGTTTCCATTTTAGGGAGGTTTTTTCTCCAATTAGATTTTGAACTTCTGGTCCCAGTTCACCAATTGTACTTTTTAAGGATTTGTTTTCTTCAGTGAAAATTTTTTTACAATTTGGTCATTGTAGATTTAAATGTATCTTCTACCTCCCTAATTTGGCTTTTAAAATCTTTCTTGAACTCCTCCAAGAATGCTTTTTTTTTTGGCTTAAGACCAGTTTGTATTTCCTTCTGTGGTCTCAGGTAGCAGTATAGAGTCATGTTGTCCTCTGAATTTGTTTGCTCTAACTCACCTATATACAATAGGACTGCATTGTTCTTGATTTCACAGATTCCTTCTGGCCCATTGTTATTGACTATGTCCTGAATTTTTAGAGTGGATATATGCTTCTGGGGTAGAGAGGTCCTGAACTTCTCAGGCTAGGAGGTAGGGGTTTGGTTTTTAACTTTTTGTGCTATAGCCTTTGGGTGTCTAGACTGAGCCCAAGGCCAGGACTCTCAGTGTTTCCCCTGGGTTACCCTGAGGCTCACAGAATAATGTGGGGAGGAGGGGTGGTCTGGCCACTTCAGGTTTCCACCTCTTTGCCTCTGGGCTACAGCTCAGGCAGGCTCAACAGCTGGTGGCTGGCAGTGCTGGTTTCTGCAAATTCCCCTGGTGGTGCTAAGGCACACCTGGGCTTGTGTTTTAGGGATTGTTTGCTCCATCCCCCTGGGCTTCAGATGCTCTTGCTGGTCAGCTGAGGTGGGACACCTCCAGACCTTCACTTCAGACTCAGTAAAGCTTCAGTTAAGCCCTTCCTCAATGTTTCCCAAACTGGAGGTTTTTTCCACTAATTCAGGATTTTACTTTGGGTGGGACATTTATCTCTGGGTTTTCTGGGTCAGGGAGGGGGAATCAGAGCAGCTGGGGTTTACTCTTCCATCTTGGCTCCTAGAAGATCAGGTAGGTGATTTTTAAACATACAGACTGTTGGCTGGTAGCCCCAGGAGAATCTGCTGTTGCTGCTGTGGGCCCTGAGCTTTCTCTTATCCATCTCTGACTGATTCTCCATCCTGTGGTGATATGGCTACGAATTGCCCTTGGGATGGGTGAGTTTTCTGGCTGGGGTTCCTTCTCACTCTCCTGTAGTCTGCTCTCAGGTCTGCACTGTTGCAGCCCCTGTATGTTTCACATTCCCCCTGCCCAGACCTAAGTGGGCACTTTCCTGGGCTAGGTATCTGCCACACTCTGTCTCCCAATGGTTTCAGTTACTCTAAAATCCATTTGGATTCGCTTTTTAAAGTTTAGTGATGGAATTCATGGAGGAGCTTAGCAAAGTTATTGCTTCCTTTCTCCCATCAAATCAGCTTTCCATTTCTTTGTGAAAAAGACAGAATGACACTTATTCCTCTGGTGACTTTCAGAACATTCATATGTATCCCTTATTTTGAATGGTCTAAAAGTTTGGGTTCTTCCCCCTTTTCTTCCTCCCATCCCCCACCACACTTTGCAAGAATAGGAGCAACAGCTATCTTTTTTTTTTTTTAAGCAATCGGGGTTAAATAACTTGCTGAAGGTTACACGGCCAGTTATTTCTGGGTGTGGTGCTGAGTGTATGAGCCCGGGATTTGATCTCCAGGTCGTCCCAACACTGGAGCCGGTGCTCTTACTCGCTGAGCCACCTGGCCACCCCTAAGCAATTGGGGTTAAGTAACTTGCTCAAGGTTACAAGGCCAGGTGTTTCTGGGTGGGTGCTAAGTGTCTGAGCCCGGGATTTGATCTCCAGGTCTTCTCAACACTGGAGCCGGTGCTTTTACTCGCTGTGCTACCTGGCCGCCCCAGCAACAGCCCTTTTTTTGTACTTAAGATTGGCCTTGTTAGTAGTTAGGAGCAACCTGGGTCCCTTTTAAAGAATCATCGAGTCCAGAAATTGCATTAAAAAGTTCTGCTTATGTTGCTGCTGTCTGTAGTTTACTGTCCTGTTAATCTGCTCCAGTGTTCTTCTTCCTTTGAGTACAATTAAAACCACCCAAACTGTCATTCTTTTGTACCTTTTCTAAAATCTCCAATAACTCTTAAGGATTTTTTTAATGAGTCAATGCTGACTGGAATTTGGGTATCTCCCAGTTAGAGACCCTGCTTTTATAAAAATAACTTGGGTTTTTGTTTTGTTGTTTTGTTTTTAGTGTGTGAGTATTTGCATGATTTTTCCTGCTTTGAAGTCAATTTAAAATGCATGAGTTATAAATACAAAGGACTGATCAGCCTACTAAAAAATTAAGAACCCAGAGAGATACTTTTCAGAAAAAGACTGTAGATTTCAGGTCTTGAGGTTGCCATAGAGTGATTTTAAAAAATCTGGATAAATGACTAAAACTGTTACAGGCATCTTTGTTTGTATTTATTACTTGATATAATAAAGCTTATTTTCATTAACAACTTGTATAAAAATTTTCTGGGGACTGATTCATTTAGAAATTCCTCTCTCCCCCTTCCTCCTTCCCTTCCTCCCTCTCTCTCCCTCCCTGCCTCTCTGCCTCTCTCTCTCTGTCTCTCCCTCCTCCTCTCTCTCTCTCTCTCTCTCTCTCTCTCTGTCTCTCTCTCTGTGTCCCTGTCTCTGTCTCTCTGTCTGTCTGTCTGTCTCAGTATACTTCAGTCAGTATTCAGACACCATAAGTACTTTCTCTGGGGATGGATAGTGTTTTTAATCATAACTCCCTTCGGAGTTGTCTTGGATCATTATATTACTGGGAATAACTAAGTCATTCACAGCTGATCATGAGACAATATTGCTGTTTCTTTGTACACAATACATTTCACTCTGCATCAGCCCATACAAGTCTTTCCAGGTTTTTCTGAGAGCATCCTGCTCATCATTAGAAAATATTATTTCATTTACATTTAAATAAATAACTTCTATGTCCCATGCATTATTATACCCATGGGGATATAAATAATATAAATTATATAAATATAAATTTATATTATAAATAATATAAAGAAAAAAATAGTCATTGTCAAAAAGGAGCTTACATAATGGTAGAAGAGGAAGGTTGCATTGTGGACACAGCTGCTTGAAGAGAAAAAGCAAAAAGAAACTTGGGGGGGGAGGGGGAAGAAAGCTGAGGAGATAAGTAAGGGCTTTGTGTTGGAGGCAGCTGGTGAGCTGATCATTAATGGAAGGGGGAGATTCCAAAGAGGTAGAGATGAGGAGGGAGTGCATTCCAGGCAGGCATGGGAGAGCCTATTCAGGAGCACTGATGTAGGGAAAACGATGGTTATATACAAGGAACTCATGGGCACTGGCATTCATATATTGCTACTTTTTTGCTACCCTCCGAGCTCTGTTAGGTTGACTGATAAACTTCTGAATAACTGAAAGCAAGCTCAGTTGATAATAACATAAATGAAGCTGACGTTTATAGAGCACTTTAAAAAGTTTGAATAGAGCATTGCAGACCTTCTCTAATTGAATTGTTCACCAAAACAACTTTGTGAGGTTAAAAGCTATGGTTATCCCTTTTTCACAGAAGAGGACACTTCTGTAGACAGAAGTTGTGTGCTTTTCCCATCGGACACTTGGTCTGTCTCTGAGGCTGACTTTGAACTTTGAGATTCATGAGCCCAGTTCCAGCACTTTGCTCTGCAATCTATCTGCCAAGCTGTTCTAATACAGATAGACAATAATAGATTGTATATGACTTCACAACTTCAGTTATCCCTTCTCTGAACTGGCATCATAGATTAGGACCCTAGGTTGTCTGAGAAATTTCTGTAGAAGAACATGATGACACAAGGGAAAATAATCAAAGGACAACATGGCCCCTAACCAATCCAAAATGGATTCCCTCTCATTGGAGAGCTTTTTTTTCATTAAATTTTATTTCTTCTAATTAGCAAAAATCCATTTCTTTCAAAGGATCCTGAATTTTGGTCTTCCTGATCTGGATACCCTCTAGCTTATAAATGCCATTCCTCAAATATGCCCAAAACTGAACAAAATGTTGCAGCTATGATTTGATCAGGCCAGAATACAGTAAGCCTCATCCCCTATTTCTGTGCCTTTGTCCTGGCTATCCCTTACACCTAGAATGTGCTTCTGCCTCAACTTCACCTCTCATAACTCCTGATCCTTCAAGGTTCAGTTCATATATCAGCTTCTACAAGGGTCCCTCCCTGTGGTAGACTACTCAGAAAGCATTCCTTATCCTATCAGATACCCCTCTGCTCAACACACACACACACACACACACACACACACACACACACACACACATACCATTTGCCTCAGAAGCATGTCAGGATCCTTAACTGCTCCCTGAGTCCAGTGATTCCAGAGAGAACAATAGCTAGGAAGGCTCTTCTCTTGTTGGGCTGAGTACTAATGACTTCAGCCTCCTCCTAAAACTCTCAAGCTCCTGGACACTTGGTTGCATGGACTCTGGGACATTGATTAGTAAGTAACTGGCTACACCATTTACCTCTCCTCCCTGGACTTTGCTGGGGTCCGTTGTGAACACTCAGGACAAGCTCAGAACCTGTGGGAGGAAATCTTCCAGGCAGGAAGCCAAACAAAACTTCTCTTTGTCATTGTGCGTTTCTTTTCTTTTTAAATAAACCCTGATGCTTTTGATGCCTCTGGAGCAGCATATTCCATTGTTTGGGTCACCTTGTACACTCTAGGTTTTCCATCACCAGCCAGGTTCAATAGAATGTTCTGCACATAGTAGGCATTTACTGCTCATTGATGAGCATCTCAGAAAAGCATCTGAATATGGCAGCCAGCTGTATTTCCTAATAATGTCAAATATAGATGATTGGAGACAAGAAGACGAAGATTATCAAGGGGGAAGAGAACATGTTTGCTGAACAAGACACTGGATGTGAAATAGAAATTGTTATATAATACATGAAACATGTGAGATATTTGCCCACCATACCTCCACACTCAGACACACATTAACCCGCAGTCTTTTTCTTTGGCCATTTTAAATAAAAAATAACAACGCTGAACACACACATAGGCAGACACACACACACGCACACACAAGCACAAACCCACTCTTCTTTGGCTGCAAAGAATTCTCTTTTTTTATCTTATTAACTTTGTCAATTATTCTATCCAGGGAGATTCTTTATTTTTTCAGAAATGATGAATGGAAGGAGAATCAGAAATGTAAAACCCCAAACAAGGCCTGGCTTTTCTCTGAGCCCCAGTAGTGCATTACCTTAGAGGAGACAATTTAGCCGCCTACAAGAAATGTTTAAAATTAGGCCCTCCCACCTATTCCCCTGCTGGTTAGAAGCAAAGGAGGGGAATGGAATTTAATCACAAAACCCCAGGACTCTGCTTCTTTCACACAAATGTCTGTGCCCAACCACAAGCCCTAGGATACCATCCTTTTCTTCTTTATTTGGTTCCACTTACTAAGTAACAACAATTAGCCTAGGCACAGTGAAATATGTGTCTGAACAGTGGGAACCATGATCTGAAAAGGTTTTAGGTTTATTTAAGTCCAAAAAAGTGAGAGAAACATGCTCACCTAAAGAAGCCAAAGGCAGACAGTATACTCAGAAGTGGAAATCTCCCAGGAAATGATATGGAAAAACCAAATCAAAACAAATCCTGCTGGAAATAGAATATTTTTTCCAACTCAGGGAAATACTTCTCCATTCTAGAGAACAATCTGGAACTATGCTCAAAGGGATATAAAAAAAATGCAAAACCTTTGACATTGCAATAACACTTCTAGGGTTGTATCCCAAAGAGATCATACAAGTGGGAAAAAGACCCATATGTACCAAAATATTTGTAGCAGGTCTTGTGTAGTGGCAAGGAATTGGAAATCAAGGGGATGCCCATCATTTGTGGAATGGCTAAACAAGTCATAGTATATGAATATAACGGAATACTGTTGTTCTATAAGAAATGAGGAGCAGATGGACTTCATAATAACTCGGAGAGACTTAGATAAATTGATGCTGAGTTAGGGGGGCAGAACCAGGAGAACTTTATCTGTGAGGCCTATCTTTGATAGACTGGGCTCCTCTCAGCAATGCAAGTGTATACGACAACTCCAAAAGACTCATGCTGGAGCGGGCTATGCACATCCAGAGAAAGAACTACAGAGTCTGAATGCAGATGGAAGCAAGCTACCTGCTCTCTTTTTCATTTGCTTTGTTTTCATGTATTTGTCTTCCTCATTATTCATTCCATTGGTGGTGATTCTTTTTTTTACAGTTTTACTAATATGTAATGTGAAGGTATATGTAGAAGCTATATTGGATTGCATGTCCCCATGGTGGGGGGAGAGAAAATGCATACTCAGAGCTGGTGGTATTGAATATTGTAAACTGATAGAAAATATCTTTTTAATGTGCAGGTGAGTTAGAGGACTAGATGGAGGCTAGCACTTTTTCTGGTGCTTGAAGACTGGGACAAAATGCTAACAGTGCCATACGAACTCACATGGAAGGATGTTATCATTTTTGGCAGATAATACCCTCACAGACATAATCTAGCTACAAGCAGACCAAGAGATTTACAGTATTGATTTTGTTGCATTGTACAGTATACTAAGGAATTTTGAATCATTAAATGAGCTATATAATTTGCCCCGAATTCAAAGGATGACCCAAAAAGTCAAGGAAAGCCCATTATCCTCTCTTGGCCCACCGCAACTAGAAACAACATATCTCAGGCTTTTCCCATTTCCTACCCCATCGCTGTGTTTGTTTCATTGTATAGCCAGACAGATGATGCAACTAGTTCAAGATGACTGTTTAAAAAGAAATAATATAGTAATGCAAGTGGTAAAAGAACTCTCCTATTTCCCACATGCACAGATGATCAATGGGAAGAATGGGTATTTCTAGAGACATGTTTAAAGAGGAAAGTCCGTGAGGAAAACATGTGGTCAGGGCTACACTCTCCACTACTAGCAAGTAGAAGTAAGGTAGGAATTAAAAATAGGAAAAGGGTGAGAAGGATAGTGAGGAAAATAGGAAGATGGAATATCAAAAAGTAATTATAGCTTAGAATGTGAATGGAATTAATTTTCATTTAAAATAGAAATTGATCAATTAAAAATGTGAATTCAACAATATATTGCTTTCAGGAAATGCTATGAAATGAAATGTACATGCAAACTCAAAATAAAGGCAAGCAGCAGAATTTGTTATGTAAAAATGCTGGGATACACATGTACAGAAATATTTTATAGCAGCTCTTTTTGTGGTGGTGTGATAGAAATGGAATATAAAGATTCCCCTGTATCACAGGTGGTCAAGAACTGGAAATTGAGGATATGCCCATCAATTGGGGAATGATTGAGCAAGTTGTGGTATACTAATGTAGTGGAATACTACTGTGCTATAAGAAATGATTAGCAGGCAGACTTCAGAAAAACTTGGAAAGACTTAGATGAACTGAAGCTGAGTGAAGTGAGCAGAACCAGTAGAACATTGTAGACAGTAACAGCCACAGTATATAATGACTGACTTTGATAGACTTATCACTTTTCATCAATGCAAGGAACTTAAATGACTCCAGAGGACTCATGATGGAAAATGCCATCCACATCCAGAGAAAAAACTATAGAGTCTGGATGCAGAGCAAAGCAAACTATTTTCTTTTTTTTTTCTTTCTCACAGTTCCTCACATTCTAATTCTTCTATACAACATAAGTAATGGGAAAATATGTTTAATAGGAATGCATGTGTGGAGCCTATATCAGATTTCATGCCATCTTGGGCAGGGGGGAAAGGTGGGAATTGTATAAAATTTAAAACTTATGGAAGTGAATGTTGAAAACTAAAAACAAATAAATTTTTATAAAACCAGAGCTAGTAATTGTGATCTTAAAGTTAAAGCTAAAATCAGATTTTATTAAAAGGGAAAAATAGGGAAACTACATTGTTTCAGTGATATTAATCAATAGTTTTAGAACATATAAAATGACTATAAAAAGGGAAAAAGGAAGGTATACCTGCCAAAACAGACACTGGAACTCTACAAATATAAACACAAAACACCTTTCATACAAACAAAGTCAGATTTAAATAATTGAAGTAACATTTATTGCGTGGGTGGGTAAAGCTGATATATAAAAATGACAATTTTACCTAAGTAATCTATTTATGTAATGCCATCCTAATTAAATTACTAAAAATATCTTACTGAGTCAGAAAATATACTAACAGATTTCATTTGGAAGAGCAGAGGGTCAGGAACTTTAAGGAAGCTGGGGGTGGGAGTGAATATGAAGTAACTAGATTCATTAGTATCAGACCTTAAACCATGTTATAAAGTTAGAGCAGGGTTGAAGTGTAAAATAGATCATTTGGATTATTTTAAATTAATTTTTTCTGTGGAAATAAAACCTATGTAGTCAAGAATAGAGGGGATGAAAGAAAATTGGGGGAGGGGAGTCTTGTAGACAATTTCCCAGATAGAATGGGATTGGGTCAGAATATTGTTGTGGTGTAGGAAATGATGAACTGGTGGATTTAGAAAAATATGGAAAGACTTGGCCTTATACAGGAAGATGCTATCTGCTTTCAGAGAAACATGACAAGTGGAAATAAGCATAATCTGGTCTTACATATGTGTGTTTGATTATACATGTATATATGTAACTTTTGAATTTCTGTGCATATGTGTACACATATGTACTCATGTATGCTTACATGTATGTACACAATACACTTACACATGTAATATAAATGTATCCATGATTAATTCTAGCCTTTTTGGGTGGGGGAGATAAAGTAAAAATGTCCAGCAGAAGACAAAAGAAGAGGTACAAGGAAGCAAAGAAAAGATGGACAGCTTTGAAAACAATGGGTAAATTCATTATTTACATTTTCTTGAAATTAATTTTATTTACTTTATATTGCATCCTCTCTTACATTCTGTTGTGTACACTACAATGTATTTTAAAAATGTCTTTTTTTATTTACACTTAAAACAAATTAAAAGGTTTGGTTTTCTGCCCTAAATTAAATTCCGTGAATTTCTGGCTAATTCCTGACTTTTATATTTTTCAGGTAAAAACAGGATGAAGGAAATGCTTAGGTAAACAAGGGAGAAAGAAAAATCACAAGATCTGTTGCTTGACAAGCACAGAGGAGGAAAGTTTTAAAAAATCCCCACAGCCCTTGAATGGGAGGTTTCTAACTAAAGCTTCTTTGAGGCTTCTGCTGCATGATACCCAGAGCAGCCCAATAGGTCAAATTGGATCTCTTCCTTCTCAGTCACAGTTCAGTCCTCTTTTCAGGTTCTCTTTCAGTTTCCTGCCTCTGTGCCATGGATCTTTTCCAGTTTATCTCATTAGTTCTCAGAAAGGAAAGAGGACCTATATATCTCCAATGATGCAGCTACCAATATAAGGTTGTTTCCATTTCTTAGTCTGCCCTCTTATAGACTTTGCTTCTTTAATTAATAACTAAGAGATGTAACTAGATCACATCACCCAGCTAAGAGATCCCAAGAGACAACCCTGCTCTCCAATCCCACTGAATTTAAAACTACCAACTTCAGGCCAGACAGCTCTTAAACCCCTGTTACAATATGGCCCTAGTTTAGTTCTCTCTGGTAGAGCTCTCTACGGCCATTCATCTGAAAAATTAGAAAAAAAAAAAACGAGGCCCCCAAATTTAAATACTTTATCCACACGGACAAGAAGAGTAAGAAGTTACCTCTGATTTCAGTCTGTACACTTTCCAATGTACCAGGACATGGGCATAGAGCAGATACATGTCCACAACGTGTATGTGAAAGGGCAAGATTCATAGGATCCATGTGTCCAGGATAAAGCACAGGGCAAGGGATGGGTCAATCCTAGGATACTTCATGGACACCAGTGTATTATGGCAATACCATTATCATTGCAATGATTGGTTGTTGTACTAACTGGGTGTTATGACATGTTTCTGTTACCCTCCTCTCTCCCTCTCCTCTGGGCTGCAGGTGAAGTGGTACCTACCACCACCACCACCACCACCACCACCACCACCCTCCCAGAGAAGGGAGTGGTCTTGGCCATGTTATGCTTAGCTTATCTCCAACTCCATGGTTAGACGTCAAATGGCTTCACATGTTATTAGATAGTCTGGACTGTCACATATCAAGGCAAAAGACTGGCAAAATATTCTTAGCTTTGTTCACTGTGTAATTAGAGGGAGGTATCGCTTCCCAGAGTTTTGCAACAGGTAAAGCTTTTAGACTCAGCACGTTTGACTCCATTTTGTGGCTATAAAAATGTAATTCAAGTGACCTCCCTCTTCACATCCAGATCTTAGAAATCCTTAATTTCAATTGAAACAGGAATCAAGTACTATGACTTACATAAGACCTTTGATGACCTCTCTTCTTCACTCAGATTACTAAGCTTTAATCCATTCTAAGAATTTTTAGGCACATATTTTCAATTCTCTATTTAATATCCCATTTTCCCCAAATATATATGCTGTTTTTAACATTAATTTCTTAAAACTTTGACTTCTGTAATTTAATTTTAAAAAGTGCATTCTGGGGGGCCAGGTGGCACAGTGAGTAAAGCGCCAGCCTCAGAGTCAGGAGGGCCTGAGTTTGGTTCCAGCCTCGGACACTTACACACACACACACACACACACACACACACACACTAGTTGTGTACCCTTGGGCAAGTTACTTAACCCCGATTGCTCTCCAAAAGGCAAAAAAAATGCATTCTGAATTTCCTTCCTTCCTCCCTCTTCTCCCCAAAACTTTTTTTTTTTGTAACTCCCAAAAGTTTTCTAATTATTGGGGAAATTAAAAGGAATATACATAGACAAAAGGCATGGGTGTGAGTTCAAAGGATGGTGTGATTATCTATACAATAAAACAAAGGGGAGGTAGAATCACAATGGCAGAGTAGAAACAGGATTTCCTTGAGGCTCCAGCTTCCACCTCCTACAATTTATGTTAAAAAAAATGCCTCTAGAAAAATTTTAGAGCTACAGAATCCACAAAATGACAGAGAGAAGTTCACTCCCACTGAGGAAAGTGCAGCAGGCTGGCAGCAAGCAGCTATAGCAGAACTTTGGGAGCGTAGCAAAGCCCTGGGTGAGCCTGATGTTTTAGCCTCAAGGAACCCTGACCAGCCACCTCCTGGAGGGACTTCAGATCACCAGCACCTGTGGCGGTTTCCAGAATTATCAACCCATAGATGCTAAGGAAAAAATAAGAAGACAGTACAGTCTGGTCTTTGGGCCCTGGGAATTTGGGAGTGTGGTTCTGCTTTTACCCCCAGGGTGAGAAGAAGCTAAGGCTTCACAGCTTTGCAGCTACCCACCACATAGCTGCTTCAGAACTTCAAGTATGCAGGTTGTAGTGGGACCAAGTGACTGGTCTTAGGGGTAATCACTCTTGCTTTAATCTTCTTGGATATGGATTGCTGTCTAGGGTGGAGGTCATGGGGTGTGTGAGTAGTCTTCCAGACTATGTGGAGGCTTCAAAGAGGGCACCCAACTAATACCTCCAGAAGCTGGAAAACACCAGAATTTGGGATAAAACTCCCCTTTTTGGAAGGAGAGTTCTACTGTGGCAAAAAGCTCAAAAGTCAAGCAATTGAGTGGCAACATGAGAAAGCAAAGGAAGCAAAGCAAACAGAGGAATCCAACATTAGAATCCTATTTTGGGGACAAAAAGGGATCAAAGCATGAAACAGGAGGAAGGCAATGAAGTCAGAACTCCTGCATGAAAAACTTCCAAGAAAAATATGAGGTGGCTACAGGCCATAGGAGGAGCTTAAAAAGCATTTTGAAAACCAAATAAGAGAAGTGGAGGAAAAATTGGGAAGAGAAATGAGAACCATACAAGAAAATTATGAAATGAGAGTAAACAACCCAACTGAAGAAAATAACAACTTAAAAAGAGACTAACCCAGATGGCAAAAGAGGCTCAAAAAGCCATCAAGGAGAAGAATTCCTTAAAAAGCTGAATTTGCCAGATGGAAAAAGAATCTCAACAGCTCACTGAAGAGAATCATTCCTTCAAAATTAGATTGGAGCAAATGGAAGCTAGTGATTTTTGAGAAATCAAGATACTATTAAACAGATTCAAACACATAAAAGAAAAATAGAAAGCAATGTGAAATATCTCATTGGAAAAACCACTGACTTGGAAAATAGATCCAGGAGAGATAATTTAAAAATAATTGGACCACCTGAAATCCATGATCAAAAAAATGTATCTAGAAATCATAATTCAAGAAATTCTCAAGGAAAATTGCCCTGATGTTTTAGAACCAGAGGGCAAATTAGAGCTCGAAAGAATCCACTGATCACCTCCTGAAAAAGATCCCCAAAAGAAAACTCCTAGGAATATTATAGCCAGTTTCCAGGGTTCCCAGATAAAGGAGAAAATATTACAAGCAATCAGGAAGAAACAATTTCGATATTGTGGAAACACAGTCAGGAAAACAAAGGATCTGGCAGCTTCCACACCAAGGGATTGAAGGGCTTGCAATATGATATTCTGGAGGTCAAAGTAGCTGCTGTTAAAACCAAGAATCATTTACCCAACAAAACTGAGTATCATGGTTCATGGGAAATATGGTAATTCAATGCAATTGAGGACTTTCAAGCACTCTTTATGAAGAAACCAGAGTTGAATAGAAAATTTGACATTCAGATAAATGAAGCAAGAGAAACATGAGAAGGCAAACAGGGAAAAGAAATCATAAAGAACTCATCAAAGTTGAACTATTTACATCCCTACATGGAAAAATGATAATTATAACTTGTAAAACATTTTTTCAGTATGAGAAAAATTGAAAGGAATACACACACATATCTATCTATCCATCCATCCATATATATATATATATATATATATATATATATATATGTCTATATAGGAGGGTAAATAGGCATATGAATACATATGTGAGTGTGGGTATATATGTGTACAGGTATACATAGACAGAGGGCACAGGACCATTTGGAGAGAAAAGAATGATACTTAAAAGGTGAAATTAAATGCTGAGAAAGGTATATAATGAGAGGAGATGGAGAGAGATAGAATGGTGTAAATTATCTCATATAGAAGAGGCAAAGTAAAACTATTACAATAGAAGGGAAAAACAGGAAGGCAAAAGGGAATGAGTCAAATTTATTCTCATTGAAATTGGCTTAGGGATGGAATGACATACACACTCAATAAGGTATCTAACTCTACAGGAGAGTAGAGGGTGTGGGGAAGAGAGGGGGGATAATTGAAAGGAGGGAAGGCTGGGGTGGTGGGAAGTTGCTAGAACCACTTTTGAAAAGGGACAGTATCAAAGTAGAGAATGGAACAAGTGGGGGGGTGGGATAGAATGGAGGGAAATATATTCAGTCTTTCACAATACATCCACTATGGAAATGTTTTGCATAGCTACACATGAACAAGTTATATTGAATTGCTTATCTTCCCAGGGAGTGTGGGTGACAAGGGACAAATGGAAAGAATATGGAATTTAATATTTAAAATCAAATGTTTAATATATATATATGTATATATGCATATATATACATATTATTGTGATTATTATTATTATTATTTTACACGTAAGTAGGAAATGAGATAAACAGGCACTGAGCATAGAGATCCACCATGCCATATAGAAAGTCAGATGGGGTTTGGGGGAAGTTATGGGAGAAAGCAGATTGGGGGAGGGTCTATTCAGTGGAATCACTATTTTGGGGTGGTGGGTAGGGAAAAATGGGGAGAAAATTTGTAACTCAAAATCTTGTGGAAATGAATGATGTAAACAAAAAAAATTTAAAAAGATATAAAAAATGAAAAGTAGAATGATCTAAGAAAAACCTGGAAAGACTTACATGAACTGATACAAATTGAGATGAACAGAACCAAGAGAATATTACACATAATAACAGCAATATTGTTTGATGAAGAACTATTAATGATTTAGTTATTTTCAGCAATACAATGATCCAAGACTTTCCCAAAGGACTAATGATGAAGCATTCTATCCAACTCTAGAGAAAGAATTGATATTGTCTGAATACAGATTGAAGCATTCTATTTTTCATTTCCTTTTTTATTAGAGTCTTCTTCTACAAAATGACTAATGTGGGAATGTTTTACTTGATTGTACATGTATAACCCATATCTGATTGCTTATGGAGGGGGGAGGTGAGAAAGAGAGAAGGGATAGAATTTGCAGCTAAAAACTTTTTTTTAAATGTCTAAAAATTTTTGTAACATGTAATTGGGTAAAATAAAATATTATGTATTTAAAATATAAAATTAATGGGTGATAAAGAAGAATGCACTGGGAGAAGTGGAAAGGAAGAGGTAGAATATGGTAAATTTTCTGACATGAAAGAAGTACAAAAGAGCTATTGTAGTTGGAGTGGAAGATGGGGGATGTGGGGGAAAAGCTTAAACCTTATTCTCATTGGAATTGACTCAAAGAGGGAATAGCATACACATTCAGTTGAGTAGAGAAATCTACCCTACCCTACAGGAAAACAGGACGGGGAGGGTATAAGAGAAGGAAGCACCAAAAATGGATGATTAATTAAGGTGGGGGGGGCGATAAAGTCGGAAGCAATTCTTTTGGAGAATAGACAAAGTAAAGGGAGAGATAGTAGGATAAAAAGGGAAAAAATAGATGGAGAGAAATATACAATTAATAATCATAACTCTGAAAGCAAATTTGCATCATTTATCTCATAAAGATCTTATTTCTCAAACATCTAGAAAACTGAATCAAATTTGTGAAAATAAGAGCCATTTTTCAATCAAAGCATATGAGCGGTCAGTTTTCAGATGAAGTAATCAAAACTATCTATAACCATATGAAAATGTGGCCTAAATCACTACTTATTAGAGAAATGCAAATTGAAACAACTCCAAGGATCACTCTACACCTACCAGATTGACTAATATAATAGAAAAGAAAAATGATAAATACTGGAAACAATGTGGGACTCACCTGAGATCTCTCAAATTCCCCTCCAAACAATGCAGAGTAAATTTGTGAGCACTTAGAATTCCAACAAAGTCAAGAGAAAGGAGGTAAATGCAGGCAAACAGGTACTTATTCATTGATGTCACAGAATCCATGTATGTAAGTCTTCAGGAGATTGAGTTTTAGGGTTTGGAGGCTAAAGTATGGAGCACAAGAAAAGGATAGTCTTCCTAGGGAGTCTTATCTCTGGAATCACCTGGTTCAGAGAGCAGTTGATGACCATGACTTTCTTTCTGAGGTAAATGGTGTGGTGGGGAGGTTGAGATGTGATAGAGGAGAGCAAGTGCTTTGTGAGTAGTCTACTATGGAGAGTGAATGGTATTTGTTGATATAGACTGGATAGAGAAGAAAGTATATCTTATTCCAAAGCATTGAGCAGTAGTTCAGTGAGCTAATAAAGAGAGCACACGGGGAAAGGTGAGTGCATTACTGGGCTGTGAGGAGTCATGTTGTTTTTGAATATTTTCTGTTGTATCATTATGCTATTGGGCAGAAGAGCTCCTAATAATTGTGTTAATTTCAGCTTACTGGTGGTACATTCACCCATTTTGTTTTTAATACCGGTAATTTGGTATTCTTTATTTTGTAAAATAAAATTAACCAATGGTTTATATTTTTCATAAAAAAAGATTAGTTTTATTTCTTAGTTCATTTTTTAAACATTTGGTTACATTAAATTCTCCTTTGTTTTTCAGGATTTCAGTTCTGGAGTTTAATTAAAGGCTTACACTTCCTCTCTCTCTCTCTCTTTCTCTCTCTCTCACTCTCTCTTTCTCTGTCTGTCTGTCTCTCTGTTTCTGTCTGTCTCTCTGTCTCTCTCTCTTTTTCTGTCTCTCTCTTTCTCGCTATGTAAGCATTTAGAGGTATAAAAATTTCCCCTAAATACTGCTTTGGCTGCATCCCACAAATTTTGGTATGTTGTCTCATCATTGTCATTATCCTTAATGAAATTATTGATTGCTTCTATAAATCATTCTTTGACCCACTTATTCTTAAGGATCAGATTATTTAGCTTACAATGAGTTTTTGATCTATGATTTGAATGTCCTTTATTGAATTAATATTCAATTACTATTACATTTGGTCTAAAAAGGCTCCACTTAATATTTCTGTTTTTCTGCATTTGGTTGTGAGTTTTGGGGGCCTTAATACATAGTAAATTTTTTTTTGTATATAACATTTACAGCTTAGAAAAATATAGTCCTATCCTGATTTAATTTTCTGTGGAGGTCTATCATATTAAATTTTATGAAACTATTCACCTCTTTAGTGATTTTCTTATTTATGTTATGGTTAGATTTATCTAGTTCTGAGAAGGGTAATAGTGTAGATTCACTGTGCATATGTAAGTCATTTAACTTTTTTTCTTTAAGAATCTAGATAGTACAGGGGAAAAGGGGTGGAGTCTGGACAGTAGTTTGGAGCCCCACCCACCTCTTTTCTAGACTTACAACTGCTGGGTTTGCAGGTTGCCAGTTCACGTCTCTCAAGGCCAGATTCATTTTATTTTTTCACTAAGCTTTTAGAGAGACTGGAGATGAGTTAGAAACACAGTCCAAGGAACTATGACTATGGCTGGGAGAGTAGAAGGTATGAAAGTCCATATGGGCAACCACACCAGGCATCAGACCCTAACACTGTGTTTATCAAGGGTGCCTGCAAAAGTAATGGAAGAAGGAGCAGTCAGGTGGCACAGTGAGTAAGAGCAATGGCTCCAGTGTCGGAATGACCTGGGATTGAATCCGGGTTCTGATACTTAGCACCACACCCAGAAATAGCTGGCCATGTAACCTTGAGCAACTTACTTAACCCAGATTGCTTTAAAAAAAATAATGGAAGAGAAGGAGCCCAAGGAGGTATTGGTATCCACTGGGGACCAGGCCATGATCTAAACACAAGTAGTACGTATTCTGGATGACAGACAAACCAAAAAGCATTAGAAGCAGCTACCAAAAGGATTGAGCATTACTGTGTATACAAATAATGATCTTGTCGTCAAAAGTATGAATGAATGTATTGACACCTGGAAAGAAAATGACTGGAAAACAAGTAAAAATGAAGATGCTGTCCACAAAGACCTATTCACTATACTGGATAATATGACTCAGGGCATGAATGTTGATTGGAACTATGTCACTGCTCATTCCAAAGTGGAAGGCAGTGTTGAGGCTCAAAGATCAGCCAGAAGGGCAACTGGAAAGTGAGAAGATTCAATCAGTGCTTTGCAGATGGTGAAGGTTAAAGGTCACTCTCTTTAATCCTGCAATATAATCTCCAAATCAATCTTTTTACCCTTTTCACCTACTTGTGTTGTACCTGTCTTCCATGGCTGTCTTTGGTCATTTTCTTCATAGGCTTTCTCAGTTTTTCTATGTGCCATTTTCATTTTTCTACAATAATATAAACAAAATACTATATACTATACTATAAACATACTATGAATAACTGTAGAAATTGTGCACATGTACTAATAGGAAGAGAAAGGCAGATATCCTCATCTCTGACATATCCAACAAGTCTTGCTCCAAACCACCTAGAAACGAATCCAAACTGCTTGACTGCTCACATGACTTTGGGGTAATGGGTGTCATCAACTTTGCTTACAGGTAAAAGGAACTGTGAAACAAACCTTGCTATCTCCCCTGACACTGCCTTCTAGGGACTTCTGGTTTTACCATTTTCCCTGCTTGTAGGCCCTTATCTGACTTTCTGACAATCTAAAGATGCCTAACTGGGCCATGCAATCTGCCCATCTGGTATATTCTTATGACTTTCAGGACTTAGAACTTTTAAAAAAAGTATTTTCATTTACCCAGCAAGTGAACTGTTTAATAATATGTTGTCTCCCCACCCACCAAAAGTGTGAACTTGACCATGGATTGTCTTTTTGTAGTTGTTGTCCATCCCCAGTACTGATCATAGCACTTGGAACTTAGTAGGAATAGGAGTTCAGTAAATATGTTTTCATTAATTCATAGTATCTGGTTTATGGCTACCATGACCCTTCTGATAAGTGCCAGTTTTACTTTATGAAACAAACCACCTCTTTTTCCATTTATATTCCAAATATCTTTGGGGCTGCTAGGTGGTGCAGTGAATAGAGCACCAGCCCTGGAGTCAGGAAGACATGAGTTCAAATGCAGCCTCAGGCACTTGACACACTAGCCGTGTGATTTTGGGCAAGTCACTTAACCCCAATTGTCCTCCAAAAAGCAAAAAAAGAGAAAAAAAAATTAAAAGAAAAAGAAATATCTTAAGGATTTGACAAAGGTAGAAAAAATAAGCAGCAAGGAGGGACTTTGGGAAGAGGCCCAAAATGTATTCAGTGATAGTCTGATCAATAATGATATTGAATAATTCACATTTAAAATGTGTTTTCCTTTTTTTTTTTTGTAAAATATGGTTGTGTGTGTGTTTTTTTTTTTTTACTTTTACAATTCTGGATATTGATTCCTCTTAAAAGTTTCTTATAGATGCTGGGTGTCAAAGTCAAATAATTAAATTGTTCCTGTTTAAAAAAAAAGAATCTAGATACTATGTTATATGATGCATATATATGTACATATACATGCATTTATAATTGATATTGCCTCACTCTCAATGGTACCTATTTGTAAATCATAGTTTCCCTGATTATCTATTTTAATTAGGTCTAGTTCTGTTTTTGTTTACTATGTGATCATGATATTGCTATGCTTCCCCTTTTTACTTTGACTGAAGTATAAATAATTCTGCTTAAGCCCATTATTTTTACTTTGCATGTGTCCAGGGAACTTGAAAATGCAAATGGAGACTATGTTCCTTCTTCAGGGCGGGTATTTCTGTAACAAATATCCTTGAAATACTTCCTTAGTAAAAACTCTTTCTAAAAGCTAATTGATTCTGTCTGATAGGCAATGGGAAGCACATGAGTGGGGACTAGTGAAATATTATATTAATTCTCACACACAATCCAAGGAAGATTAGTATTAAGCTTCTCTCTGGGGAACAGATACTCAAATATGAGTGGGAGTTGAGAAATTATCAGTAGAGTTGCTTATATATAAGAAATTAATTTCTGTAAGATGTCCTGTTCTCTTTTTCATATTTCTATCAATATGTGAGAAATTCCCCCCCCAAAATCCAGTTACAACTGATTGAATTTGAAAAATGCCTTTAACTCTCAATTGTTTATTACAGATCATCATTTACTCTCTTTTTTCCCTTTGAATTTGTCCTTCTATTTCTTTATCTTTGTACTTGAATAGATACTTAAGTAGTCAACCTATTTATAGAATCAAGTCTTGGGTTTTCTTGTGCATCCTTCATGTAACCCAACTACAATGCTTCCTACCTCCTCCACCCACCCCCATCTATGCTAGTTTTTTTTTTCCTTGAAAGGGAATGAAGTATTAGAGGCCATATATGGTCCCCTTGTCATCAATGATGAAAAACATAGGTTTTCATAAGGCAGGTTTCATAAATGATATTGTTATAAATGATCAATCAATCAATAAGTATATAGAAATGCTGACAGATCTGTTTTATTTATTTCATCTCTGTGCTATCATTCCAGGCTCATCTAAAAATGCTCTTGGGATAATCTTGTTTGGATTACAATCATGCCAAGACATCTATTGGCTTGTTTTCTCTATCCATTGCCTTGTAGAGTTTTAGGAGTGAGGGAGCTTGGAAGCACATATAAACATCTTCCACAAAGTAATAAATTAGTTAATATACAAATATTAACAATAAACTAACAATTTATTGCTAATAAACTTATTTATTGATATGAACTATGTCACTTGCTAATAACAAACTAATATTAGTTTATCTCAGTATATACTTGACTGTGGTACTTTTTTATTTCTTAAAGGAGTCATTGTTTTTGATCGTGTCAGTTCCAAGGCTGCTTTGACCTTTCTATTGTCATGATTGATTCACATGAATTAAACTCTCTAGGAAATATGGCCATTATCCATGATGTTTCCTTAACCATTTCCCAAATTTTATCCTCAATTGCTTATTTGAATAATACTAACATGAAGTGTTGTAAAGATACAGAATGTCTTTTGTATCTTTTATTCTAATCTTGTGTAGACTTTGATCTATGAACTAATGAATCTGAATATATTAAGAAAGTTAATTCAGAAAAGACACAGCATGATAAGTAGTCATAAATATGTATATATACAGATACATAGGTATACAAACAATATACATATGTGTATACAGATATATACATCCATGCATATATTATTTTGCCTGAATACACATGCACAAAACACATGTATGTATATGGAGATATCTATTTATAGATGGAGTCTCATTTCTTATCAGATTATTTCCTCATTTTGAGGCATGAGATTCTATTGCTTTTCTTAAAGAAATATTTCATAATATATAGGTGCAATGCTTCTAGATAATGAATATAACTTTGAATTCTTTATTTATCTTGAAGAAAAAAAATCCCAATCTTTCTCCCTTTTTCCAACTGTGCTCAGTGATAAATTGCTTCAATGTCCCAGGTAATCCATTGACTTATTTTGGAGGATTTTGTCAAGTAAATCATAGAATTTCTCTACCTCTTCATCTTTAGCAACAAAGGCAGGCATAAAACCTACCATTATGTTCTTGGCATTTTTTTTTTTTTGCTTATGCACATTATGTGAAGTCGCACAAGACAACAATACCAATTGTCTATATACATTGTTTTTCTTGTCAAATTGTTTATAGCAACACTTTGTTTTAGTAACCAAAAACTGGAGACAGAATCACAGAAATATAGAATTTGAGAAATGTGAAGGTCTTCAATGACCATCTGGTTCAATACATAAATAAAAATCATCTCCCAGCAGTAGTTCATGCTCACCAGTGTGGGAAAGTCAAAAATCAATTATGGCTTTTCAATGGAATGGAATAGTACAGCTCTCTAAGAAACAAGTTCTCTGAAAAATACAGAAAAGCAGGTAAAGAATCGGCTGATCCAAAATGATACAAATTGAAATAAGAAGGGAAGTAATTTGGAGCCTGCTCCTTTAAAATGAAGACTCTTGGAAGTAATTGGCCAATCAAAGGAAGGAGCAACAGGGCCAGAAGAATCTTTAGCCATGGGAAAGATTCAGAGATAAAGGCTCTGCCAAGAATGAGGAGAACCTGCTGGAGAAAAGAAGAAAAAGCATTTCCTTGATGAGAACGCTACTGGGAATGGGTGGGAAAATATGCTGAGAAAGCCATGACTGGGGCCCAGGTAGAAAATGACGAACAACTATGGCAGCCTTTGGGACTTCCTTAAAATGGAGATTTTTGCAATGAATTAACCTATCAGGAGTACGGGGCCACAGCAGTGGTTAAATCTTCCAGTGGAAAAAGAATGAAGGAGCTTGGAGCATTATATCAATAGAATAAGTAATAAAAAAAAGTCTAATATTTATATCATGATGATGACAAATAATTAACATTTATATAGCACACATTCTTTTCCAGATACGGTACTAAGCACTTTACAACTATTCTATTATTTTATCCTCATCAAAACCCCGGGGAATATATATAACTATTATTCTTGTTTTATAGGTAAGGATATTGAAGGAAATAGATGTTGACTTGACCAAGGTGACACAGCTAGAAAGTTACCAAGGCTAAGTTTGAAATTGAGTCTTCTTGCCTCCAGGACCAGAACCTTATCCATTGCACCATCTAGAATTATACACCTTTATGAGCATTTGTTAAATTTGGAAAAGCCATGAAAACAAAGCCGTAAATACCTTAATTTCAGGACCATAGAATCAACGGATTGGAAGTAATTTTGGAGACTGAATATAATACAGTTTGGTGTCGGGGATGTCATCCACACTGGTTTCATGAGTATAACCTTGCCCTGAATAATATTCCCTTCTACAACACCCCAAGCAAGCTACTGTATAGTTTTAGGTAACCTTCAAGTCTATCAGGCAACCTCCCAAAATAGCCTAGTTTATCTTGGAAGAGGTTGAGATGTTCATATGCCTTTCTTGCTTGTTTATTTTGCTTTACTCTTGCTACTGATATTTCATATTTTAAGGATTTTTCACCCTCATAGCCTAAGATTTCTCTACACCTAAGATCTATGACTCCTTTTTCTACATTCTGATAACAATAAATTACAACAGTCATCCCTTTCCCATATACTAACCCTAAAAATACTTCTCCAAATTGATAATGTGCTTCACATTGGCTTGGCTTCTTTTCTCCTTACTAAATAATCCTGGTGCTTTCAAATGATCATTTTCTGGACATGTTTAAAATTGCCAGGTTGTAGGTCAAGATGACAGAGTACAAACAGTACCTCCTTGTGGTTCCGGCTCTGACCACCTCCAATGCCTGTAATAGGGGACTCTGAACAAACTTTGAAGCTACAGAGCACATAAAATGACACAGAGAAGCTAACCTGCCCCTGAGGACAGCCTGGCAGGCTGGCAGGAATCAGACAGCACAGTACTCTGGGAGCCAAGACCAGCCCTACATGAGCCAAAGGTCTTATCCCCAGGGTGGGCCTGACCAGCTGCCAGCTGGAGGGACTCCATATCACCAGCAGCTATGGTGGTCCAGAATTATCAACACATAAATTGCTAAGGACAAAGTGAAATATCAGTGCAGTGTGGACTTTGGGACCCAGTAGTGGGGAGTATGTTAGGTTTTGGCCCCAGGGTGAGAAGCTACTCAGAGCTGCAGGGCAGCTGCCACATGGCAGCTTCAGCTCCTGGCTTGCAGAGTGTAGGGAGACCAAGCAACCAGTCTGAGGGGTAATCGCTCTTGCTTTAACCTGCTTGGATCTGGATTGTGGTCTAGCATGGAGGTCCTGGGTGTGTAACCAGCTTGCCAGAGCGTTTGGAGGCTTCAGGGAGGGTACCCAACTAATACCTTCAGCAGCTTAGAAAACCCAAGGGTTTGGTATGAAGCTCTCCTGTCTGGTACCAGAGTCCTACTTTGGCAAAAAAGCCTAAAAGTCAAGTAATTGAGTGGCAACATGAGAAAAGGAGGGAAGCAAAGCAAACAGAAGAATCTAACATTAGACTGCTATTTTGGGGACAAAAAGGATCAAAGCATGGAACAGGAGGAAGACAGTGAAGTCAGAACTCCTGCACCAAAAGCTTCAAAGGAAAATACAAGTTGGTTACAGGCCATAGAGGACCTTAAGAAGCAGATAAGAAAAGTGGAGGAAAATTATGAAATGAGAGTCAACAACCTGACTGAGGAAATGAGGAAAATAACTCCTTAAAAATAAACTAACTAAAAGGGAAAAGAGGCTCAAAAAGGTAATGAGGAGAAGAATGCATTAAAAAGCTGAATTTGCCAGATGGAAAAAGAATCTCAAAAGCTCAATGAGGAGAATTATTCCTTCAGAATTAGATTGGAGCAAATGGAACCTAATGACTTTATGAGAAATCAAGATGCTGTCAAACAGATGCAAACAAATAAAAGAATAGAAGGCAATGTGAAATATCTCATTGGAAAAACCACAAACCTGGAAAATATATCCAGAACAGATAACTTAAAAATTATTGGACTACCTGAAAGCCATGATCAAAGAAAGACCCTAGAAATCATCCTCCAAGAAATTCTCAAGGAAAACTGCCCTGATGTTTTAGAACCCGAGAGCAAAATAGAGGTTGAAAGAATACACCAATCATGTCCTGGAAAAGATCTCAAAAAGAAAACTCCTAGGAATATTATAGCCAGGTTACAGAATTCCCTTTTCAAGGAGAGAATATTACAAGCATCCAGGAAGTAGCAATTTGAATATTGTGGAAGCACAATCAGGATAACTCAGGATCTGGCAGCTTCTACACTGAGGGATCGAAGGACTTGGAATATGATATTCTGGAGGGCAAAGGAGCTGGGATTAAAACCAAGTATCACCTACCCTGCAAAACTGAGTACAATGTTTCAGGGGAAAATATGGTCATTCAGTGGAATAGAGAACTTTCAACCATTCTTGATGAAAAAACCAGAGTTGAATAGAAAATTTGACATTCAGATACAAGAAGCAAGAGAAGCATGAGAAGGTAAACAGCGTAAAGAAATCAGAAGCCTTTTATCAAAGTTGAACTATTAACACTCCTACATGGAAAAATTAGAATTGTAACTGATGAAACTTTTCTCAATATGAAAATAGTTGAAGGGAATATATATCTGTTTGTGTGTTTTATCAGAGGGTATATGGGCTTAAGAATATATATGTAAATATGTGTATATATGTTTATAGGTATACATAGATATAGGGCACAGGATCAATTTAATAGGAAGGAATGATACTTAAAAGGTGATATTAAGAGGTGAGAGAGATGGGGAGAGACAGAATGGCGTGAACTATCTCATATAGAAGAGGCAATGGAAAATTGTTACAGTGGAGGGGAAGAATTGGAAAGCAAAAGGGAATGGGTCAACCTTATTCTCATTGAATTTGGCTCTGGTAGGGAATGAAATACACACTAAATAGGGTATCTCACCCTACAGGAGAGTAGGGGGGAAGGGGATGAGAGGGGGGATGATGGAAGGGATGGCAGGCTGGGGGGGAGGGAAGTTGGGAGCACCCACTTTTGAAAAGGGAGAGGACCAAAGTAAAGAATAGAACAAGTGGGAAGCGGGATGGTAGGGACGGAAATATAGTCAGTCTTTTACTATATATCTACTATGTTAAGGTTTTGCATTAGCTACACCTGTACAACCTATACTGAACTGCTTATCTTCCCAGTAAGGGTGGGTGACAAGGGAGGAAGGGAATGAATATTATTTTATATGTAATTGGGAAATAAGATATACAGGCAGTGGGTCATAGAGATCCACTATGCCCTACTGGAAAAGTCGAAGGGGGTATGGGAGAAGATACGGGAGAGAGCAGATTGGAGGAGGGGATATACTGTGGGACTGCTATTTTGCGGTGGTAGGTAGGGGAAAAATGTGGAGAAAATTTGTAATTCAAAAATCTGGCAGAAATGAATGATGTAAATCAGAAGTTAATAAAGCATTTAAAAAATGAAAAAATAAAATAAAATTGCCTACATATTTCTTGAATGATGGTCGACTTTATTTCCTTCCTGTTTTGTTGTGCCAAGTTATGGCTACTTTTGATGTCTATACGCAGAATGTTGTGTGTGTGTGAGTGCACATGTGTGTATGTGTGTATTATAAACTGGATTACATAATTTACAACTTTTGATTTGTCATGTTTTGTTTTTCCCCTGGGGGATACATGTTCTGTATCTGCCCATGGGAAACCTATCAGTAGGTTTGGCTTTTACTTAATCTATTGATGCTTTTAACATTGTTGCCTTTTGCTTTTAATGCACAACATTTTCTTCCACTTTAGTCTTTCTGGACCTCAGATATGTTTATTTTTTAGTCCCAGATTTTCCAGCTTCCACTGGTTCCCCCTCACCAATACATGTGTTTTCCCACAGGCCACCACAACTGCACAATGGGTAGAGCAAAAGCTTTAGAGTCAGGAACACTTGGTTTCCAATGCGGCCCCAGACACTTCTGCGCTCTGTGACCCTGGACACATCACTTCATTTTGTTTGTGTCAGTCCTCTCATTTGTAAAATAGCAAAGCTTTCCAGTCTCTTTGCCAAGAAGAAGCCACAGGGGATCACAGAGAGCTGAACATGACAGAAGCAAGTGAATAACAACCAGCACATAAATCACACGTGTATTTCTTCTCTCATGAGCTTATTTAACTTCTGAACAATGTGAAAGTCCCTGTTTAACTTGAATGGGGGAACTGTATGAGGGTGTGCACATCAGATCTCCAGGAAGGCTACAAGAGTCTGTTTTTCATTTGGAAATTTTGCTTCACCTTTAAGAATGCTGATCTGAGAGGCAGGAACATCTGGTGTGGAATCTTGCTGACTCTAAGGTGTTTGGCAAATCACAACCTTCAGAGTCGGTTCCTGTAAAACGGTGATAATAGTGGTGCCTGTCTCTCAGGGGTATTGTAAGGGTCATATCAATTGATATAAGATAGAAAGACTTTTGCCATATTTAAAGTACTATATGAATGTTAGATATCACCGACTGTTATCATCATTACTATTCTGATACTGATGTTCATACTATTATTCATATATATCTAATTTTTGTCTGACTTTCCAATTTGACCCTTTCCGTTCTGTTCTGATAGCCTTGTCCAGGAGTACATCTGTTTATAGGTGGGGTTTGAATTTTAATGAATACTTTCTTCTTTACCTTTTTAAAAAATCATTGTATCTATTCCCCTTCTCTTTACATCACACCTATCCCATGGTGCTGGCAGCTTCGTAGTGCAGAGGAGAGAGCATTGGCCCTGAGATCAGGAAGACTCATCATTGTGAGTTGAAATCTGACCTCAGACACTTACTAGCTGTGTGACCCTGGGAAAGTCACTTATCCCCATCTGCCTCAGTTCCATCATCTCTAAAATGAGTAGGAAAAGGAAATGGCAAACCACTCCAACTTCTTAGCCAAGAAAACCCCAAATGGGGCCACAGAGAGTAAGACATAACTCACGTGACTCAAAAACAATTAACTGAACTGCTCCAGTTGGGAAAAACACTGTCTCTATCTCAAGTCTGTGGCACAGTGTCTCACAAATGATTCCAAAGATCAGAGGAAGATGGCCTCAAACTCTGAGAGCGCAAGTGAGAAAGGGCTAACTCCTAGCTACCAGGATTCTTTTCACTGGACTCCCAAGATGTTCTCTCTGGAAATGGTGGAGCTTTTCTGCTACGCTTTTTGGAGAGCTTCAAGTCTGCTTCCCTCATCGAGTCCAGTCTGTCCTTGGCTCCTTATGGAGACACTGCTGTCAACCATCCCAGGAATATGTTGCTAGGATACTGAAGGGGGAAAAGTTCCAAATACACAGTGTTAGGGAAGAAGGCACATGGAGGGGGTTAAAGCTGAAGCCTGAGACCTCCATAGGCCTAATAAGTACCTTCTCAGAGATTTACCTGAAGCACTCTCTCCTTTGTTTACAGGGCCCCCCAATATCTGGTTTCAATTGGTTCTATGGCATTATTCAGTCCTCCAAGAGTGTCACCAAATAATTCAGGAAATCAGAATAGACTCCTTATAGAGTTTAGAGAGATGCCTAGTTTGTCTTCATACCTAGCAAACATTCAACATGTGATCTCACTTGAGAAATGTATCAGGACTTAGAATTTTTAAAACTACATTAAATGATGTCTGATGGTTTTACTGGTTCATTAAATCAATCCCTACCCTTATGCTCTTCCTTTTTTGAAAAAGTGAGAAAGTATTTTCCCTTCTTCAGTCTTGTAGTATCTCTCTCATTCCCCATAATTTACAAAAGATCATTGACAACAGCTAGCTTTTTCTTCTTGTTCATTCTTTCAGGACTCTCGCATGTAGTTTGGTCAGACCTGGTGATGTGAACTCACAGATGACATTTCCTCGATGACATTGGGTCCCTATTCATTGTCTTTCCCCAGCCAAAGGCAATTTCCTTTGAAGAGAATACAAGAGGAAAGCAAGTAGTTTTTGGGCAATTTAACTTTCCTTCTTTGATCTTCCTCTAGCTCCCAAGAGAGCTCCTGAAAGAAGTCCATTTGATTTTCAGTATTTGCCTCTCTAGAAAGAATCAGGGAGTCAGCCTCCATCTAGTGGAATCTTCCTTATTACCTTTGGGTCATTTAAGGCCCTCTTGGTTCAAAATACCAAGATCAGCATTTTTCTAGTAGATAAGTATTGCGAAGCCATTGGCCTGCTGAGAGCACACTAATGAGGGTTGCTGTCTCTCTTTCAGCAGTGATGGATTACAGGCCAACACTGTCACGTGTCACAAGCAAACCAAAGGATTGACTAAACAAGGAAGGTAATGGGAAGGAAATTCCATTAGATTTTCTTTATAAAACCAAAACTAGAGTGCAGTTTCTGGCAACTCTTAATAGATTTCTTGCCTTTATTGCACTTATTGGTCCTAGTTTTAAATATCAGTTTAAAGAATGGATGAAAGGAAAATAACATCTAAAGCATTTTGAGATGACACTAAGTCCCCTTCATGATTTTCTCTCATTTACAATTCTTATTTGCCTTAATCTAGGCCTCCAAGCATAATTACCCTTGAGGTTGTTTGAATATGAACTCTCAAAAGCTGTTTGCTCTCAGAGTCTGCTCTGTTTTGCCCTGAGAATATGAAGGATTTCTAGGAAAGTGAATATGCAATGTATCAGGGCTTTCAATTATACCCTCTATATTGTCTACTTATGTTCAAGACAGGAAGCTGTTCTATGTTTAGCTTTAAGTTAAAAGCAGTTTACAGGCCAGAAAAAAAATGGCTGGTTCCCAATTTTATTCAACTCCCATTAAAATGTTTCTTTCCATCACGAAAGACATAGAACTCTGAAAAGTTGCCATGGTTTAGTTAGGAAAGCAGTGGATGTGGAGTTAGAGGATCTGGGTAGAAGACCTGAATCTCCTGCTTTCTATATGTATGCCTGTTGGCCTGGTCTCAGTTTCATTACCTACAAATGAAGGGCATTGTACCATTCATGTCACAGATTTCTTCCAGCTGTTTTGCATAAATTAGAGTCAGGTATTATTGGACATCCCTACTGAATTGTAACAAGTTCTATGTAAATTGGCTACTTAAATTTTGGTAAGTTGATGATTTTCTCAGAAAACAACTACTAACTAAAATATTTTCATATTTGAAGCAATTTGTTTTAAGAAATGAAACGTGGGGAGATAGGCTATTGATCTTTGCTTTCCTAGGCAGGAACATAGGGACAGAGCTGGCCCTTAGTGCATCTGGTTGGGATTAAATTCTGACCAGTGGTCAGAATTCTGGCAAGTGGTCTTTCATTTCAGGACTCCCTGTGGATTGCTATCAACCAAACCACTAACAGCTGAAACTCAGAGTTTTAAAACTCACAGCAACTAGAAGATGGGACTTCAATCTTCCCTTTTACAGAGCAAAGTCTCTTTCTCTTTTGTGGCTATGATGTTCTTACCGGTTTTTTCTCTTCATGGGCAACAAAGACCACACTTACAAGTTCTTGGACCCGAAGCTGTGAAAGTGTATTGTCATCTATCAAAGTTTCGTTTGGAAAGGGGTTGCTTTCAATGGTTGCTTTATCTATTGACTCACAGCTTTTGGTGAAAAACTCAAGGCAAGTACAGACCTGCTCAGTCTTCAAAATTCAAAGAAAAGAGTGAAAAGGAGCCACTAGGATCTTACACATTAAAAAAATACCACAAACACAAGACTATATCTCGATCGGAGATTTCAGAGTAAACTCACACAAATATGAAATCCTACTTGTGGATAAGAAATTCACGATTCTAATGCTAGTGTTATCTCATTTACTGGCAGTAACTGCTAGTAAAGGGTCCTCTGATCAAGAAAGGTAATTTGTTACTAAATTGTTTGGATTGTGACTATGTTGATAAAAAGGACAGTATCTCTTTAATCAGGAAAACCAGAAAAATAGAGATTTGAAAACAATCCCCTTCCCCCATCCCTTGCTAGGACTTTAAAAGAGAGCACAATTTCTTGTATGGCTAAACAAATGAAAAGGCACTACTATAATTTAATTAAAAACATAATGTTAAGACAAGTTCATATTTAGCCATTTATCCAAGTCCAGATTCTTACTGAAGACTGAAGTGAAATTGGTCTCTCCATGGGTGTTTATGAGTGTGTGTGTGTGTGTGTGTGTGTGTGTGTGAAATGTACTCTGAAAGACTGAAAACAATTTCCATTCAGCTTTTAGAAAGGTCATATGGGCTTAGTGTATGAATTAAGGACATTGTTTCAGTGTAGCTCAGAAAATATGCAACTGAGGGAATCTGATTAAAAGGAGACCATTTCGTTACCTATCAACAAAGGGCACAAAACTGATGTTGATAATCTCCATGTTGGGATGCCCTGAATCCAAGAGATTAATTCCTGGAAATGTTACAAAACATAACAATTGGAAGCCCACCAACATGGTCCACAAACACCACTACATTCTCTTCTTCCTTTGACCATTCAAAAATGAGTCTACACATGTCATACATATTCCTGTTTCTTAGAGGTCAAGTAGGGCATCATTAGGGCATCCAGGTCTTACCTTTTCAGAAGGTACTGAATTGTACGGCTAAGCTCTAGTCCCAATGCCCCTTTTTCCCTTTCTTCTCTCTCAGATGCCCTTCAACAATCCAACATCCTCCCATCCTGTATTATTACCTTTGTGTGTCAGAGGCCACTTAGATGGTATAGTAAATAGAGAAATGGAATCAGAAAATTGAGTTCAAATCAACCTTAGACACTTAGTAATTTTGTCTAGGCAATGCACTAAACTTCTACCTGACTTAGTTTTCTCCTCCTCAGTTAATTCAGCTTAATATCTTTATAACTTTTTTTTATCCTGAGTGGCTAAGTGGTCAAGTGATTAGAGCACTGGTCCTGGAGTCAGGAGGACCTGAGTTCAAATATGGCCTTAGATACTTAACATTTACTAGCCATGTGACCTTGGGCAAGTCACTTAACAATTGCCCTGCCCTCCCCCTCCAAAAATGAGAAAAAAATTTTTTTTTCTTTCAACTATTCAAATGGTCCTCAATTCTCCCTTGTATTGCCATCTCTACCATACATTCATTCAATCAATAATCATTCATCAAGCAACATCCATGTGCCTCACACTGTGCTAAGCACTGGGGATACAAAAAGAAGCTAAAGATAGTCCCTGCCCTCACGGAGTTTATAATGTAATGAAAGAAAGCACATGTAAACACATAAATACAACAAACTATATAGAGAATTAGGGGTGTGGGGAATCTGTGGCCTCAAGGACACATATGGCCCTCTAGGTCCTCAAGTATAGCCCTTTTGCCTAAATCCAAATTTCCAAGAAATAATCCTTTTATTAAGGGTGTTTGTTCTGTGAAGTTTGGAATCAATCAAAGGGCTGAACTTGAGTATTTGGAGGACCACATGTGGTCTCGAGGCCACTCGAGCCCTGCACAGAATAAATAGGAAATTATCACCAGAGTTAAGACACTAGAATTAAGGAGATTTGGAGAAGGCTTCCTATAAAAAGTAAGACTTTATTTGGGATTTAAAGGAAGCCTAGAGGATTAGTGGTCAGAGTGAAAGAGAGTGTTCCAGGAAGGAGGGACATTGCAACAAAATATATTAAACCGAGACATGCAATGTCTTCATGAAATGGTCATGTCAATGCATGTATGTGGTAAGGAATAAGATGTAAGATTGGAAAGGTAAGAGGATTAGGAAGGTTTTGCCTGCCAAAAGAGATTTCATATTTGCTCCTGGAGGCAATAGGGAGCCACTAGATTTTATTGTTTTTCATTCTTTATATTTCCAGAGTCTCCATGTCTCCCTTTATTGTTCCTTCTCCCTCATCTCAATTTGCCTTTTCTTTCTCCATAATACTATGGTTTTCAGAAGCTGGGAATTGGAATTCTGGAATGATGTACCCTTTTGTGATATACTATTTTTGTAACATGAAATTGAGAGATGAGACCATTAATCATTTTAACTGAAGTTTTAATTGTGGAGCATAATTAACCCAGGGACTGCCAGGGGTCATGTACCCAAATCAGGCAGCCCCAAGCATATACACCTTGAGGTTTATATAGACAAAAATCACAATATAGCTGTTACCAGGGGAAACTACAACTTATCAGTTGCTACACAAGTGGGGAAAATATAGAACCCAAAAGGTAGCAATCAGTTCATTGCCTAATGATTGTTGCCCAGCAGTCAGTTTGTTGCCCAACTGGAAAGTTTCTAAATCAGTTTTGAGAACTGAACAGAAGGGGTGGCTACAGGATTCAGGTAGCAGGTTTGGGCAGGTTTAGTTGGCAGGTTTTCTGCCTGGGCGGGCTTTGTTGGGATTGGGCAGGTTTCTTAGGCAGCTCTCCTTTGATGGGTAGAGAAGGATATTCACAAAGGGGGGGGGGGGCTTACTACACTAGAGTGAGTCTAGTTATGTAAGGTAGGTTGTGGAATCATGAAATGCCATAAGAAGGTAAATTATCTATCGACAGAAGTAACCTACTTGAATTTATATTATAAGATCATGGAATTATAACTGGAAAGGACCACATAAATAATATATCTCTTTATGTCTTTTGGACACTTCAAATTAGGTTCCCTATTCATCAAAATCAGCGTGTTAAAAGCAGCATTGTTCAAATCTGAACTCATAAATTTTCCTCCAAACCACCAATTCTTAATTCTTTATGATTCTTGAGGATCTCACCATTTCTCCCAGTCACCCAGGCTAACAATCTTTGTGCCATCCTTGACTCTCCACTCTCTCTTACCTTCCATATTCAATCTGTTCTCAAGACCTGAGGATTTTACCTTTGTAAAATCTCTCCTATAATTATCATTCTCTCCTCTGACACTGCTGTTAG
Source organism: Petaurus breviceps papuanus (assembly GCF_028583685.1). Taxonomy (NCBI): domain Eukaryota; kingdom Metazoa; phylum Chordata; class Mammalia; order Diprotodontia; family Petauridae; genus Petaurus; species Petaurus breviceps. The sequence continues at coordinate 7,864,174 of NW_027185872.1, read as the reverse complement.
CCCAATACAAATTCTCATCACTTTGTGCTGGAACTTTTTCAATGCGCTGGTTGACCTCCTTGCCACAAGTCTTTCCTTACTTCTGTCCATCCTCAACTGAAGTTCAAATGACCTTCCTAAAACACAGGTCTGACCATGACTTCCCCACCCCTTACCACCTCATTATTCAATTAATTCACCCCCAGAATCAAATACAAAATTATTTGTTTGATGTCATAAACTGGTCTTTCTGTTTGTAAACCTTCCCATTCTTTGTACACCTCACTCTAAGGTACAGCAACAACGACGTTTCTACTCTTCCTCAAATAAGACATTTCATTTGTGGACTATACATTTTCATTATGTATTTTTATTTCCTCAAGTCTGGAATTATCTGTTTCCTTGTATCCTTGGCTCCCTTACACACACACACACACACACACACACACACACACACACACAGACATCATATTGTCATTGTCATTGTTGTTATCTGTCCTTTCTTCTCAAAGAAGACCCTGGCATCAGGAAGGCCTGACTCGAAAGTGAATTGGATTCAAGCAAAGGGGAGCTATTTAAAGTCTCCAGCCTCATTTTATCCTCCATAGTCAACTGGGCCCAGTGATAAGATGAAGATCAGTATGAATGGAGATGACTCTGGATGCAGTGGGAGACCATGGCCTTTTTAAGCTATGGTCTTTCTCCCAGGTTTCAGTTTGACTAAAGCAACATCCATTCAATGATTAAGGCTAGGTAAGAAATGGTACACATACATACACATGCACACACACATATACATATATATGTAATATAGATTTTATGTTTATGTCATGTTACCATATGTTATAAAATATCACACATCATACACATATGAAAACAAATGCACCATGCAACAATATGTAACATGAATATGTATGCACATGCATGTGCATGTGTGCCTATATACAACAAGATATATACACATACACATACATGTATACAAGGGGGAAAAAGAGAATGGAAAAAAGAGGGGGCAGAAAAAATGGGGAGAGAAAAATAGAGATATATGGAGAGACAAAGAGACAGAGAGAGAGAGAGAGAGAGAGAGAGAGAAAGAGAATGTGTACATTGTCTCTCCACCATTAATTAAATTGTAAACTTCCAGATTACAGGGACCATTTGGGCCTTTCTTTGTATTCTCAACACTTAGCATAATCAGTGAAACATAATAAGTTCTTTATAAATGTTTGCTAGTCTAACTTCATTCTGCCTGTGATTTCATTGATGTGGGAATCCAACAAGAGTTAACCTTTCTATGCAACTGAAGTCAATATATTTATGTCAATTCAGCTAAATACCTAGCTATTCCTCCCTCTAATTAATCAGAGTAGCCAAGATTTGACTCCACCAAAATTTTCCCTAAGAGCTACATAAACCAGAATGCTTTAGAGGAACAAATGATTTAGAGGAACACAATTTCCAGATTTGAAGTACTGCATCAATTTATAGGTAGCATAGGATAAGATATTGTCAATAATACCCAACATCCTTTGCAGTGTATGATAGAAGGCTAGGTTTAAAGGAAGGAAGGGGCAGCAGCAGTTTTCCCACTGCCATAGTTTGGTTTGGTTTTATTTGTATTTTGGTTAGTAAGAGAGGGGCACTATTTGGGCAGTTTTATGGTAAGACTAAAAGCCAATCTCCCATGATACTTTTGACCATTAGCTCTTAGCTGGATATGGGCTGGTGGAGTAAGAGTCCTGCTTCTACTGAGAAGAATGTTGAATATGTTATTTGCTGCACCTGCAGCTCTGTTTCTTAATATTGGGAATTCTGGGATGGGGCTAGATGACCTCTAGTGTGCCTGGCAAAACCATGTAATTTCTAAGAAATATGAAGGTGAGTGATACTTTTGGCTAGTGGTATTTGAACAGGAAGAGTCAGTAAGGGCAATCTGCCTATTCCCTTGGAGATTTTCCTTCCTGAAAAGGCTGTGGGTAAGTGTTGGGGCCCGTTGACATTAGTCTCTCTAGGGCTTTGCTATCTCTCTTCCTGCGATCCCGAAGATACATAAAATGGACCTTAGCTCATCCTGCTTATCTAAGCTTTATTCATCTGTCAAAGGATCACTTCATTAAGAATGATTTGTATCATCACTAAAGTGCAATCATGCTTAGAATATTGTTATAATGTATTGACAAGAGGCCTTATTACTGCCAATGTGCTAATTGAAAGTCTTCATACCACTGTTAAGTAAAAGGGGAGAAAATGAAACAAGTAGGGCCATGCTGGATGTGACCATCATGGATTCTTGTAAATACGGGCTTCAGATTCAAAGCCAAGGTAGCTAGTTCAACTCTACTGTGATAAAGAAGATTGCTAAGGTTAGTCATTATGTCACTTTCATTTTAGAAGGCATTTGCAGTCATTCTCAGAGACCTAGACCAAGATGAATTTTCCCTATTTTGGGACAAATAGATATTTGAGGATTTTGTAATAAAAGTGTTTAAAATTCATTCTTGAGTACAAAGGAGAAAAAAGGAATTTTCACACAGGTATTATTTTTCCATGGGAGTAGAGGAAAGAATAATTACAGATCAAAATGAGCAGATGACCCAAACCTAAATGATTTCTAGAAAATCATGTAGATGGTGAGTCAATGCTAAAAAAAAATCATTACAAGTGAGGCCATTTCCATGTAGAGAAGCACTGCAGGGGATATTTGGACTTGACTGACTGTTGTGTGGCTCTCCTGATCAGCTGAAGAGACAGCTTTAGAGCCTATGATCGAGTCTCTCAGGAACCTTATTCAAACCTTTCAGGCCAGCATTATTCTGTTTGGCTCCATGTAGGCTTTCTGCTCACAAAAGCAATGGAGAATATCCTTGTATGTGGATGAGATCCTGTGACATTTGTAAAGTAATGTTTATGGTTATTTTAACCCACTCTTGTTCAGCTAATTCCAATTGAAATCAATGCCTAGACTTATGTGCCTATGACTTAGTATGATGTATTCGACTTTGAAGTGAGCAAATTATTGAAATATATCCAAGTCTTAAAAGAGCTGAAAAAGCTCCCAAAGGTGCCTTGAAACATTCAGAGACTATCTTATGGGATTATTCCAATGATACCTACTTTCACTGGGTTAATTTCTCCAAGCATCATGGTGCCCTGGAAAGACATGGTACTAAAAATTGGACTAATCCCAACATTATGACTTGGATATGTAACATCCCTTCTGGGAATAGCTAGTCAATTTAGTTACATCACCAAAGATTTTCAAAAACTCAATGTAACCCTCTCACCTTAGAGAAACTTTATCTCAGGTCCTACTGACACTGATAATTGAGGTCCTTGGTAAGCTGGTCAAATACTTTGATCCTCAGGGATTTAGGGATAACCTTAAGTGGTTGGTATTATTCTGCTGTTATAAGTTAGAGCCTGTGTGTTCTCCCCAATATAAGTCATTCATTATGATAAGTATAACTCCTCTATCATTGATGCACTGAGTGATTAGCACCTCACTATCAATTTAACCAATTAACATCAGGCAAATTTTACAAAATGATGTTTACTGAGAAGACAGGGTGAGAAAATAAACCTTGGCACATCCCTTTGGACAAGGGTATTCTCTTCTCTAAGCCACAATGGTCACAATGGGGACAGTAAACTCAAACTTTGGTACTACAAAGCATTTTTCTCACTAAATGCATTCCTTCATGGTCCACAGATATTTGAGCTTTTGTTGTATTATACAATGTCTCCAGGCTTCCAGGCTGTCCAGCTCTTATTCAGAGTGCAAAATGTCACTGCATTCAAATTGGAACCTCGCTGACCTTGAATTTGGTCAAACTTCAGGATGGGCTCCAGTTCCTAGAACCCTCACAGTTCACCGCAAAAGTCATAGGCATGTCTACTGCTCCTCCCGAAAGCAGCAAATAGACACATCCTAGACAGAAGCAATAGCAAAGATGGACTTGCAGTAAGTAAATGAGTGTATATGAAATAAATACAAATATTTCAGTGGGGCACTAATAGCTAAGGAAATTAGGCAAGTACTCTGGTAGGAAGTGGCAGCTGAAATCAGCCCTAAAAGACCTTAGGGTACTAAGAGATTAAGGGAGGAGGGAGAGAATTCCCAGAGCAAGGGACTGCATGAGATCCTTTTCAATACCATGTCAAGTTGACATCTCATGGAAAACAAGGGGAGGGAGACCAGGATATCAGTGCTGTTTAACATGACATTTGGGTTTGGTGGCTTAAGAGGTGCTGGAGAAGCTTCATTATCAGTGCATTCACCAAAGGAATAAGTCTTGATGATGGAGCCATTAAAGCATGTGCCCTATTATCCATAGCCCAGAGCCTGGGCTCCTAGGGACTGGCTTTGTTCTTGGAGATTACTACAAAACATTCCTCTTTAAGATGGAAACCTTATCTTTCCTGGGGGGATTTTCCATATATTCTCTTATCTAGTTTTCTACACAAATGGGAAAGGAGTAACACCTGTCAAACATTAACTCAAACCAGCACACTCCTTAATGGGTGGATTAATGAATTATTCTAAGTATCTCTAAAGGGCAGCTAGGTGGCACAGGGGACAGAGCATCAAGCTTGGAGTCAGGAAGACTCATTTTATTCATTGCAAACCTGGCCTCAGATGCTTACTAGCCTGGTGACCCTAGGCAAATCACTTAATCCTGTTTGTCTCCTTCCTTGTTTGTAAATGAGCTAGATAAGGGAATGGCAAACTACTCCAGTATCATTCCCAGGAAAACCCCAAACAGAATGATGAAGCATCAGACAGGACTAAAAATGACTAAACAACAAAAAATAGTCCTATGATTAATTTGGTATTATGGTTAGAAAGAGAGCAAAATTTTCATATTATTTGATATGGGGGTTGTACTGCTAGGAAAATGCCTTAAGGAAATCAATGATAAAAAATAAATGAATAAATAAATAACTCACCTTTTTCCCCATAAAAACAAAAATATTCATAGCAATATATATATATGTGTGTGTCTGTGTGTATGTACATATGTATATATATATAACATATATATATATAATATATATTTCATAATAGCAATGAACCAGAAATAAAGTTGATGCACATAGATTGGGAAATAGTTAAACAAATTGTGGCACAAGAATCTAATGGAATTTGACTGTGCTGCAGGCAGGCAATGAGGAGTAGGATGTATATAAAGAAGCATGAGAAGACTTATATGAACTGAATAAAAGGGAATTCTGCAAAAACGGGTAAAGACTAAACAGTGATTAAAACAGTATGAGTGGAAAGAAATAAAACTGAATGGTGCCAAATTCTGGTCAAGCTTGGCTAGAAAGACACTCTTAGACTTCATAGAGGCAATCTTCCACACTTCTTTATAGAAAGGGGAAACTGAGTGTGTAATATCAGGATTTTTCAGTATATTAGCTAATTTTCTTCTGAAGCAATTTGTTACCCCTTTTTATTCTGTGTCTCAGGGGAGGGATTTCTGGGAGGGCTATTGAGGTGGAGTGCATTGAAAAATGGAGGTGAACTTCAGTGAGAAGATTCAGTAGATTCATAGGCAATGTTAAATAATCAAGTCTTTTCTCCTTCCTCTATGAAGGGACTCTCTCTTCATGTAACTGATGGGGGGAAACGGGATCCCAAAAGGTTGAGCAGATATTCTGATCTTATCCAAGACCAGAAAACCTGCAATATCGTCTGGAAAGAATTCAAGGTCTCAGGCTTAATTGGAGTGAGAGTTGTAGAAGTTTATTGTTACACTTCCATGAGAAGGGGCAAGAGTCCTTTAGGGGACCTGCAAGTGAGAGGGGTACAGGCTTTTACTTTTAAAGGGTAGGGCTGCCATTGTCAGGGCTGGGCTGACGGGAGGGGCCTCAATGCATAGACAAAGGTCCGAGCTGACCCAGAGGAGCATGTGAATAGACAGTTTAGGTAAGATTTGTGCCAGGTCCTTAAGGAGACAAAAGGCAAGGACAAAGGAGGGTGTGGGCCAGCCCTGGTCTTGATTACTTAATCAAGAGATTAAGTAAGAACAAAAGGGGTCGAAGGGTGTTGCCTAGATGGAATGTGGGCTAGGGGGAAGGGGCAGAACTCAAGGGTAGGAAAGGACAAATTACAACTTCACAGACTGGTTTTACAAGTTGGTCAGACCTAGACCCCAGGTACCCCATCATAACCTGCATATATATTCTATGTGTCTTATTTGCATATTGTCTCTTCCATTAGACTGGAAGTTCCTTGAGGGCAGAGAATAGTTTGTTTTCTTTTTTGGCCTTTATTTGTATCCCAAGCATCTAGTCCCACACCTAACATGTAAGAAGTGCTTAAGAAATGTTGGTTGACTGGTTGAGTGATAAAGGACTCCATGAAGGACCCACATAAACACCTGTATTGTTGCCTTGGGCTTTTGACTTTCTTAAAAAGGAAATATACTTTGAAGCTGCTCATGAGTCAAGTCCCTTCATGCTGGACCTGCACAGTCTGAATAATATATGGGGGAATAATATATGGAGGCTGGACTAAATTAGTGCAGGGGATTTCTTCAATGAGGAGCTCTTGAAATAATAAAATCACAGGTCTGGAGCTCTGTTTACTCACTTCCAGTGACAAAAGAGTAAAACAGAATCTCAATCTTTGGCTCACTCATCTGGTAGAGTGTCATCCTCTGCAGTCCCCATAGACATGGAGTTTCCTGGGGCTATCATTTTCTCTTTCCAAATTGTGGCTCAAAGGAGTTCCCTTCACTTGATAGAAAAAAATGCAGACTCTGAATGTTCAAACTTAGGGTTGTTTGTGAGGTAACTCTCACATGTGGTCCCACCTAAGACAAATTTCTTCTGTGGTTAGAAATTTGTTTAAGGAACATGCTTCTTAGGAATACTGCTGGATATTCCTGAGGATAGGAGACTGGGATTCAGTACCAAAATCCTCCAGGCACAGATTACAAGGGTGAACATACACAGAGCTCAGCCTTTCTTTTGGATATTGCACTATTGCTCTGTCTGCTACCATTTCTTGAGCTAAGAAAGTCTACAATTGGGTTTCAAGTATCTAACCAGTGTTCAAAAACAGAAAAAAAGACCTAAAGATGTTAGGAACTCTCAGGTAACATCAAAGAGTGCCCATATGTCACACACATACACACACACACACCCACTTGCACACATGCATAATCTCACAAACACACTCAAACATCCTGCTTCACTATGCAAATCTCTCCCAACAAAAAGACCTACAACAGCAAAGGGTCAAAAGATAAAGCAGTGTGTCAATGTCCTTTACTGACCATCACAAAAGAATGCTGTGTCCCAAATAGCAAGCAGTGAGAGACACCCTGTTCTCTCTGTCCACAACCATGGGTGGCACTAAGCTCTCTTCTGTCTTCCTGACAGGTGTCACTGGGCACTCTATTTTTGATATGTGAAAAAGTCCAAAACAAGTGTCCCCTGCCCTGAAAATTCACCAGTTAGATCAGGGCAGCCCCTGAGACCTTTGTTCTCTAGTAATGACAAACAAGTGAACAAGATGAAACCTGGCATCAGTAAACAAACAAAAGAACAAAACCAAATACTGTTCTACCAATTTAACTTATTGTATTCCTGTTCCACTTAAGCTCTTCATTTCACAATATAGTCCTCCTCCTTCCACTGCCAGGAAGCCATGTTTATAATGATTAAATGATCAATTAAATTAATTAAGTGATTAAATGAAAAGAAAGGTGCAGGGTGCTTGGCAGAAAGGAGGTGAGGAAAGCAATTTCACAAAAGTATCATATCAACAGTAATCAAGCTTCTGGTCTCCTACCCATACACAGAAGAAAAGGAGGGGGGTGTTCTCAACTCTCCCCAAAGTTGGGTTTGTTCCTTCTAATTACACAACCTCCAGTCATCATCATCAGCAGCAGCAGCAGCACCATCACCATTTATGTTCACTTCGTTGAAGTTGTAGTTTATGTTGTTTCCTGACTCTGCAGCAGCTGACATCAATCTTCCTAAGGCAGCTGGTGGTGCACTGGATAAAACACCAGGTCTAGAATTAAGAAGGGAGTTCAAATCTAGCCTCAGACACTTACTAGCTGTGTGAACCTACACAAGTCACTTAACTGCTATCTGCCTCAATTTCCTCAACTATAAAATGGGAAAAATAATAGCACCCACCTGGTCAAGTTATTTGGGGAGTCAAATGAGATAATATCAGTAAAGTGCTTAGCACAATGTCTAGAACATAGTAAATACTTTAAAAATTCTTTTTTTCTTTCGTACTCTTCCCTGAATTCTTCATAATATTAATATATTTTGAAATTTTAAAAATATAATAAAATGAATATTGCCCTATATTAAACTGCCTTTTGTTTTTATTCCCACCCTATGTAAAATTTTAATTAAAGCTCAGCTTTCAATAAAATGTAAGTGAAAGGAAGACATTAAGTTGTAAAAGTGTTTTTTGAATCAGTCAGAAGTATTAATGTCAAAGGCCTCCCCAATTAATATGCATAGGAATGTGTCTATTTTAAAGCCATGGTCTTGAGGCCAATGTTAACCCTTGGGCTTCTGTCCAAGGCTGCCCTGCCTTCTATATTATTCACTTGGTGATACTTGGTGATCTCAGCAGCTCCCATGGATTTATTTATTTAAAAAAATTTTCTTTTGAAATAGCAGAAGCATTTCCATAACATAGCAGAATAAAAAAAAGATGATTGCACACAAAACTCTAAATTTTATATGTACAAGTTGCTATTCCTTTGAAATATTTAATGAAATTATCATGTGATTTGCTTTTTCCCCCATTAGAGATGGATACTTAAATGTGTTTGTATATGCGTGAGTGTGTGTAAAATCATTTTATTCATACTTTTATTGCTCGATTCTTTCCCTGTATGCTGATAGCATCTTCCTTCATATGTCCTTTTTCAATATAAAAATCAAAATGCCTTATCCAATAAAAATGGTTCTTAAAACCATATTGCTATCACTACATACCTTGTGCCCCTGCCCATTTTACTTGGCGTTATTTTGTTCAGGTCTAACCACGCTTTTTTAAAGGTCACAAAGTTCATCATTTCATATCATATACTACAACCTGTTCAGCCATTCTTGACTTGATGGGCATCCCTGCCATTTCCAGTTCTTTGACATCATAAAGAGAGCTGCTTTTACATTTGAGAACATATAATTACCACTTCTATGCTGATGATTATCACATCTCCCTTTCCTGCTCCAACATCTCTGCTGACCTCCAAACTCATGTGCCCAACTGCCTTCCAAATACCTCAAACCAAATGTCCAGTAGACAGCTTAAATTTCATTTCATTGTCTTTCCCCCAAGCCCTCCCCACCCAACCTTCCTAAATATGGTACAGAGAAAGACCAGCTTCCTAACTCCTCTGGCTCATAACCCAGGAGCCAACCTGGACTCCTCATTATCTCTCAATTCCTTATGCTCCCCACCCAATCTGTTGTCAAGGTCGATTGATTTCATTTCTGCAGCATCTCTCCAATATGCCCCTTTGTCTCCTCTGACACTGCCTCCCCTCCGGTATGGGTCCTCATCTCCTCATACCTGGACCATTTCAATAGGCTGCTAAGGGGGCTATCTGCTTGAAGTCTCTGTACAATCCATCCTCCATTGAGCCAGCAAACTTTAATCCTCAACCCAATAAACTCCAAGGCTATTGATCAATATCAGGATCAAAGATAAAATGCTCTATTTGGCATTCAAAGTCTTTCATAACCTAGCTCCCTCTTACCTTTCCAGGCAATTTGTACCTTACTTCTCACCACCTTCTCTTAGAGCTGGTCTGCTGGCTTTTCCACAAACATGACCTTCCATCCCCAGGCACTGGGCATTTTCTCTGGCAGTCCTCCATGCCTGGACTGCTCTCTCCTCCTTGCTTGACTGCTGACTTCCCTGGCTTCCATTAAGCCCCAACTCAATTTCCCTTTCCACAGGAAGACTTCGCCAACTGTTTTAATTCCAATATCTTCTCTCTCAGTGTTTTTGCTTATATATCTTCTTTATAACTTCTCGTATTTACATTCATTGGCATATTGTGTACCCCATTAGATTGTAAGATCCTTGAGAGCAGACACTATCTGTTACCTCATTTTGTATCCCCAGCACTTGGCACAGTGTCTGACATATTGCAGGCACTTAATTAGTTTTTTGGTTGATTGATTGAGATAATCCACCCCCCCCACACACACACACACCGAATATGGTATTTTTAAAAATTTTAATATCTGAGTTACTTGCTTCTCCCACAGAAAGAGCAGATTTGGAGCAGTCCGACTTCTCTGAAGTGGCTCCTCCTTGCCAGTGCTTTCTTGTCACACTAGCTGTATATTCCCAGTTTCCAAATTGTATCCCATGCAAAATAAGAAGTTTGTTTCTCTTAACATTACTATTTCTTTTTGGTGCATCCTGCTCTATCACCTCCCCCCTTGGCCCATTCAGGAAGCTACTCAGAGCTCCTGATCAGAAGCCAACATATGGCACTGAATGACTAACTGTTCCTTACCCCTTCTCCTAATGTTGCATATCTTTCATAAACACTGTCAAGTCATCACCATATTGGTGAATTTGCTAACCTAAACTTTCATTTCTATTATTATAATGAGAAGGAAAAATTTTAAATGACATTGTGGTATCTTGGCTAGTTTTTCAAAAGGGGTTTTATTGGCTTTCCCTAATAGCCCAATTCCCAATGGTCAGCTTGCTATTTGACCCAGCATATGTTGTTTTCGTCTACAGAATACCATATGTTGTGTTTCATTAATGAATACTTATTAAAATGTAGATTGTTTGAAACTTCTAGTACTCAAAATTTCCTTTGTGCTTATCCCTACACCTCACCATACCCCCATGCTGGCCAGACATCCTCTATAACTAAGCTGATGGCCTTTAAGGTCTATTGCCCTTCCCAAACAATTAGCACCTCTCTGAATCTGGCCAGCCTGGTTCACAGTAGAGAGATTTTCATGGCACCTTTGGGTCACCATTACAATTGTGTTCGAATGATGAGAAAAAATAAACACTTAATGTTGTCTAGGGCTCAGATTCTAGGTTTTGTTAGCCATGTAGGCATAATAAAGAGAGAAATTTTGAATGAAGTATTGAGGTATAAGGTGGTAACTTGAAGGAACTCTAAGTAAAGGCTTTGGTTGCCTTTACTCCTCCTGCCTCCTCATTTGCATAGGAGATGAAAGAGTATATTAACTAAAAAACAAAAACCGTGTGTAGTAAGTGCTCAGAACTAATGAATTATGGTAGTTTGTAGAAAAGGAAATCATTAAAATTATTCAGAAATCAAACAACTGGACAAGCAGGCATTCAGCAGGAGTTACAAGACTTTATAACCCTAAGTCAAAAAGAGAATCGAAAGGGGCCCTTGCCCTTCACAAAAAGCAAGCAGATTTAAACACAGTAGTCTTTGGCTGCTACTTAGCTGACTGACTGTTTGGGAGTTCCAAAGAGCTTGGTCCCTGGAGAGAGGGTTCTTCTTTGTGATAGAAATTAAGATGTGAGAGGAGAGACACTGTTACTTGGAAAGAAATGGCTAACGTCACTGACTCATATTCTGCCTCCACAGTCCCCAAATCTGGTACTAGGTGAGTAGAACTTCTGCCTTTCTAAAAGGAGCTGACGTAGCATGTTTGGTTCATACTTTTATCTCTCTATCATCTATCTATCCATTTATTTTGCATTTTTTTCTTCCCATACAATGTGAGCTCCTGAGGGACAGAGATTATTTCATTTTTGCTTTGTGCCTCCATGGCCTCATACATTTATCTGATGCCTATTGGTTAGTTATTTTAGATAAGAAATGAGAATAGTCCAGAATTTTTCTACTCCTCAAGAGTTAGACTCAAGCATCCAACAGTGATTCCCTTTCCTCAATTGCCCAGATTTCTCACATTTTACAACTTGCTATCTTTTATTATCCTATCAGTACTTATGCCCCATCTTTCCCATCCATATCTCTGTCCCTACCTCATCCTACAGACCTCAACTTTCCTGACTATCAGGACCAACCATCCCACAGCATTTGTCCCACTTTTTCCAGTTCTCTAGCCCACCACTACCAAACCTAGGGCCCTCTACAGGATTTAGCTTACAATCCCCTCTCCATGCCCATTGCCATTATTCTTGCCTGGTCAAGGAAGGATGAATGCAATTTTGTTTGAAATATGGAAAGACATTCTGCAGCTTTTGCCCCCAACTAGCCTGCAGCCAGTCATCCCGTGGGTCCATTAATCAGGCAGACATACAGACAAATAGTTGGATCAAACAGAAGTGACAGGTTCAGTCAGAGTGGATCCCACTGCCAGAGTGTTCACAGAGAGATAATTGATGACCTTTGAAGTTAGAGAAAGGAGATCACAGCTATCTCCAGAATAGTGCATAAAGAAAAGTGCCATGGAATATAGGCCATAAAATAGAAATACAACCAAGATTCATTAGATTTAAAAACCAGTTAATAGGTTCAACCAAAGCTGCTACGGAAGTATAACAGTAAGATACTAGCTTTATATTCTTTTCTGATTAAATTGATAAAAATATTTCTGGAGCCCAAATTCATTGGCTTACAAGGTTTTCCAAGATGAGTATCTACTAGGGGAAAACCAACTCAAAGGATCCCAGAGCCAACAGTGAGTGAGGGCATGAGATGTAGCCCGAGGCTCAAGGCATTGCTTAGCCAGATAAGATTCCATGCAGATACAATCGAAGTCATTCTGGAGTGAAAAACCCACCTAGAAACTGAAGTGGTAGGAAGCCATTTGGAAATGTGATTCAGAGAGGGCCCAACTAGCAGACAATGGATATATTTTGGCCTGCTCATCCACAATGAGATAAGACTAATGGCTTCACCCTTCTGAGTTCGTTAAAATCAATTTATACATATTTTCAATAAAAAGCCTTGAAATCCCTGTTATGAATGTGACTTAGTGTAAAGTGCTCCCACAGCATCTGATGTATGGGGAGCCACAGCTGTACATATTTGACCCCTATTTTACACAGCTGCGCCTCATTGAGCTGCTCTGTTCAACTCCTGGACTGAGCGCTGAGCAATGGCCGAAGTCCTCATCCATCTTCCACAGTGATTTAGTCTATGAACTGGAACCTGGTGACAGGGCTGGTGCAGACCTGGCAGCGCTGACACTGGCTGCCTGTCATTATGACATATAACCTGGAATATGTCCTTAAGAACAAATACCCTCAAGAATGTGAGTGGGCAATCTGTCTTTACAGCTGGCAAAGAAGAGGAGGTGAGACATTGTGAGAGCTCACAGAGCCACAGCCCAGCCAGGTGTGAAGGAATCTGTGTCTATGAGGAAGAGGCAGAGGTGAGAAGAGGTTTGTAATAGGAAGCCTAGGATAAGGGCTAGGGCCCACTTTATGTGTGTTATCTCTGACCTGATATTATCATCCAAATCTGACCCCTGAGACAATGAGATGGGCACTGCAGGAATGCCTTTCCCATTTTACACATAAGGAAACTGAGGTCCAAATGGTGAAAATGAAATGTAGTATGTCAAGACTAATAATGGTTAGAGGTGGAAATTTAATCTGGCTGCCTTTGATTCCAAGGCCAGTATATATTCTCTATTATACATTGTTTATTCCCTAATGACTTAACTTTGCTCAAGGCTAATAAAAGGTATTTTTCCCTTCTTCCCACTGGTATTTAGGTCAATATGACAAACTATACATTCTTTTCTTAGATCTCTCACATCATTTATTTATTTTTGCTTTTTTGGAGGGGGAAGGGCAGGGCAATTGGGGTTCAGTGACTTGCTGAAGTCATTACTGCATAGCTGCATCTGAGCTCCTGGCCTGCAAATTGTAGGGGGACCAAGCAGCCATTGAGAGGGTAATTTGTCTTGCTTTAAGCTCCTTGGATCTGGATAGCTGTCTTGGGTGGAGGTACTGGGGTGTGTGACCTGGTGCCAGAACTTCTGGGGACTGCAGAGAGGGCAGACAACTAAAAGCTCCTGCAGCTGCAAAAACCCTAGAAATTTAGGAAAAATCTCTCCTCTCTGGAAGCAAATTTCTACTGTAGCAAAAAGGTCAAAAGTCAAGTAACTGAGTGGCAACATGAGCAAGCAAAGGAAGCAAAGCAAGAACAGCAATCAAATCTTAGATTCCTTTTTTGCAGACAAAAAGGATCAAAGTATGGAAAGGGAGGAAGACAACAAAGTCAGAACTCCTGCACCAAAAGCTTCCAAGAAATATATGAACTTGTTACAGGTCATGGAAGAGCTTAAGAAGGATTTTGAAAATCAAGTAAGAGAAGGGGAGGAAAAATTGGGAAGAGAAATGAGAATGATGCAAGAAAGTCAAGGAAAGAGAGTAAACAACCTGATTGAAGAAAATAATACCATAAAAAATAGACTAACTCAAATTGCAAATGAGGCCCAAAAAGCCAATGGGAAGAATGCCTTAAAAATCCAAAATTGCCAAATGGAAAAATGATCTGAAAAGCTCATTGAAGAGAATCATTCCTTCAGAATTAGATTGGAGCAAATGGAAGCTGATGACTTCATGACAAATCGAGATACTATTAAACAGATGCAAACAAATGAAAAAATAGAAAGCAATGTGAAATATTTCATTGGAAAAGCCACTGACCTGGAAAATAGATCCAGGAGACATAATTTAAAAATTATTGTACTACCTGAAAGCCATGATCAAAAAAAGAACCTAGGAAATATCCTTCAACAAATTCTCAAGGAAAATTGCCCTGATGTTTTAGAACCAGAGGGGAAAATACAAATTGAAAGAATTCACCAATCAGCTGTTGAAAAAGATCCAAAAAAGAAAACTCCTACGAATATTATACCGAGATTCTGGAGTTCCCAGATTAAGTAGAAACTATTAAAAACAGCCAAGAAGAGTCCATTCAAATATTGTTGAATCAGAAGCAAGTTAACACATGATCTAGCAGCTTCTATGTTTAGGGAACAAAGGGCTTGGAAAATGATAATCCAAAGGTGAAAGGAGCTGGGATTAAAACCAAGAATCACCTACCCAACAAAAGTGAGCATTGTGTTTCAGGGAAAAATATGGTAATTCAATGAAATAAAGGACTTTTAAGCATTCTTGATGAAAAAGCCAGAGTTGAATAGAAAATTTGACATTCAAATACATGAATCAAGGGAAGAATGAGAAGGTAAACAGTGAAAAGCAATCATAAGGAACTCACTGAAGCTGAATTATTTATATTCTTACAAGGAAAAATGATAATTGTAACATATATATATAGTATTTATTTAAAATTGTAAAATATCTATCTATCTATCTATCTATCTATATATACATACACATATGTCTATATAGGAGGGTATATGTGTGTATGAATACAATGTGAGTGTGTGTATATATGTGTACAGTTATACAAAGATAGAGGTACAAGATCAATTAAATAGGAATGGATGATACTTTAAAAAATAAAATTAATAAGTGAGAGAGGAATATAATGAGAGGACATAGGGAGAGACAGAATAGGGTAAATGATCTCATAAAAAAGAGGCAAGGTTAAACTTTTACAATGGAGGGGAAGAACAGGAAGGCAAGAGAGTATGGGTCAAACTTACTCTCATTGAATTTGGTTTAAAGAGGGAATAACATACACACTAAATTGGGTACCTTACCCCAGAGTAACATAGGGGGGAAGGGGATAAGAGAGAGGATCATAGAAGGGAGGGCAGGCTTGGGGGGAGGGTAGTTAGAAGCACATACTTTTGAAAAGGGACAGGGTCAAAGTACAAAATAGAACATGTGAGGGGCAGGATAGGATGGAGGGAAATATAGTCAGTCTTTCACAATATAACCACTATGGAAATTTTTTGTGTAACTACACATGTACAACCCATATTGAATTTCTTATCTACCCAGTAAAGGTGGGTGATGAGGGAAGAAGGCAAAAAATCTGGAATTCAAAGTTTTAAAATGAAATGTTTAAAAATATTATTATTATTATTACATGCAACTGGGAAATAAGATATACAGGCCCTGGGGTATGGAGCCATCTTGCCCTACTGAAAAGTTGGAGGAGGGAATGGGGAATGATATAGGAGAAGCTGATTGGGGATCTGGTATTCAGTGGGATTGCTGTTTTGGGGTGGTGGATGTGATAGTAATGGCAATTAAAGATTCCCCTGTATTGGCTTGGTTTTCAAACTGATTGTGTTAAAACCCAGAGCTTGTTAATCCCACCTGTGGGATGGACTTGTTGATGTGAAAAGAAAGTCCTGAACTGGGAGGAGCTGGTGACGTAGATTTGGAGAGACAAGAGAGAGGCAGAAGGACCTTTTTGGAAGCAGCACCCACATGGAGGCAGAGCGAGAGACTGAGAAGGATTGCTGGGGCCACTTTGAATCGCCCTGGACTTTTGAGACCTGCCCCCTGAGCTGCCAAGGACTGAGGAGACATGGCTGTTTTGCTGGTACTTTGTCTGTCTGTTTTGATGTTGTTTTCCCAGATTTGTCCACTGGTGAAAGACTGTCCTGTTGAAGAAGTCCTGGAACCTGGCTGTTGGATAAGAAGCCCGGAGACTGTCCTACAGACAGAGAGTGAATACTGTCCACTGGTGAAGGACAGTGCTGTTGTTGCAGGGGTCTGGAGACTGTCCTGCAGACAGAGTGACTACTGTCCTCTGGTGAAGGACAGTGCTGTTGTTGCAGGGGTCTGGAGACTGTCCAGCAGACAGAGTGACTACTGTCC
Organism: Petaurus breviceps papuanus; assembly: GCF_028583685.1. NCBI lineage: Eukaryota > Metazoa > Chordata > Mammalia > Diprotodontia > Petauridae > Petaurus > Petaurus breviceps. The sequence goes on along the minus strand of NW_027185872.1, from coordinate 7,847,475 downwards.
ACTGGTGAAGGGCAGTGCTGTTGTTGCAGGGGTCTGGGAACCTTTCTGTTGGTTCAGAAGCCCTGAAGAAGGATTTTCTTGTTGTATGTTTACAGAAATCCTGGGAGAGGGTTTTGCTAATGTTTTCAGGGGTTCTAGGACTGTTCTGCAGACAGAGGATGGATTGATGAAGGGACTGGCAATGTATCTTGTGGCCTTGCTAAGCCTTGTCTCCCCAGGAACTAAGATTGCTGAGAAATTGCCTCATGTCAAGATGAAGAAAAGACCTCCATTTGGGTATTAAGTGCTGTGCTTAAACTTGATGTAACTCTGGGGTAGATTCAATTGTGATCCAGGGGTGGGGAACTTTTGACCTTTTTGTGTTCTATGGTTGAAAAATGAATGTAGTTTACTTATGTTTGGAAACTAATCTCCATTTGAGAAGAGGGGCTTTGTGGTGGACTAAATGAAGGCATAGCCTAGGGGTGGAGTAGAATTTAGAACAGGGACTTTGTAATTGATTGAATGATTGGAAGGTCCTGGGGTGGGGTAGTCCTTGGAGATTATTTAATCACAGTAAATGCTGTATTTGGAATGTGTCATGTTTTGATCTTCTCTGTTCTTGGTTTGTCACTGAATAAAATGGAGAGCACCTATGCTGGTATTTTGAACCTTGGGAAGTTGCTTTTCCTTGGCATTACATTACAGTGGATAGGGGAAAGATGGGGTGAAAATTTCTAACTCAAAATCTTGTGGAAATGAATGTTGTAAACTAAAAATAAACATAAAATTTTTAAAAAGAGGGGACAGAGCCAAGATGGAGCCATAGAAACAGGGAAACTCCCTGTGCTCCCCACATAACCACCTCAAATACCTAAAAAATGACTATAAAGAAACATCAGGCCTACCAAACCCACAAAGTGACAGAGAGAAACAAATCTCGCACTGAAGAGAGCCAAAGAGGTAGACAGGAAGTCTTCATCACAGCCTGCTGGGAGCAGAGGATAGCCCTGAGTGATCCTGCAGTTTTACCCTCAGGGATGCTCTACCAAACTTGGCTAAAAGGACTTTGGGAGATTAGATAACCAACAGGTGTGGCAGTTTCCAATTTATCAATCCATAAATGCCAAAGACAAAGTGAGAGGTCAATAGTCTGGGAATGTGATCTGTCCTCTGCCCCTGGAGAGAGAAGCAGCTGAGGAGTGGCAGCTGCAGCCATGTGGCTCTATCACAGGTCCTGGCCTTCAGATTATAGGGGGACGAAGCAACCAGTCAGAGCAGTAATCATTCTTGCTTTTACCTGCTTGGATCTGGATTGCTTTCTAGGGTGGAGGTCCTCAGTTGTGTGACGAGTAAGCCAGAACATGTGGAAGCTTCAGAGAGGGCAGACAACTAATACCTTCAGCAGCTGAGAAGTCCCCAGCGATTTGGGACAAAACTCTACTCTCTGGAACCAGACTACTGAGGCAAAAAACTTAAAATTCAAGTAATTTATGGCAACATGAGCAAGCAAAGCAAGCATAGAAATCCAACTTTGGAATTCTTTTTGGGGGAGAAAAAGGATCAAAGGATGGAAAGGAAGGGTGACAACAAAGTCAAAACTCCTGCACCAAAAGCTTCCAAGAAAAAAATATGAGCTAGTTACAGGCCATAGAGGAGCTTAAGAAGGATTTTGAAAACCAAATAAGAAAAGGGGAGTGAAAATTGGAAAGAGAAATGGGAATGATGCAAAAAAAAAATCATGAAAAGAGAGTCAACCACCTGAGTGAAGAAAATAATACCTTAAAAAATAGACTAATTCAAATGGCAAAAGAGGCTCAAAAAGGCAATGAGGAGAATAACTTAAAAAGCCAAATTTGCCAAATGGAAAAATAATCTCAAAAACTCACTGAAGAGAATCATTTCTTCAGAATTAGATTGGAGCAAATGTAAGCTAGTGACTTTATGAGAACTCAAAATACTATTAAACAGATCCAAACAAATGAAAAAAAAAATACAAGGCAATGTGAAATATGTCATTGGAAAAGCACTGATCTGGAAAATAGTTCCAGGAGAGATAATTTAAAAATTATTGGACTACCTTAAAGCCATGGTCAAAAAATAGGACCTAGAAATCATCCTTCAAGAAATTCTTAAGGAATATTGCACTGATATGTTAGAATCATAGGACAAAATAGGTGTTGAAAGAATCCACCAATCTCCTCCTGAGCAAGATCCCAAAAAGAAAACTTCTAGGAATATTATAATCAGATTCCAGAGTTCCCACATCAAGGAGAAAATATTTCATGCATCCAAGAAGAAGCAATTTGAATATTGTGGAAACACAATCAGGATAACACAAGAACTACCAGCTTCTACACTGAGGCATCAAAGGACTTGGAATATCATATTTCAGAGGTCAAAGGAGCTAGGATTAAAACCAAGAATCACCTACCCAGCAAAAGTGTGTATCATATTTCGGGAAAACATGGTCTTTCAATAAAATAGAGGACTTTCAAGCATTCATTTTTTTTTCCAAATGCTTTATTAACTTCTGGTTTACATCATTCATTTCCACCAGATTTTGAGTTACAAATTTTTTCCCCATTTTCCCTCTACCCACCTCCCCAAAATAGCAGTCCCACAGGATATTCCCTTGTCCAATCTGCTCTCTCCCATATTTTCTCCCATACCACCTTAGACTTTTCCAGTAGGGTATGGTGGATCTCTCTGCCCCAATGCCTCTGTATCTTATTTCCCAATTAAATGTAAAATAGTATTAATAATAGTATTTATGTATTTTTAAAAATTTCATTTTAAAATTTTGAATTCCAGATTCATTCTCTTTCTCCCTTGTCACCCACCCTTACTGGGAAGATAAGCAATTCAGTATAGGTTGTACATGTGTAGCTAATGCAAAACATTAACAAAGTAGATATATCGTAAAAGACTGACTATATTTCCCTCCCTTCTATCCCACCTCACACTTGTTCTATTCTCTACTTTGATACTTTCCCTTTTCAAAAATGGGTGCTTCCAACTTCCCTCCCTTCCAACCTTCCCTCCCTTCCATCATGCCCCTTCTCATCCCCTTTCGCCCTACTCTCCTGTAGGGTGAGATACCCTATTTAGTGTGTATGTCATTCCCTCCCTAAGTCAAATTCAATGAGAATAAGATTTTGGCTGTTTGCCTTCCATTGTAACCATTTTCCCTTGCCTCTTTCACATGAGAGAATTTACCTGATTCTGTTTCTCCTCATCTCCTCTCATTATATTCCTCTCTCACCTCTTAATTTCACCTTTTAAGTATTATCCCTTCCTATTTAATGGGTCTTTTGCCCTCTATCTACGTATACCTGTAAACATCTGTACACACATTCACATATGTATTCATATGCTAATATACCCTTCTATATAGACATATATATATATATATATATATATATATATATAATTTCTATTCCCTTCAACTGTTTTCATGCTGTGAACATTTTCATCAGTTACAATTATAGTTTTTATGAGTAGGAATGTTAATAGTTCAACTTTGATAAGTTCCTTATGATTTCTTTACCCAGTTTACTTTCTCATGCTTCTTGAATCTAAATGTCAACTTTTCTGTGCAACTCTGGTTTTTTCAGTAAGAATGCTTGAAAGTAGGCCAGGTGGTACAGTGAGTAAGAGCACCGGCCCAGCATCGGGAGACCCAGGATCGGTTCTAGCCTTAGATACTTGGCACCCACACAAAATAACAGGCCGTAAAACTTTGAGCATGTTACTTAACCCCAATTGCTTTGAAAAAAAAAAAATGAATACTTCAAAGTCCTCTATTCCACTGAATAACCATATTTTCCCCTGAAACACAATACTCAGTTTTGCTGGGTAGGTGATTCTTAGTTTTAATCCCAGCTCTTTTGCCCTCTGGAATATCATATTCCAAATCATTTGATCCCTCAGTGCAGAAGCTGATAGATCCTGTGTTATGCTGATTGTGTTTCCACAGTATTTCAATTGTTTCTTCCTGGCTGCTTGTAATATTCTCTCCTTGATCTGGGAATTCTGGAACCTGGCTATAATATTCCTAGGAGTTTTCTTTTGGGGATCTTTTTCAGGAGGTGATCGGTGGATTCTTTCAAACTCTATGTTGCCCTTTGGTTTTAAAACATCAGGGCAGTTTTCCTTGACAATTTCTTGGAGGATGATTTCTAGGTTCTTTTTTTTTGATCATGGCTTTCAGGTAGTCCAATAATTTTGAAATGTTCTCTCCTAGATCTATTTTCCATATCAGTAGTTTGTCCAATGATATATTCCACTTTGCCTTCTATTGTTTCATTTGTTTGTACCTGTTTAATAGTATCTTGATTTCTCATAAATTCACTAGCTTCCATTTGTGCCAATCTAATTCTGAAGGAATGATTCTCTTCAGTGAGCTTTTGAGATTCCTTTTCCATCTGGCAAATTTGGCTTTTTAAGGTATTCTCCTCATTGCCTTTTTTGCCTGTTTTGTCATTTGAGTTAGTCTATTTTTAAGGTGTTATTTTACTTAGTCAGGCTATTGATTCCCATTTCATAATTTTTTTGCATCATTCTCATTTCTCTTCCCAATTTTTCCTCTACTTCTCTCATTTGCTTCTTAAGGTCCTCTATGGTCTGTAACCAGCTCAAATTTTTCTTGGACACTTTTGATGTAGGAGTTCTAACTTCACTGTCTTCCTCCTGATCCATATGTTGATCCTTTTTGTCCCCAAAATAGGAGTGTAAAGTTGGGGTTCTCTGTTTATTTTGCTTCCTTTGCCTTCTCATGTACTCACTCAGTCACTTGACCCCTGGACTTTTTGCCACAGTAGGACACTGCCCCTAGACAGGGGAGATTTGTCCCAAATGCTGGGGTTTTCTCAGCTGCTGAAGGTATTATTTGGGTGCCCTCTCTTAAGCCTCCACACGCTCTAGCAAGCTGGTCGCCCACCCCAGGACCTCCACCCTAGACATCAATCCAGATCCAAGCAGGTGAAAACAGAGCAATTACCCCTCAGACTGGTTGCTTTGTCCCCCTACACTCTCTAGGCTAGGAGCTGAAGTTGCCATGTGGAGGTGGTTGCATGGCTGCACTGCCTCAGCAGCTTCTCACTCTGGGGGCAGAGACTGACTCACTACCAACTACCGGATCCCAAAATCCACACTGTGCTGCCCTCTCACTTTGTCCTTAGCATCTATGTGTTTATAATTCTTTACCACCATAGCTCCTGTTGATCCGGAGTCCCTCCATCTGGCAGCTTGTCAGGCCCACCCTGGGGCAAAAACCTCTGGCTTCCATGGGGCTGGGCTCAGCCACCACAGAGCTTTGCTGGCTGATTCCTGCTGGCCTGCCAGGCTGTCCTCAATAGGAGGTTAACTTCTCTGTGTCATTTTGTTGGTTCTGCCACTCCAAAGTTTGTTTAGAGTCCCCTTTTACATGAATTGGAAGTGGAGGGAGCTGGAGCACCATGGAGGTCCTATTTTGACTGTGCCATCTTGACTCTGCCCCCCAACTTTCCAGAATTCTTTATGAAAAAAAAGAGTTGAATAGAAAATTTGACATTCAGATAAAAGAAGCAAAAGAAGCATGATAAGGTAAACAGGGAAAAAAAATCAAAAGGTACTTATCAAATTTGAACTATTTAAATTCCTACATGGAAAAGTGATAATTGTAACTTATGAAGCTTTTCTCAGTATGATAATTGTTGAAGGGAATATAAATGTGTACATATATATATATATATATATATATATATATATGTATGTATAAATACTCATATGTCTATATAGGAGGGAATATGGGCATATGAATACATATGTGACTGTGTGTATATGTGTGTACAGGTATACATAGACAGAGGGCACAGGACCAATTAAATAGCAAGGGATGATACTTAAAAGGTGAATTGTGAGGTAAGAGAAGAATATTGCGAGAGGAAAAAGGGCCAGACAGAATGGGGTGAATTATCCCATATAGAAGAGTCAAGGGAAAACTGTTACAATGTAAGGGAAGAACAGTAAGGCAAAAGGGAATATGTCAACCTCACTCTCATTGAATTTGGCTTAGGGAGGGAATGATATATATATATATATATATATAAAATAGTGTATCTCACGCTATAGGAGAGGAGAGGGGAAGGGGATAAAAGGGGCTATAATGGATGGGAGGGCAGTTTGGAGGGAGGGAAGTTAGAAGCGCCCACTTTTGAAAAGGGACAGGATCAAAGTAGAGAACAGAATAATTGAGGAGCAGGATAGAATGGAGGGAAATATAGTCAATCTTTCACAATATATTCACTAAGGACATGTCTTGCGTAGGTACATATGTGCAAGTTATACTGAATTGCCTATCTTCCCAATAAGAGTGGGTGACGAGGGAGGAAGGAAAGAATCTGGAATTTGTGATAAAATTAAAGATTCCCCTGTATTGGCTTGGTTTTCAAATTGATTGTGTTAAAACCCAGAGCTTGTTAATCCCACCTATGGGATGGACTTTTTGATGTGAAAAGAAAGTCCTGAACTGGGAGGAGCTGGTGACGTAGATTTGGAGAGACAAGAGAGAGGCAGAAGATCTTTTTGGAAGCAGCACCTTGTGGAGGGAGAGAGAGACTAAGAGAATTGCTGGTGGCTGCTTTGAATTGCCCTGGACTTTTGAGACCTGCCCCCTGAGCTGCCAAGGACTGAGGAGACATGGCTGTTTTGCTGGTACTTTGTCTATCCGTTTTGATGTTGTTTTGCCAGATTTGTCCACTGGTAAAAGACAGTCCTTTTGTTGAAGAAGTCCTGGAACCTGGCTGTTCACTAAGAGGCCCTGAGACTGTCCTGTAGACAGAGAGTGAATACTGTCCACTGGTGAAGGACAGTGCTGTTGTTGCAGGGGTCTGGAGACTGTCCTGCAGACAGAATGAATACTGTCCACTGGTGAAGGACAGTGCTGTTGTTGCAGGGGTCTGGAGACTGTCCTGCAGACAGAATGAATACTGTCCACTGGTGAAGGACAGTGCTGTTGTTGCAGGGGTCTGGGAACCTCTCTGTTGGTTCAGAAGCCCTGAAGAAGGATTTTCTTGTTGTATGTTTACAGAAATCCTGGGAGAGGTCTTTGCTAATGTGTTCAGGGGTTCTAGGACTGTTCTACAGACAGAGGATGAATTCATGAAGGGACTGGCAATGTATCTTGTGGCCTTGCTAAGCCTTGTCTCCCCAGGAACTAAGATTGCTGAGAACTTGCCTCGTGTCAAGATGAAGAAAAGACCTCCATTTGGGTATTAAGTGCTGTGTTTAAACTTGATGTAACTCTGGGGTAGATTCAATTGTGATCCAGGGGTGGGGAACTTTTGACCTTATGTTTGGAAACGAATCTCCATTTGAGAAGAGGGGCTTTGTGGTGGACTTAATTAAGGTATAGCCTAGGGGTGGAGAAGTATTTAGAACAGGGACTTTGTAATTGATTGAATGATCGGAAGGTCCTGAGGTGGGGTAGTACTTGGAGATTATCTAATCACACTTAGTAAATGCTGTATTTTGAATGATGTCATGTTTTGATCTTCTCTGTTCTTGGTTTGTCACTGAATAAAATGGAGAGCCCCTATGCTGGTATTTTGAACCTTGGGAAGTTGCCTTTCCTTGGCATTACATTACAGAATTCAAAATTTTAAAATCAAATGTTACAGATATGTGTGTGTGTGTATATGTGTGTGTATATATGTATATATATATATATATATACATATATATATATATGTTATATGCAATTGGGAAATAAGATGTATGGTCATTGTGGTATAGAGATTCATCTTGCCCTACTGAAAAGTCGGAGGGGGGATGGGAAAGGATATAGGAGAGAGCAGATTGGGGAGGGTTATACAGTGGGATCTCATTTTGGGGGTTGTAGGTAGGTAGGTGGATGGGGAGAAAATCTGCAACTCAAAATTTTGTGGAAATGATGATGTAAATGAAAAATGAATATAACATTTAATTAAAAATAAAAAGAAAGAAAAAAGTAAATATTCAGGCCACCAAGTCTTAAAAAGATAGAAATTGTGAAGGGGGATTGTGGGAAGGAATTTGTCTCACTATACATATTAATCACAATTTTTTTTCTCTTCTTTTTTTTAACTTAATTGTGGGATAGGATGGAGGGAAAATACATTTGTTAACCAAAAAAATAAATTAAGTTAAAAACAAAATAATTGAAGATTCCATGTTTTTACAGGAAATGCTTTACTCTAGTGGGTAAGATGAACATTTTTGGAGCACATGCAGTTGATTGCCTCCCAAGCCTGCTTGGTGCTCTCATCTCCTATCTCCCATCTCTCTCTTTTTTTTTCCCCATAGGCTGATGATGCTAACATGAGCATTGGATCATTTCAATGTGAGAGACGCCTTTCTCTAAACTGAAAGTCAATTGAAGGTTTTGTTCATTAACTAGGTGTTGGGTCTCTGCTTGTTCATTGTCGTGGTATTTGATTAAACTGAATTACCTGTCACAGTGTTTGAGGAATGATATTCTGGCCTGTCAAGACACTCAGGGCTTCAAATGATCTTCCTTCAAATGGTTTTGCACTTGAGGATCACAATGGACTGAAAGGATGAATGTGATGGTCACTGCTGAGGAAACCCTCCTGGTCAGAGGACCCAGCCTCCTTTTGCACACCCTCCCATCTGAGCCATGAGGCCTCTCTACAACTCTCCCAGAGTCTCACACATTCCCTTTGAGCACTCTGTCATACTGCCCCCTCCTTTCAGACAGGAGGCACAATGCTATCAGTACTGCTGACCTGGCAGGGTGGTTGTTGGTACCAACTTGTTTAAGAGGTCGTGCTCCAAGGGGCACCCTGGAAAGAGGAAGCAGATCCGCATATAAATGAGGTGGGCATCATTCTGATGCATTGTGGCCACTAGACATAAGAAAGCCTATCTTCCCACTTATCATATCCTGGGTGCCATGAAGAAATGCAGGCAGGCAGAAGCATCTAGAGAATGTTCTTCATTTCACAGATGAGGAAATGCAGTTCTAGAGAGCAGAAGTGACCTGCCCAGTGACTTATGGAAAACAAGTGGCAAAGCCAGAGATGGATTCAGGTCCCTAGACTGTTAACTACTACTCTCTTCCCACTACAATTAAAAAAATAAACCATCAGGTCAACCCTTCCTCCATCTAGAATTTCTTCTATCAAAACAGCACATTAATCGAGTTTCTTCATAGCTCAATAACCTTCGATGGTTCCCCCTGGCTTAAGATTAAGTCCTACATCCTTTTAATGTATTTCCATTTGCCTTTTCAAGTGTTACTTCCACTGTTGTCATAAATGACCTAATTCTCTACATAGGTCAGTCCACGCATTGTGTCTAGAAATCAGTTCATGCCTCTCACCTCCTCACTTCTAGTCCCACTGTGTCCCATTCCCAGTGTGTGCACCACCAGCCTTTGCAGTCTTATGCTTAGTAAAGGACTCGGTGCCAACTCAACCAGCCATTTGAAGGTTTCCCAGACTCCCAAAGCCCCTGGAATTGCTTCTTCCTCTTAGTTCTCAGGGCATTCACTCGGTGTCTTATATTTAGCATTTTTGTATCACCCTGAACTCAGTTTCCAAAGTCACATCATGCATAGCAGGCATATGACTTGAACCCAGGCTCTCTGATTTTGAACCCAATGCCTCCGAAACCTCACTACTGATGCCTGTCATGTGATGTTCTCAATCAGACAATTCAAGTTTGCTCAGGCCTCACAAAAGAAGGGCCAGAGTCTAGACCTGGGATTGTTTCCTGTAGTGAACTCTAGGATGAGGAGCTCCTCTTTGCCAGCACAGTCAGCAGCAGGTCTTCATCTCAGAGCCACAGAGAGTCTGGTGGTTCCCAGATCACTTACAGAGAGTCAAACAGGTGAGTGTGTCAGAGGTGGGGCTTGGGGCCAGTTGTCTGTTGATTTCACTACGTGGCACCTCATCCAGCAGGATGAAGACTTGGGGGAGGGCGGAGCTTGGAGCATTCTCTTAGCCAAGCATGTTTTGTGGCTCAGAACTGACTGGAAGGACACCTTTCAGCTCCCTGAGGTACCGATCAGTCCACAGCCTTGGGAAGCTTCTGCCTTCCATGCTGTGCTGGCTATTGGAGGTGCTGTACAAGGAATGAAATGATCCCTGCTGAGGATCTTACCTTGCAGTAAGGGACAGATCTTCCAAGGATCCCTTGCCATTGCCTGGTGCCAAATCCAGCTTTTGGTAAAACCAGGTGATGCCCTTTGTCTGTGGATCAGAGCACACCACTATGCCTGAAAGTAAGAGCTGTGACTGACTTCCAGGGAGGGGGAGGAGCTGGAGATGCCTAAAGCATATCCCTAATAAAGTAAAGGTCTAACAAAGCTTGAAGGAAACAATGTGGAAAGTATAAGATAACAAGTGGTGACAGGTCAGTCATGTCTTGTGGCAGGTGAGGTGACGAGGAGGTGGTTAGTCTCAGGGCTGCACCAATACCCACAGAATCCTGAAAACCTTGGGAGAAGCCCAGGACACATAAGATCATTACTTTAAACATGGAGGGACTCTGGAAACCATTGACTCCAAGCCCCAAATGTCCCCATGAGGAAACTGAGACAGACGGGTTAGATGACTTACTCACTGAGGACTTCACAGCTGGTGAGTCTCTGACGCTGGACTGTAACCCAGGGCTTTCTGACTCCAAGGCCACCTCTCCTCAGTCATTAGCCAACGATGTATTAAGCCCTTCCGACATGCTACACACGAAGCACAAACAGACCTATGGGAAAAAATCCCTGCCCTGAAGGGGCTTTCAACATCTCAGGTGGAAATTTCTATATCTACAAAGGGTATCCAAAGTAAATGCAAAAAATGAACATGTGTTTGCATGGGGTCAGGGGTTCCAAGGAGCTGGGGGTGAGGTTGGAGGGCCATGAGCAGAAATTCCCATTCAAGGTTTTATGTGAAAACAAGAGCCATAATCTCAGATCAGCAGCTACTGCATTGGTACCAGTCTGGGCAGTTGGAGAGATCAGCTATCAGTGAGATCACAGAGTCATCATGAGAATGAAATCCCCACTTAACACACACACACACACATGCACATTCACATATATGCAAAACATATCGGTACTTACCATACTGCATAAGACATGTTCACATGCATGTTCGTATGTTAGACACAGAAGCTACACATGCACACACATCCCATGTGCATGTATCCAATACATACTTCACATGCAATTATGCATGCAGGCACACTCAGTCACCATAACATCACACGCTATATATACCCATTCACCACAATGCACATGCCATATATTTAGATCTGAACTCATTGTGGGAAAGTTTCCTAAGGAAATGTTGATACACAAAACCATTCAAAATCCTGCATTTTAACTTCACGTTGGTTTTTGGGGACTGAGTGTGGTGGGGCTTCAGGGACTTGAGCTTAAAATCCATTCTCGACACATGAGGTCCCAGTGTTTTGTTCAAAGCGCCATCCTTCACCCTCAGCAGTCATTCTTCAATCCGTCATCTTCGAAGGGCCTGCCTTCCTAGGGGAAATCGCAGGAGTGTTCCTAATACAGAGAGGCCTGGGCTCTAACCCCGCTTCCCACTCTGTGTTCCCTCGTGGTCCTGGCTGTCACTCAGGAAGCCCTAGCAAGTCACACAGAGCCATACTTGGTACACACTGATCAGCAAGATAGGAAAAATGCTGCCAATGAGAAAAGCCACGTCAGGCACCAAGGACCGCTAGTTACATCGTGATGTCAGGGTTTGTAAAAACATGGCTTTCCATTTGATTCTCCTCAGTTCACCCTTGCTGTCTTCATTGGAGGAAGGATGCTCAGGCCTTCTGGGCTTGGCTAGTCCTCTGATAACACCCCTCAGTGGGCTGCCAGGGATGCAGGCCTCAGGCCAGAGTATCTGGCTGGGCTCAGAGCACTCCCATAGCCGTCTGTGTGTCAAAGTCTCCAGATGTGCCAAGCAAGTTCCCCAAGGTCAGAGAAGCACTTTATCAGCCTCTTCCATCTTCCGGAGCAGACTGTAAATTTATTCCAGCGATGGGCTCTATGAATATTTCAGATGCTCAAGGAGATAAACAGCAGAGCTTCTGATGGGTCCCATGTCATTGTCACCCAGGGCAAACTGCGGCCACTGCTCTCCAAGTCATTTGTCTCCTATAATGGGGAGTTCTGCATGGTTTTCAATTACCTTTCTGCCTTCCCTGTTACACTTGTTGGCTAATAAATGTAACTTTCCATTAGGTGCTGGAGCTATTTAGATCTTCAGAGGATTGACTTTCCTTCATGCATTTAACATTCAGGAAGAGGGAAGGCAACCCTGGCTTGGGCATGGTTGGTGTGAACATCAAGTGGTTGTGTGACTTTTCTGCTGAGTGATGAAAAACTAGCTTTGGACAGGCTTCCTTAGAGCACCCTCTGCCAGCTGGCCCAATTAGTCACTGCTGGCTGTCTGTGCCTGGGACTGGGGCATCCCAGGGTGTCAGATGGAAAGGGCCCTGGGGACATGAGGTATTTGAGCAGTGGAGAAACTAGAGTGACTTCCCAGGGTCTCTCAGATCTCTCCAAATGTTATCAAGTTCAGCATTTGGAGAGAGGTTGCAATCTTAGCTGAGGAAGGCAGAGACAGCCAGTCAGAGCATAGCCGATTCCAGTAAAAACCAGGTACTTGGAGGTCACTTGGTTCTGCCACCTTCAGCACCCACTCACAGCTTTTCAGCTACAGGCACCTCAGGGCTGGCTCTTTTCTCATACATAGGACTGAGGCAAGGCATCTGAGGAAGGACTCTCCACCTCATATTGGCTTTCCAGAAGCCTGTGCCTGAAGCAGAAGGGCACAAATCACAAGTCTGCTGGGGTCTTGGTAAGGGACAGAATTTCAGAGATGTAAGGGGCTTCTCATGAGGCCTCTTGGTCCAGTCCTGAGGAATAGTACTGCCTCTGCATTCCCCTGCTCTTTTAGGCTGACTGAGGCAAGCTCACAGGGACCCTTGTGTGACCACTCACTGTGCCTTGGCGCCTCAGAGAGGATAGTATTTGAAAGTGAAATGCACATGCGTTGATGCCAGATCCTCAAGTATTCTAAAATGGCCTATGAATGTTGAGGGGACACTATCATTCTAGCCACACTCACATTAGACAACCCTCACTCACCTTCACCTCACATGTACAATCTGTTGCCAAACCTTGTACCTTCTCTTTCTGTATCTTTCTCTGGGTCTCTAGCTCCCTCTGTCCCTTTGTCTCTCTGTCTGTCAATCTGATTGTATCTGTGTCTATCTGTCTGTCCTGTCTCCACTCACTGGTCCATATGACTGCTGATTGGAATGGAAGTGTTGACCAGATCTTCTTCTGACATAGGCAAGTTGTCCCCTCCTTAAGGATCTGGGAACCCCCAGCCGACCCCCAAGGGCTCATCATTTTTACTGAGACTAAATGAGGACACAAGAGCTGCTTCAGTCCTATTTTAGTTCAGAACTCCTAGGTTTGATCACTCCAGGTATTTTAGCCTTCCTGGTAGCAGAGATTACAAGCATGTTCCGCCATACCTGACTCCCGTTCTCTCCAGCCTCCTGCAGGCCCTCATCACGCCATCCCTCATCAAATGCAATAGGTTGCTGGCTGATCTCCTTTCCTCCTATCTCTCCCCACTCCAGTCCATCCTTCTCATGGCTAACAAGGTTGTTTTCCTCCGTCAGTCTCCTGGGTTCTCAGAATTTCTTCAAGATTCACCTTAAATCCCATTTCCTCCAAGAGGCCTTTCTAGACACCCCCCGACCCCCAGGGGCTTCTGTCTGTGATGACTTATCATTTACACAATAGCTTTCTCATGTGTCCATAAGCCTTTGCATTTCATCTCCTCTATTACAATGTGAGCTCAGTGAGGGCAGAGACCACATGTTTGCCATTCTTCATTTCTCCATACAGTGCCTGGCACATAATAATCCCTTAATAAAAGATTGCGAATTGATTGACTGATGAGATTTAAACCAAAACCAAAAACTTACCAATCATGTAGAATTTTGAAAGCCCTCCTCTTTGCCAGGCACTGTGCTCAGGGCTGAGGATAGAAAGACCAGTGGGCAATGGGCTTGGCACAAGGAGCTCCTGTTGGATGGATAGAGAAAGACAAGAGAGACCTTTCCACGTGGTCCAAAGAAGGAGAAGCACTCACTAACTTGGCCCCAAATACTGTGGGGATTTTTTTATACAATACACACCCACTCATACACACACATAGAATGATACAATGTGCATACAGGTGCCCATACGTGTACTGCTGGTGCACACACATGTGCATATACACATGCCGCATCCAGGCCTCGCACATTTACTCCTTATCATGGATCAGATCAGTTTTATGTTTTGGAAAAAATGCCCACTAAGACAGACAAGTTCAACAGGTAATTTTACTCCATAACAGTACAGAAGGAGGTCAAACATTTTTGCTTACCCTTAAGATTTGCAAAATCAGAGTGAAATCATTAAATCTGGAGTTCCCTCCAAGGAAATTGTTTGGGTCATAGTGATCAGAACCTAGGGAAAGGAAAAGTTTTGCCATAAATGCCCCTTCAGTATAATTAGAAATAGTCACATTTATAAATTACAACTGGAGTGACATTTTAAATTGATTCTCGCTTTTCCTCCTTGAAGCCTTTTTTTTTTTAATTTTGTAAAGTTTCATACTAGCACTAAAGCTAGAAAGGCAACTATTTAATATTTAGATTCAGAAATGGCATGGAAGATCACTGATCATTTGTGTTTATCATTCTCTATTGATTTCATAGGGAACCTTTATTTTTATAAGAAAACAGCTATTCCAATAGGGGTGAGTTATATTGTATGGGGTGACCTCACCTCTGCTTTTTTGTTTTCCTGATAAGTGGAATCCAGATTTTGGTTTTTTAAACGAACTGTTGTATATTGTAATTCAGTTATGACTAAAGCAGGCTGGAACAGACTTCCAGGTAGCTTGTTGCAGTTCTGTCCAAAAGGAAATCCAATTTTCATGGAGAAAAGTATTTTTCCCTTTCTTTTTTTTTTATGTTGCTTGTTTTGCTTTTAATAAATGGAAACACAAAGAAGGCCAGAACAGCAGAGGAATTGTTTCCATCAAAGCTGTAATTGTGATCCTAGAAAATGTTGATTTTCCCTGCTTTTCACATCAGTGGAACATGACATATCATCACAATCATGTTTTCTAAGGGACTTTCATATCTCTCCCTTCTTGGCTTCTTACATTGTAAATGATGCTGGAAGTATCAAACCCAATAGCCTCACCTAGAATCCATGTGTTGGTCCTTAAATGCCCCCAATTGAAAGCTGTCCTTGTGGAGATGTTCATGAAATACGATTATATTCAGAACAAGACTGTTAGTATAGAGGGAAAGTAGAAAACACTGGCAATGCCAGCTTTGACCTTTGTAGCTACCACGAACTGTGAGCGAGACTCGTCTTCTTCCTTGGACAATCCCTGGCCTCTGTCTGCCATGCACATAGTACTATTATTGGCAATAAACCATTACTGCCCAATTCACTGTCTCTGATACTCTACCCACAATGTTCTGCTGGCATTTGCATAGGACCACTTAGCTTTGGGTGATTTTATTTTTGTTTAATTTGTTTATTTTTAGTTTTTAACATTCATTTCCATAAGATTTTGAGTTATACATTTTCTCCCCAACTCTCCCCTATACCACGCCCCAAAATAGCGATTCTACTGAATACCGCTTCCCCAATCTGCTCTCTCCTATATCCTCCCTCATCCCGCCTCTGAATTTCTAGCAGGGCAATATGGACCTCTATGCCCCAGTGCCTGCATATCTTATTTCCCAGTTGCATGTAAAGAAATTATACCTGTGTGTGTATTTAACATACAATTTTAAAACTTTGATTTCCCAATTCTTTCCCTTCTTCCTTTGTCACCCACCCCTTTTGGGAGAAAAAAAATGATTCAATATAAGTTATACTTATGTAGTTACACAAAACATTTCCATAGCAGATATATTGTGAAAAAATGATGATATTTCCCTCCATTGTATCCTAACCCCCTTGTTCTACTTTCTACTTTGACCCTGTCCCTTTTCAAAAGTGTGTGCTTCTAACTACCCTCCCCACCCAATCTGCCCTCCCTTCTATCATCCCCTTTCTTATCCCCTTCCCCCTAACTTTCCTGTAGAGCAAGAGACCTAATTTAGTGTGCATGTTATTCCCTCCTCAAGCCAAATTCAATGAGAATAAGGTTGACCCATTCCCTTTTGGCTTCCTGTTCTTCCCCTCCATTGAAACAGTTTTGCCTCTTTTATATGAGGTAATTTAGCCTATTCTATCTCTCCCTATCTACTCTCATTATATTCCTCGCTAATCTCTTAATTTTATTTTTTAGATATCATCCCTTCCTCTTCAATTGATCCTGTGTCCTCTGTCTATGTATACATGTAAACATATATACAAACACTTGCATATGTATTTATACACACCACCCCTCTATCCTACCTAATGCCTAGCCCACACCTCCTACACCCCTACAAAAAAGGAACAGAATGTGTGAGGAAGAGGTCAGAGAGGAGGAGAAGGAGAATTGAAGGGCCTAGGTTTAGAGGACTGAAATCAGACCCTAGTTTTAGCAGATTTGGGATACACTCCTATATAAATATATATATATATATATATATATATATGTATACATGTGTGTGTGTACACACACACACACACACACACACACACACACATATATTCCCATCAACTTATCCTCATACTGAGAAAAGTCTCATGAATTACAATTCTTGTTTTACCAAGTAGGAATGTAAATAGTTCAATTTTAATAAGTTCCTTATGATTTCTTTTTCCTGTTTACCTTTTCATGCTTCTCTTGCTTCTTGTATTTGAAAGTAAAATTTTCTATTCAACTCTGTTTTTTTTTCATCAAGAATGCTTGAAAGTCCTCTATTTCATTGAGTGACCATATTTTCCACTGAAACACAATATTCAGTTTTGCTGGGTAGGTGATTCTTGGTTTTAATCCCAGCTCCTTTTACCTCCACAATATCATACTCCAAGCCCTTCAATCCCTTAATATAGAAGCTGCTAGATCTTGTGTTATCCTAATTGTATTTCCACAATACTCAAATTGTTTCTTCTTGGCTGCTTGTAATATTTTCTCCTTGATCTGGGAACTGTGAAACCTGGCTAGAATATTCCTAGGAGTTTTCTTTTTCACATCTTTTTTCAGGAGGTAATCAGTGGACTCTTTCAATCTCTATTTTGCCCTCTGGTTCTAAAATATCAGGGAGATTTTCCTTGAAAATTTCTTGAAGGATGATTTCTATGTTCTATTTTCTGATCATGGCTTTTAGGTATTCCACTAATTTTTAAATTATCTCTCCTGCATCTATTTTCCAGGTCAGTGGTTTTTTCAATGAGATATTTCACATTACCTTCTATTTATTTCATTTATTTGAATCTGTTTTTTAGTATCTTGGTTTCTCATAAAGTCACTAGTTTCCATTTGCTCCAATCTCATTCTGAAGGAATTATTCTCTCCAGTAAGTTTTTGAAATTCTTTTTCCATCTGTCAAATTTGGCTTTTTAAGGCATTCTCCTCCTCATTGACTTTTTGGTCCCCTTTTGCCATTTGAGTTAGTCTATTTTTTAAGGTATTATTTTCTTCAGTCAGGCAGTTAACTCTCTTTTCATGATTTTCTTGCATCGTTCTCATTTCTCTTCCTAAGTTTTCCTCTGCTTTGCTTGATTTTAAAATCCTTCTTGAGCTCCTCCATGCCCTGTAACCAGTTCATATTTTTCTCGGAGGATTTTGATGCAGGAGTTCTGACTTTCTTGTCTTCCTCCCGTTCCATGCTTTGATCCATTTTGTCCCCCAAAATGCTTCTATTATCCGTGCTTCTTCTGCTTGATCATATTGCCCATCAATTACTTGACTTTTGAGCTCTTTGCCATGGTAGAGCTCTGCTTCCAGACAAGAGAGTTTTGTCCCAAATTGCTGGTGTTGTCACCCATGTTGTCCCAGGTCTGAGAAGGGTGCCCTCTCTACAGACACCACACTGGCATACTGACATTTCTCACCCCTGGACCACTGCCCAAGAAACTGACCCAGAGCCAAGCAGGCCAAAGCAAGAACAATTACCTTCTGAATGGTTGCTTGGTCCCCCTAAGTCTGTAGGCCATGAGCTACCGAGGCAGCTGCGCAGCAGCTGGTGCAGCCAATGTGCCTCTGCCAACCCTTGTCCCTGTGTGGAGGGGCCAAACCACAACTTTCCTTTCCAACAGAGCTCCTGACTGACCTTTTAATTTCTTTGGGGGGTTATGGATTAGAATCTGTTAAGGGCCAGAGATGCTGGTCGTTTACTCTCCTGAAGTCTGCTCTGGCTGCCTCTGCCTCCCTGGAGACAAAACTGCTCATGCAGGACAGCACTAGGCTCCCCCCATGCTGTGATGTACCTGTCCTCTCCACCTGCCAGGCTGCCCTCAGTGGGAGTTTTGTTTCTCTCTGTTACTTTGTGGGTTCTGTAGCTCTAAAATTTGTTTAAAGTCATATTTTATAGGTATTTGTGGTATTTGTGGGGGGAGGTCATGGAATTTCCTCCTTCTATGCTGCCATCTTGCCCCCCTGCCCCCAGTGCTTGGATGTTGTAATGTAGAAAGGGGTAAAGTCTCCTGAAAGTGGGGGTGGGGTGGGGGAGAGGATAGAATGTCCACCAGCTACATTCTGGGGAAATCTTACACTGAGCTTTGGGGCCTGCCCACACAGCTGCCTTTTCCTACCAAGAAAAGATTTTTGCCTGATTTTAACATTTTTGGTGGAAATTTTTCCAAGCATTATTCGCCTTTTTTCTGAGACAGAGTCTTCTGACATCCTGGGAGTCCATCTTCCATTCTGAGGACCCTCTCATCACCCATGCCCTGTGCCATGTCACAGGCTTCCATTCTGAGGCCTTGAGGACAATTGTCCAGTGGCACTAGAGCCTCCTTGGCTTTGGGCCTTGTTCAGTGGGTTTTGTTGAGTTTTCTCTCATAGTTACACTATGAGTGGTAAGTTCATATGCCCACCTTTGTGTCTGTAGACTGGAAAGGCCCAAACCAAGCTTTATACAGTAGAGCCTGAAATATCAGAAGATGTGCTCAGAACATGTGTATTCCTTAACCTCTTTTGTATCTTCTCAAAGATCTCTTAGTTTTTGATTGGAGACTGCAGGCCAGACAATTGATTTTGTAGGAGAAATGTCCTCCAGACACATAAGGGATTATTGCGTAATTCCTAAAATTTTATTGTTTTTCTCTGAGTTTGCTGATTTGAACATATTAGTAAACAAATAAACAATATAAGACATTTTATTCCTCAGTAAAATATCATTCAACCACCCAGAAAGCTCCCGAGTAAAGTCCATGCATTTAATTTCTATTGCTAAAAAACCATAGCAGAGTGCCAGCCACTTCAAAATAAAAACAAACAAGAACTTTAAAAGAAAAGCAAAATTGGGGAAATGAAACAAATGCTTTAAAGGAAAGTCTTGAAGAATATTCGGTGGACAGTTTGAAGATATAAATTTAGAAAAAAAGAAATACTTCACACTATTTACTGATCACAATTCAATAAAATCATATCCAATACATGGTCAGTAAAGAAGGGATTAAAAAGTAACTGGAGACTAGTAAATTCTAAGGCATTCATAGATAAAAAAATGAAATATAGAAAATTGTATCAAAGAAAATGATAGTAATGAAACAACATACGGCAATTTGCAGCCAAAAACTTCTGGGGGGAAATGTTTTGTCTCTAAATGCTTTCATCAACAAAAGAGAAAGAACAAAGCAATAAACTGACCATTTAAGAAAATGGACAGCACGACATGGGAGTAGAAAAGTGCTACTTCCTAGGCAAACCAAAAGTATTATCACCCAAGCCAGAAATCCACAGAGGAGCTCCAAAATCCCATGATGATACTGGTATCAAAAAGCCACAGAAGTTTGAAAGCACAGGACAGAGGCCAGCGTATAGGAAGGCCCTGGAAACTTTCGTTTATTATCCTGGCACTTCCTGCTATATCTTGGTCATAAGAATCACCTCCATTCCCAACCCCAAAGTACTTGGCTGCATAAGCCCAGTTAGAGAGTGATGTTTCAATGCAGACAAAATAGGTCCAGCAGGATAGTCCATGCTTGATGGTCAAAAATCCTCTTAAAATATATGAAACAGAAACTTAACACATCATTTACTAATCACAATATAATAAAATTATATTAAATAAAAGTCCACTAAAATAAAGTGCAATGAGACCAAATGAAAATTCTGAAGATATGTTGCAACAATGAATAAATTGTAGAAACAACAGAAAATTTCATCAAAGAAAATCACAATAATGCAACACCATATAAAAAAAACTTGGGGGATTCAGCTAACACTGATCTGAGGGGAATTTTTCTATCTCTAAATGCCTTGAATAGGGAAAATGTGAAAAAATAAACAAATTACAAGTTCAATTAAAATTTGAATAATAACAAATCAGAAATGTTTAACTTAGTAACAAATCAGAATTTCTGAAAATTAAAGAGATTACAAAATTGAGAAATCAAAGAATGATTGATTGATAACTAAACCTTGGAGCTACTATTTGGAGACTATATCTTTCTGTATGTATGTATGTATATACGCACAGACATACATGCATACACACATTACCTAGTTAAATTTGAAGAGTATAATATAAACTCACATCAAAATAAAGAGTTCACAGTAATTGAAGAGAAAATGAAATAAATTATGATAAACTATCTTAACCTATGCTATAACTAAATTGACAATTTAAAAATATGTATAGTTATAAAATATGAATTACCAGTATAAAAAAGATTAAATTATTTAAATAACTTCATACCTGAGGGGAAAAAAATAATGAGGCAAGAATTAACCTCCAAGGGATTTGGGGAGAGCTATAGGATCACATAGATTTCCAATTAAATTATATGAAATATTCAAAGGCCAATTCACTCCAATGTGAGATAAATTCTTTTTAATATTTGTCAGGCATTTTTCTAGTATGATACAAATTCTGATACATGAAGAGACAAATAATTTAATTATAAATTGGAAAATTATGAAGCACTTTGAACACTAAAGAGGAGACTGTATTTTTCATTCTGGAGGTCATGGTGAGCTATTGGAGTTTTCTGAGAGAGAGAGAGAGAGAGACAGAGAGAGAGACAGAGAGACAGAGAGAGACAGAGACAGAGAGAGAGAGACAGAGACAGAGACAGAGAGAGAGAGACAGAGAGAGAGAGTGTGTGTGTCTGTGTGTGTGTGTGAGAGAGAGAGAGATGGGGGAGGAAACATGGTCAGACCTCCATTTTAGGAAGATCACTTGGGGTGACACTTTTGGCCAGCAAGTGGGATAAAACCCACATTATTTTTCTTTTCTTTGGTCTTTATTAATTTGTTTGTTTACTTTTAGTTTACAAGAATTCCTTGAGTTTCAAATTCTTTCCCTCCCTCCCCTCTCTCTCCCCATGATGGCATATAATCAAGTATAGTATCTGCAAATAATTTCACATTAGACATGAGTCATGTTATAAAGATGAATTGTATCAAATGGAATGAAAAATGGGAAAGAGGAAACAAAAACAAACAAGAAAAGGAAAAGGATCCAGTAGTTTGCTTCAATCTGGATTCAAACTCAGTTCGTTCTAATTCTTTCTCTGGATGGAGACATCTTTCTCCATCATGAGTCTTTTGGGATTGACTTATAGCCAGCATTGCTGAGAAGAGTCCAGGCTATCAAAGTTGGTCGAAAACCCCCAATAGTCTAGGCATAAAGTGATGGAGAAATGTCCCAGTGGGGTGGCAGTGTCACAGGAGAGTATGGTGTAACATATGTATGTATATTGGATATGTCAACGAAGGAAAAATCAACTGTGCATAGTATTAAATTGGATATGGGGATAGGTTTGAAGGGGACTGAGAAGTCATTAATGATACTTACATAGGTCATGAGCCTGAGAAAGTGCGAGTTTGGTGGTACCATCAACAATCATGGTAAATTAGCAATCTGAGGAGGTTTTTTTTGGGGGGGGAGTAGATAAAGAGTTTGCTTTTGGAAATGTGGAGTTTGAGATGATGTCTAAGAGGCAGCTGCAAATACAAGAATGGAGGAAAGCAGAGTGATTGGGAGGGGATGAAACTGAAAGCAGGGCTGGAAATCTCTTCAAAAAGATTATAGAGAAAAGATACTTATAATTACCACAGCTATATAGCACACAAATAGAAATATACATGTGTACATATGTGTATGTACATATGTGCTTTTGTGTATATGTGCACATATGGAAGAGCTAGAAAGAGGAATTATATTCAAAATAACTACAGAAGCTGTAACTTATATGAAAGTGTGTTTACCAAGATACACAGAGACTGATTTTATGAAGTCATTTTTAGAACATCTTGCAGAAATAAAGACAGGCAAATAATTGGAGAAATATCAATTGTTCATGGGTAGGTTGAGTCAATTATAATTTTTAAAATGATAGTAGTCTCCCAAATAAATTTACCTTTTCTGTGTTTTACTAATCAAAATCTTAAAATAATATCTTATAGGTCTAGGAAAAATAATCATGAAATTTTTGTGGAGGAACAAAGGCTCAAGTGCCTCATGCATAATAATGAAAAAAAAATCAACAAATGCAGTCTGTTAATATTAGATCTCAGGGTGGCTAGGTGGTGCAGTGAATAGAGCACCAGGCCTGGAGTTCGGAGGGCCTGAGTTCAAATCCAGCCTCAGATACTTAACACTTACTAGCTGTGTGAACTTGGACAAGTCAATTGATCCAAATAATCCTGCCTTCCCCCTTTCAAAAAGCCAATGCTGGGTGTCAAACAATCCTACAGAGCAGTAACCATTAAACTTATGTGGTACTGATTAAAAAAGATGGAAATCATTCAGTGGGATAAACCACAAAGAAGCAAAGAAACTAAGTATAGTTAATAACAACAAAACCTTCAATTCTGTGGGGTAAAACCTCACTATTTAAAGAAACCTTGTGGAAAGACTAGATAGAAGTCTAATAGAAATTAGGTTTACACCAATTTTTCACAATATATACCAATATAAACCCCAAATGGGTATATAACCTAGATACAAGTTGTTATATCAAACTGAAGGAGCGAGAAAACTATTCTTTTGGATAGGTGGAGTTCATGGCTAAAATGTAATAGAATCATGATAAAATGAACAATTTTGGTTATGTCAGATTACCATAAGATTTTTACCTAAGTTTAATATAATAAACATTAAGACGGAAACATGTAAATGGGGAAAAAATCCTTGCAGCAATTTTCTTTGGCAAAGGCCTCATATCCAAGTTATCTAAGATATAGATTAAATTTTAAGAGACTAAGATCCAATGACCAGCAGATAAATGGTTGAAAGATATTGATGGGTAACTTTCAAGGGAAGAAATCCCCCCATATTAATTCCAAACTACCTTTAACCAAAATTTTTCTCAATTTAGAAAAATATTATATAAGTCACTACTAATCAGAAACATTCAGAATAAAGCAACGTCTGGCTTTTAGTTTATGCCAATTAGGGTGACAAAGATAACAAAAATGAAAATAACAAATATTGAGGAATTTTATGAAGTTAAATACTCTAATATACTCAGAGAAGTTATATGATCCAGCCACTCTGGGAAGAATTTTGCAACCATGCCACCTAAAACTAAAGTGTTCCTCGCTGTTGACATTGTTATGCCACAAATTAGCCTATTCACACACACACACACACAATCAAGAAAAAGAGGGGAAAAATCTATATGTTCAAAAGTATGAATAGCACATCTCTTGATAATTATTTAAATAACTAGTTCCCAACAGAACAATTGGAAGCGAAACTGGAGAAAGGAAGACAACATGTGGATCCGATTGTCCGGGAAGTCCAGAGATCTCAAATCTGATCCGCCCTCTGCCTTCTGAATGGCTTGGGCTCAGCATTTCCTCTCCTTGAGCCTCATTTGAGGCATCTAGTAAACAGACTAAACAGAACTTGGATGAATTAAATTCTGGCTTGTGGTGAGGACAGGGTTCTTCAAATCCTAAAATGTTGTCAAACCATCCCTTACTATTTGGTTCTTACAGCACAACAGTTGCTTGGATGGAACTGTCCTCCTGGCTTTCAAGCATCATCACCCTAATTTTGAGTCTTAATGTCTCTAATGATACCCTTCCCCAGATGTTCCTGAATCAGGAGTGAGGACAGAAAATGAAGGGGGAAGAAGGAAGTGAAGGTAAGGCCATGGTGCTTTCAGCCATGGTGCTCTCCCTTTTTCTTATCATCCCTGCTTCACTCCCAGAATGAGGACAGCCTACTGAAGGAGCTCAGTTGAAAGCTTAATGTATGGTTGCAGTTCTTATAAATCTCCAATGAGACAGAAATGAAGTAACCCTGAATCAGGACTCCAGCTGTTAGCAGTCGTGCCAGCCTATTTGCATCCCATCTTCCTCTGATGCTTCCTGATGGAGAGGAGGAGAACTGAAGCTCTTTTTGCACACTCCGGTTAGAATTCAAACCCTGCCAGATCCAACCAAGCTGGAAACATTTCTGAGATTTATCTGGCATTGAACTGCCAGGCTTTTGGATGAAAAGTTAACTGACCAAATTAAAATAGAATGATCACTAGAAGGTAGCCAGTAGAAGATAGTCTTTCTTTTCTTTTAAAAAGTTAATGCTATCTCTTTGATTTTCTTTCTTTTTCCTTCCTCCCTCGTTTCCTTCCTTCCTTTCCCTCTCTCTTTCTTCCCTCCATCCCTTTTTTCTACTTCTCTCCATCCATCCTTTCTTTCTTTTCTTTCTTCCTTTCATCTTCCTTTCCTTCCTTCTGGATTTCTTTTTACTTGTTCACAATATCTCACGAGGAATGTATCCTAAAGAAAACAGATAAATTATTGTATAGAGAAATACTATTTAAAAATGAGAGTTATCAAAAAGTCTAATGGGATGTTTTAGAAGATAAAAGGCTCCCCATCATGGAAGGTATTCAAACAAAGGAAGGACAGATGCTTTTGACATCTTTCACAATGGAGATTCTTGTTTTGGGGCACACTGGATGATATGAGCACTGAGGTCTCCTTTTCATCTTCCATTCCAAAAAGTCAAAGGAAAAGAGGAAGGATTCAACCCAGAAATGAAAAGAAAAATCAACATTGTCCTCCAATTTGAATAATTTTAGTTACCACTTGGCTTTGTTTGAGACTGATGGTGTCCAAAATCTCAACCCTGTCTTCAATTTTCTATACATCATTTTAAAAATGTAATATTTTTCTATGTCTAGAACTCTGTAGATACCCATATTAGGAGAAGGGCCTCAGTTTAGAGAGCACTGTAATGAATAATAGGGGCAGAATATTTGATTTGCTCCAAAGTGAAATCATGGATAAACCAACCTCCTTCCCGAGACCATGGTTCAGTGACCACCACATGACCGGTCATATCAGGTACCATTGTCTCCTCAAAGTCTATATGTGAAGAAACTCACTGGCACAAGAAATACAGAAAGGAAAAATGGGCTTTTTAGCAGCTCTGTGCATGTGTGTGTGTTTTTGTGTACATGTGCACACACATGCATTGATCCTTCCAGTACCAACTTGCCCACTGACCTAACAACACAGAGAGCCAAGAGAAGGAAGACATTAAAAGAATGAACTGGCTCATTAAGCAGCCACACAATCCCTTGGCAGTGTTAAAGTTCTGTCATGCACTGTATCATTGGAAAGCACCATTCCCTTATTGGAGAGGAGGGCCACACAGAGTGGGCCCAGTGGAAAGGAGTGTGTGGACAGTCTTACCCCATTAACTCCAGCTGGCTGGGATAGTCAATCACATAAATGTGGTGCTAGCCCACCAATCAAGTGCATGACAGGCTCAGCCTTCTCTCTCCAAAGAGGGACCAATGGAAGAAGACTGAGCAGTTCTGGGAAACATAATCTTACTGCCCCACGATCAATGATAGTTTGACCTTGTTAGTAACACTAATAAAAACTGAAAGAGAATTTGAAAGAAATGCTCAAAGAATGTTCCTTTATATTTACTGAAGACCTTGTAGGATGATGAAATATTAGAATTAGACTAGAGGAAAGCTCAGAAGTATTTTAGCCTAAGCCCTTTTGTCATGTCTCCTTTTCTGCCTACTGAGAAATGATCTGAAGTTAAAAGTGAAGCCAAAAGGAAGTACTCACCTGTTCCTTTGGACAATAGCTTTGGAAAGTGACCAGGGGAATCCAGGTAAAGCCTGGAAAAAACTTTGCTCTTCCCATCTACTCTACCATTACCGTCCTCAGCTCCACTCAAGAAAATATATTTCTTTTTTCTGCAAATGTAGCAGCAACCACACTGGCATCCCCAGGATGGCTGTTAGCACAGGTTCTTAGATCTACTTTACTAGCAAAGTTAGCTGTTCAAGGGAACAACAATTTTTAAAACTACATTCACAAGTTCAGGAGAAAAGTTAGCACCCTGAACTTCAGAAAAAATACAAAAAAAGAGGAAATGCAATCAGAAAAATAAAGACCAACACACAGGGCTCTGATTTTCTGAATCAAAACAATATTGCTATATACACTTTACATACATCTGAGCAGTATGGGAGCTCTGAATGTTTGGCCACTCAGAATCTCAACCAGGGAATCACAAGCAAGCCTCTAAAACAAAATGTCAATTTGGAGTGTATATATATATATACTTCTCAGAGCCAGAAGATATCACAACCCTCCTGACTCAGGACCTAATTAGAAATTAGCAAAAGGTGTGAACGCCTTGCTATAAGCAAGCCTTCCCTAAGAAGCTTCCCTCCCCCCAAAGGCCCTGTGACTCAGGATGTATCACAGCTGTGAGCTGGGTTAGGGCTCAGAGCAGGTCACATAAGCCTATTAATGGGTTGGTAAGATGTCCCTAAGCCATTAACATTACAGAAAATAAGTGAAAGATCAATAAGAGAAACCAAGGGAAGTCATAACTCTCTCTAAGAGAAGGCAACACAGTGGAAGTATGATTGCTTTTTAATCTGAAAGGCACAGTGAAAGCCTGGGCCAGCTTAGTTCAGTCTTCATGGAAGTTTTGTTGTCTTTTTGGTCTGTTTTTCCCTGTAATCAATAAAATAAGCCCATGGGATTTTCTCTTACTTTGATTCATCCTCCTATAAGGAGAAAACCTCACACTTTGGGCACCAAGTCTCACACCCTGGCCCTTTCTTCATCTTTGTAGGCCCGTGGCCAAACCCTCTTTCTCTCTTGCTGCACCATCCCCCTTCCCCCATTTCAAATAGCAAAAGACCAATAAAAACTCTTAGCCCTACTTGATTTATCTAGCCAGCAAAATAAAGTCCTCCCCCAATTAAACAGAAAAAAATATATAAATAACTTTAAATAAAAGATCTTTTGAAGTCAACTCCCCTTTCAGGCAGAGAAGAGCGAGAGGAAAGGGGTAACCATGCACAATTGTCTTTTCCATATTGTCACTAATGGAAACAACCACCATTTCAGGTTGACCTGATGAAAGTGGAGGTACTCCAGGAGTGACCACAAGACTGGCCTCCAATGAGTTTGGGATGGAGGCCCATAGGTGACTGCACCAGGGCCTCTGCCATTGCCCCAAGGAACCCTGCATCTCAAAATCCAGGCTGCCATTTTCAGGTGATCTCGTTTCTCATCAAGGTTCATGTTCTTCCCCTGCTGTTGCCACAACCACCCATCTCTACCACTGCTCTAATACTCAGATAAAAACAATACCAGAATTGGGGAGCTTTCTCTGTTACTTCTGGTCCTACAGCCACGCCCAGCTGAGAAACTGAGAACTGGGGAGAGTCTCATCTGTCTGAGGGTGAAGGGAACAAAGCTGCCCTTCTGGTTATGCACTTTCCAGGAAGCCAAACAGCCAGGCTAAAGACTTCTCCCTGCCTGCAGTAGTCATTCTTATAAATAAAAAGAAGAGACTGAAACCCTAAGGAGTAAAGAGGCTGCTAAGATTGCTCAGGTAGCATGTATGAGATGTGGGAAATAAACTAAAATCCTGCACCGTATTTAAGTCATTGCAGAGATGAAAGAATGGCCCCCTCAGTGTGCCCAGGTGTGGGGGTTTGTGTCCATGCTCTGTGAGCACTGAGTGAAGGAATAAGCTGGTCAGTGTGGAAAAGAGAAGAACCGGGTGAGAGGGTCTTTCTATCTGTCTTCAAACACTTGAGAGGCCAATATTGCTGGCTCTTCATAGAAATCATTTTAGTTTGGGCAGATTCTGGGCGGACAAGCTGGCCTTGGAGATTCCTCTCCACTTTGGGAGGCCTGGGATCAATGGAATTCAAATGTTTTTGTTATAAACTGATATGGTGGATCAAAGGGTTGAACAGACCCCTCTGACTTCCTGAGACAGGGATGGCCAAGGCTCGCTGGCCCTTAACATAGCCTAGCATGACCAGCTAAAGTGATTCTCCTTGACAGTCTCCAGAATTTCCTTTCAAATACATGGACTCACAATTTCCTACACTAATACTGCAAATTGAAATAATTTGCTGTTTTTGAAAAAATATATAAAATTCTCAATGTGTGATGCAGATTGTCAGTGACTATGAACTATCATTTCTAGATGACATATATATGTGGTAGTGGCCAGACTAAGCCATAGGCAACGTTTTTAAATCATTTTTCACACCAAGTATTTATTATTGAATGGGATTAAAGAGGTGTGATTTAATGATATAAAGCAAATGCCTTGTGTTTCCAGTCCTATATTGTAAATTTTTAGTGAACACGAGCCCTTGCCTTCCATGTAACCCAGTACAGGAATCCCTTGGTGATGCTGGATTGGACTGCTAGTTAAGGTCTCTAGCTAGCCAAGAAACTTCTTAAAGGATTTCCTTTTGACTAATGTGTGTCCTTTATGGGCCAGAATTGTTCAAGCATGTTGTCAACAGGCTCTGCTTTCCTCTGCCACCAAGGGAGAAGTGATGAGATTTAGCTGCAGCACAAGAACTCAGGAACTTGGCTGAGAAGTGATGTTCTGGGGTCAGTAATGACTACGTCTGCCTTGCAGCCTCGTGGAAGGATGCCAAACAGCTAGTTACTTCTCCTCAGAGGAGTGCAGCCAGGGTAACCATGAAGGCTTCTGCCCTTTTTTCTCCATACCTATCAGAGAATTTCCAGGGTCTCTGGAGGTCAAGTAGTCATTCAGCGAGCAGCCCAGACAATTCTCACTGGGCCACCCAGGACAGCTGTTTTGACTATTTTTCTGCTCATTGGTTTTCTTCCAGAAATTGTCTCCCTACATCCAGTGTGATCTGGCCAATGAGACACACTAACAATAACTAAGAGGAAAAAATGACCTTTGCTGAACAAGACATGGGAAAGGATGGTTATTTTCTTCCCTAAAATAGGTTTTATCACTTTATCGCAGAAACCATTTTTCTTATTTGTTTCTCCCATTGGAGACAAAATTCAGAATAGGCAGAAGTATCACAGCTGGGCCCCAGCCATGGCCCTGCTTCTTCTCTCTCACTGGGAATGGCAGAGCAGCAGCATCCCTGAAGTAGGAAGGCTCGGACCTTCTGGCCAGCTGTTTCCATTGTCATGGGGTCAGCATCCACAATTTGAGTAGTCACCAGTTCTGTAGCAGATGGACCACTGTAGAGGTGAAAAAGGCAAGCCTTGGGCCTCTCTCACTAAGGGCAGAATTAAAGGCATGCAGACATCGCCAAGCCATCATTAGAGGTGATGATGGTCTGTTCTACCAAACATTAGCAAAGATTGAAATTTCCTCCCGCTGGCACAGTTGCTGAAGCCGAAGGCACAATTGCTGTTGAAGACCTGATCTTACACAGCAACATAGTTCTTGGCTTAGTGTTTGAGCATCTCAGGCCAGGTGGTAATGCAAGGTGAGTGCAGTGAGCACTGAGTGAGTGACTCACACAATGAACACCCCTGAGCCTGTGACTAAATGTTCATTCTGAACATAACATTGAGGGCCCCAAAGAATTCCCATGGCGCTGTCCCTGACCAGAGTGTCCATGTATCCAAAGAGTAAAACCCAATAATTCCATTGCCTGAATTTTCATGAAGCACGTGATTGTGCTTAAAGAGAGCCATGATGAGAGTCAGCATGTTGTGGAGCCAAAATGCACTAATTGGGAACAGAATACTTTGGCTGACATTATATCTAGTTGGGTGACCTTGGACAAAACACCCCCCAAAGATTCCCTCCCCATGTAAAGTGAGGGAGAAGGTGGAATGGGAAAGTCTAGGTGACTTTTCAGGCTCAGTCATTCTGTGATCTCACAATCCACATATTGGAAACTAGTGGGTTCCAATGACTGGATGCCTTAAAGGAAAGACATCATAACCACCTCTCAGGCAAGTTAGATAAAGGATTCTGATTTCCAGTTATCAGTCACCCTAGGTGATAAATAAATTATTCTGAACTGGTAGCACAGCTGGTGGTGGGATGGATAGAGGCCTAGTCCTGGAGACAAGAAGACCTTGTTTTAAATCTGAACTGAAACACTATCTGGGTGACCTTGGGTCACTTGGCCTCTGTTTACCTCAACTGTAAAATGGACATAATAATAGCACCTACATCACAGGGTTGCTGTGAGCATGAAATGAGACAATGCTTTTAAAGGAGCTTGCCATAGTGCCTGGCACACAGCAGGTTTGTGTACAAAGGCTTGTTCCCTTCCTCCTTTCCTTCCTCACCTAAATCTTGAAGTTCTGAGAGTCAACAAAGAAGTGTTTAATTTTCCAAATCTGCCTTTGCTTTCTAATCCTTTTATTCATTGGAACATTTAAAGAAAAAATCTGAGGACTGAAATTTTAACAAAATAAATCAAAGTTTATCAAGTGGTTTCAATTTATTAGAATTATCCTTCTAAAAGATGATTCACCAGCTGATGTCCCTGGTCTATTAGTCCTCTGGTCATACATGTTTACAGTTTGTGAGCTCATCCACCATTCCCTTTCTCCTTGTGATGTGCAGTTTCATCCTTTTATACTAAAGTTTGTAATCATTGTATCTCTGTTTTCTTCATTTAATTATTTTATGTTTATTGGCCCTTCCTCTATTAACTTTGCACTTGATTGTTGGAATTCCTTTTCTTTACAAAAATTTGCATCCAAGCTTCTCCCCAAATCTCTTTTCCTGCTCCTACTTTCCTTGTCTGCCCTAAGTTATGTGAGTTTACTACTTTAAGAAGACTGAGATTGAAAATAAAGGTCATGGTAGAGTATCAAAAAACTAGGCTAATGAGTTGATGAGAAATAAGCATAATTAAGACAGGAATTTCTGCTTGAGTAAAGAAGATCCCACTTACCTTTTATTACCCTCTTCCCTAATTCAATTTTCTGCAATTAAGAGAAGATGTTGTGATTATGGGCACCTAGCCCTTAGGGGCAGCTATGTGGCACAGTGAATAGAGTGCTGGGTTTGGAATTAAGAAAGACTCATATTCATGAGTTTAAATGTGGCCTAAGACACTTATTAGCTGTGTGAGCCTGGGCAAATCTCTTAACCTTGTTTGACTTAGTTTACACATCTGCAAAATAAGCCTGAGAAGAAAACAGAAAACCACTCCAGTATTTCTGCATAGACAACTTGAAATGGAGTCACAAACACCAGGATATGGCTGAAAGAACTGAACAACAATCCAGCTCTTATTTACATAGTTAGGACAAGGGTTAATTCTCATTCCAGACCGGAAGTAACAGGAAATAGTACAAAGAAAGATGAGTTATTATCACAGCACCACTACCAGAACCCAAAGGGCTTCTCTACTGTTTGTCCTTCCTTCTGGAAGATACCAAAGGTATCAGGAAGGTGGTGTCTTTACTGACAGGTGAATTGGATTTAAGTGAGGCAGGGCTATGCAAAGGCATCAGCCTCACTCTCTTCTTCACAGCTCTCAGAGTCCAATGACAAAATGTAGGTCAGGATGACTGGCAATGGCCCAGAAGCAGAGGGAGACCTTGACCTTTTTAAGCTAAGGTCTTTCCCAGGTCTCAGTTTGCCTGAGAAAATGCCAGCACTGTAATCAAAGGCTCGGTAATACCAGAAACAAAAGATGGCCTAGTTTGACTTCACAAAGAATCAATCTGGGAGGGGAAGACTCTCAGAGTTTCTGGCTAGACAAAAACAATTGCTATTTACACTCAGTCTGAGCCAACAAAACCCAACCAATAAGAAAATGAGGCTTGGATTGGGACCTAGCATTGGCCATTCAGTGAGAGCCTGAGTGATTTGGGTTTAAAGGTATAGGCAAGGAGCTCCAAATCAACCAATCCCAACGAGCTTTATCACAGCCTGGCTTTCCACAGCTATATTTCAAGAAATCACAGAACAACAACACAAAAACAACATTGACCCAGTGCTTCAAGATTAGGGAAAAATTCCATGTGGGTTTTCTTATCTTATCCCAGAGTAGCCTCCGTAGCCTCACGGATGACATATCCAGAAGAGTTCAGTCAACATTATGAAAAAGCAGCTTTGAATAAATGGCCGTCATGAGGATTTGTTTACAGAAACAGATCAGTACAATACTATGACATAGCCACTAGAAATTACACAAAGCCTATCCTTAAACAGTGTGTTTTGCTGATTGGTACAGATTATACAAAGAAATGCTAGCAACTGTCACATATCAGAGACTACGACAAGAAATACAGCACTTCAAACAAAGAAATCAAAGCTATCTATAGACATCTGAAAAAATGCTCTAGATCACTATTGATCAGAGAAATTCATATTAAAACAACTCTGGGATATGTTGGATGTTGGGGGGGGATGTGGGAAAACTGGGATACTAATGCACTATTGGTGGAGTTGTGAGCTGATCCAACCATTCCAGGGAGCAATTTGGAACTGTGCCCAGAGAGCATAATTTTGGTGGATATTTGAAAGGAATTGCAAGTCATGCACACAAGATTTGCAGTTTCATGTGCAATGACCTTCTTTATTGCACTATGTTATGGAGATGCTTGTTTTATTCCATGAATTAAAAATATTTTTTAATTGCCGTATCTTGATCTCAAAGGCAATTTAGGATAGTGAGGTGGTAAAGTGAATGGACCACTAGGCTTGGATTCAGGAAAAAATGCGTTCAATTCTGGCCTCCCACCCTTACTACTTGTGTTCCCATGGACAAGCCACTTAATATCTATTTGCCTCAGTGTCCTCATCTTCAAAATGAGGACAATAACAACAGCTACACCCCAAGGTTGTTGTGAGGAACAAAGGAAATGATAATTGTTAAGCCCTTAGTGCTGTGCCTGGCACTGTGTGACTATGTAAAAATTGGATGTTGTTAATGTTGTTTTTATATCATCATTATATGAATTCTTGCTTTTCCACAGATGGGGGTACAGATTTCCCAAGAACCCTTGCTCTGGGCAGGCAGTCACTGAAGGCATGTTCCCCTAGTGCTGCCCAAGAGTGAGAGTGATAACTGCCCACTGTTTCAGCCTCACTAGAATCCAAAGGAGAATGACTGCACTGAAGGAAGCAAAGATCAGACTCCTGAGTCTTCATATTTCACCAGGAATTTTTGTTTTTTCAGAAACATGGAATGCCAATATGGTCTAAGAGAAGCAAGTTGAGAACAGAAGCTAAAATAAATGGGCTCTCTTCTTCTAGAAAGTACCTCTGGAACAAATGATATAAAATTTTGGGATCCCTATCTTGGTTCTAGAGAGTCTCAAGGGATAGCCTAACTCCTCACCTTCCCAGCTAAGTATACCCAAGGCACAAGTGAGGAAGGAGATAAACAAATTCCTCCAATACTAGTTGACTGAGCAGAATGCCTAAACATTCCCTGCCAGAACACCCTTCATGTCTTCCCTTTAGTCCATAAAAGGTGGCAGATGTTGATTTAGAATGGATGGAAGACAAAAGAAGAAAGACGGGAAGAAATAGACAGGAAGTCAACATGTATATCTATTCTGGGAAGGGAAAATAGGGCAATAAAATCCAGTTGATTCAACTAGAACCTGACATCCTAGATTAGAACCTAGTTAGTCCATGAGTGTCCTCAATAAAGAACACCGGGGAAGGATGGCACATGTCTTAATAGACACTTAAGAAGTTCTGTAACTCTGCCTTGGAGCTCTCTATGAGGGGGGAGGCAGAAAGCAAATTACCAGTGAAAACACATTAAAAAAGACTAATATAAAAGATTGCAAGAGAAAATGTCTCAACAAGTCACAGAAATAAACAAATAAATCTACTTAGAGAATCTTTAAAATAAATTAAAAGCAAACAAAAAAGGTGAGTACAGAATCCTCAAAGAGAATATAAACCTATATAAACAAAGACTGAAAGAAAAAAGAAAGCAAACTAATTCTTCTTGAAATAGAGAATCCTATCATTTATTAAAAACATGGGACAACAATAACAAACCTCAGAATGTTACAGAAAATAAATACATTAAAGAAGAAAGTAAGTTTGAATAATGGTTAGAACATAGAACTCTCAGATGAGGCATATGAGAAAGAATAGTGAGGAAATCAAGAACAGTAACTAGTTCACACCAGAGTTTATCCAAAGAAATGAAAGGAAAATCAAAAGATTTGAGACAAAAATATTGACATGGAAAGAAATCTAGCAGAAGGGAAGCAAAAGTCAGTAATATTAAAAGCATGTTGAACTCACTATAAATCAAAATTATTTCTTTTTTTAAACATTTAATAGTATTTTACTTTTTTCAATTACATATGAAGACAATTTTCAACATTTGTTTTTATAAGATTTTGAGTTGCAAACTTTTCTACCTCTCTCCCTCCCTCTCTCCCCTCCTTAAGACAGCAAGCAATCTGATGTGGGTTATACATGTACAATCACGTTAAAAATATTTTAATGTTAGTCATGCTGTGAAAGAAGAATAAAAACACTAGGGGAAAACCATGAGAAAGGAAAAAAAAATAAAGTGAAAGTAGTGTGCTTTGATCTGCCTTCAGACTCCACAGTTCTTTCTCTAGATGTGGATAGCATTTTCTATCACAAGACTTTTGGAATTTTCTTGGATCCTTGTTTTGCTTAAAAGAGCTGAGTCATTCATAGTTGATCCCTGTACAATGTTCTGGTTCTGCTGGCTTCACTCAGCACCAGTTCATTTAAGATTTTCCAGGATTTTCTGAAATCTGCCTGTGCATCATGTCTTATAGCATGAAGGTATTTTGTTATTTATTCATATACCACAACTTGTTCAGCTGTGCCCCAATTGATGGACATACACTCAATTTCCCATTCTTTGCCACAAAAATATGAGCTGCTAGAAATATCTTTGAACATGTGGGATCTTTCCCCTTTTTATGATCTGTTTGGGATAGAGACCCAGCAGGGGTAATGCTGGATGAAAGGGTAGGCACATTTTTATAGTCCCTTTGGACGTAGTTCCAATTTGCTCTTCAGAATCATTCAATTGTTTCACAACTCTACCAACAGTGCTTAGTGTTCCTATTTTCCCACATATATCATTTTACTTTTCTGTCATATTAGCCAATCCAATAGGTGAGAAGTTCTAATGTTAACAGAATTTGAATATCTTCCCTTCCATTAATAGGCTAACACATGGATGCTGTGATCAAATGGAACCTGAGTCACACGCAACCCAGTGTATGAGGAGATTGTCCATGGAGGAGAGAGGGAGAGAAGCAGCTTGAGTGGGCAGAGGGAGCAATTTTGCCCAAGGGAACTTGTTTATGGGGAGACTTAACAGAAAGAGGGTTTAAGATTTCTGTCCTCCCTGGATTAATGACAAGGACCCTGTTAAGTCTTACCTCCTGTTGTTCTAATGATTTTCCACACAAGTATTTTGGTTTTCCCTTTGAAGAAGAGAGTTTATTGTATTTTGTGAATCTAACCTGGAAATACATATGCATCTTCATAGCTGCTATGGGTATCACTTTGGTGTTACAGAGGTGGTGCCTCAGAGTGGTTTTAATTTACATTTCTCTAATCAATAGTGACTTAGAACATGTTTTTAATATGACTATAGATAGCTTTAAATTCTTCATCTGAAAACTTACTGTTTATATCCTTTGACCATTTATCAATTGGGAAATGACTTGTATTCTTATAAATTTACGTCAGTACACCTATATTTTGGAAATGAGGTCTTTAAATGATTTCCTTTTCAAAGTCATCATGGAGAGGCAACATTATATATGAGAAACCCCATAGAAGGGCATAATGAATAAAATACTTTAGAAACCTGAGTGCAATAAATAAATAAATAAGTATCGAAAGTGATACATTTCAAAATTCCAGGATAGAAAAGACAAGGCAACAGCAACGCTGACATTGATGAATACCAGGGGGGAGATTTTTTTCCAATTTCAAATGCCAAGAAATGTTGACGTTAAATGTAGAAACTTCAAAGAAAAACCAAAAATCTTCAAAGTTCTAAGGTGAAAAAATATTTTCAAATATAAAATAAGGGAATTAGCCTTTTTTTCCAAATCAATTGCAACTTAAACTTGCACAATCCAAACCTAATTATCACTATACATATTTCTTATAAAGGCCTTATTTCTCAAATATATAGCAAACTGAGTAAAATTTCTGAGATTACAAGTCAATTCCCAATTGATATATAGCCAAAGGATATGTACAAGCAGTTTCCAGACAAAGAAATCTAAGCTAACTCTTGGCATATGAAAAAAATGCTCTAAAATACACATTAAAATAGATCTGAGGTACCACCTCACACCCATCAGATTGGCTAATATGACAGAAAATAAATATGATAAATATTGGTGAGGATGTAGGGAAACTGGGACACTAATGCACTGTTGGCCGAGTTGTGAACTCCTCAAACCATTCTGAAAAGTAATTTGCAACTATGTCCAAAGGGGCTATGAAATGGTACATATGTTTTGATCTAGCAATATTAGTACTAGATCTGTATCACAAAAAAATTTTAAAGATGGGGGAGGATCTACAGGTATGAAAATGCTTATAGAAGCTCTTTTTTGTTGAACAAGAATTGGAAATCAAGTGGATGCTGATCAATTGGAAAATGACCGAAAAATCTGTGGTATATGACTGTAATGAAATATCATTGTGCTATAAGAAATGGCAAGCCAGATAATTTAAGAAAATTCTGAAAAGACTTGCATGAACTGATGCTGAGTGAAGTGAGCAGAACCAGAAGAGCATTGTAAACAGTAATAGAAATATTGTAGGATGAAGACAGGGAATGACTTAGCTATTCTCAGCAACACAATGATCCAAGACAATCTGAAAGGGCTCATGATGAAAAATGATATCTGCTTCCAGGGGAAAAAAAAAAAAACTGTTGTCTTCTGAATACAAACTGAAGCAAATTCTTCCCTCTGTCCCTCCTCTCTCCCTCTCTACCTTCCTTCCTTCTTTTCCTTCCTTCCTTCCAAGTTTCCTTGCATAAAATGACTAATATGTTTTACATGATTGCACATATATAATCTATATCAGACTGCTTATCATCTCAGGGAGTGGGAGGTAAGGGAAAAGGTGTAGAATTTGGAAATCAAAACTTCCAAAAATAATGTTAAAGGTTGTTTTGACATGTAATTGAAGAAAAATAAAACATTGTTTTAAAAATATCTAATGACAGAGAAAGTATAAAGGAACAAGTGAATTAAGTAACTAACATAGGCATCCAGTGTCAGCAGGACAGAGGAACTTCCACTGTTGTATACTCCTATAGTGTATGCCTATGAAAGGAAATGAGAACTCTATCTCTCTGTATCAGCTGATTTCCAACAAGGGACTGCAATTGTGCTTCCAGTCAAATTGGTACAATAGAAATTCATAAAATCAATAGGAATTCAAATGCAGCTATATCCTTTATGGAATGATAGTCATAAGCTAATAACCATATTAAAAATGTGCAATAAATGGCAGCATTCAAATTCACAAAGGTAAAAGTAGGTAGTAAAAAAGAGATGGTATAAAACAAATACAAATAGGAGGTCTTAGTATTCCAAAAAGTTATCTGAATAGCTCTAATAAACTATAAATGTATACCTATACACATGCATAAGTATATGTATGTATATGTATATACATACACACAAATATGTATAAGTATGTATGTGTATGTGTGTATACATCACTTGTCATTTTTCAAAAACAGACCAGGTACTACGACAGAGAAAAATTAAACATAAATGCAAAAGGTAAGAAATTCTACCATGTTTTTTTTTCATATCCCAACAAATTGAAAAATATTAATCAATACAGGATTAATGAATTGAATATACCTTTTGAAAAATAGAAATTCAACTCATAAAAAGCACATTTATAAAAAATAGAGGATATAAATTACAAATCAAGTAGGAATATAAACTGATGAGAAACATTTAAAATTCAAAAAAAAACAATTTAAAATTAAAATTTGAAAATATGTATAAATTGTTAACTAACCAGTTTTCTTAAAGGGAGGAAAATCAAATTAACCAAAGAAAATGTGAACTATTTAATAAAACTAAAAATAGAAATTAAATGCATAAAATATAATTTTCTGAATATGCCACACAACAAAAGCTGAAAATTTAATTGTGTATTCCAACAAAAATTAAAATAGAAAATAAATAAATAATCATGTACCAAAATGAAAATTCCTGAAATTGGCAGAGAACAAGATGGGTATCATAAATAATAAATTTTCTGAAACTTTTGCTAAAGGAGTCATGAAAGAGTATTTTGAAAAATCATTCTGGTTCTTATGCTTGAATTTGAGAATTCTCTCAAATTTAAAACACAGGTTTACAACTATTTTAAACAAATTACACCCACCATTGAGAGAAAATATTTTACTAAATTCCTTTTGGGATTTATATGCTTTAATAGTAACTAAACAAAAAATGCAGAAATTAAAAATAGTCAAAACTTATTACACTTAATGAATTTAAAATTAAAAATATATACATGAAATCATTGGGGGGGGGGCAGACTATAGCAGGTTTTCCCCACTTCCCCAAACTCTTTTGTGATAGTAAAGTTAGATTCATACCATGAAGGTAAATAAGTATGATTCAAATTGAGGAAAACAGTCAACATAATTATTTTAATTAATATCTAAAACATCCTTAACCATATGACCATGTTAATAAATGCCAAGGAAAGACTTTTTAAAAAAATAAAACACTATATGATTCTTAAAAATAATCTATAATGCATAGTTATAGGAGGAATTACTGGAAGCATCACCAATATGTTTGGAAGAAAAGCAATAATGTTCTTTTTTCTCACTATTTTTGAAATAGTTCTAGAATTTAGGGCAATAGAAATGAAACAAATGAACAAATCCAAGGCAGAAAGCTCAGTACAAAGGAGTACAATATATCTCTTTTGCAGATGGCAACTTGATTTACGTAGAAAATGCTAAGGAATCAGGAAGGAATTGAGACATTTGGTAGTTCCATTAAGTTAGCAGGATAAGAAGTGAAGTGCTTGACTAGTAAATATCATGTTTTTATATCTATCCTCTATCTATCTATCAATCTATCTATCCATACATCTACCTATCTATGTATCTATCTATCCTCTATCATCCATCCATCCACCCATCCATCCATCCATGTATCTATCTATCTGTCTGTCTTTCATCTAGCACTTCTTTGTATAAACACAAAACATGTTCTTTACAATGAGCTTGTATCACTTCTATTTTCTTCCCCTGACAACAACCTAAGCTGAAATAATTTCTAAAGTTGTTTCCAGAATGGTTATACCAATGGCTAGATCACAATGTTCCTTTCATTTACTCAGTCAGTAGCTGAATGTACTTAACATCTTTCTTTTTTTTAGTTCTTCTCCTAGATCATATTAAAAAAAAATCCAAAGCCCCATTTCTCATTCCTGTGCTGCTGTTTGCTTATAGACTGAGAAAGTCTATGGCATTTACGTAAAGTGACAAAGCTACAAGATATTAATATTAGGCTGCTCAGTGAGCTGTGGAGCTGGCCATAGCCCATCAGACAACTAATTAATGAAAGAATGTGAGAAAGTGCAAAGCACTCCTTTGCAGCTTTTGCAAAGAGAGGAAGAAATTGACAGTGTTCAGGTTGTATTGAAAGACTTCTGATAGAGTCAGGAAATTAATTCAGTCATATTCTTTTGCCATTGGACTATGAACATGAAAACTAAGAACAATCTTTTATGCAGTATATTTCATGGTAAGCATATGAGGAATCTAATTTTCCTCCTGGGGAAAAAGTAAAATTTAGATGTTGAGAGTCTTTAATATTTTTTTTTTATTTCATGCAACTACGATCTTGCCAACTTAGCTGACATAGAGAATTGTCTTATCCTAAGAAGAATACATTCCTTTAGATTATTTTGTTCTAGTAGATAGCATTGACATATTACCTAAAATTGGAATATTATCTCCGGTAAATTTTCCTGCACTAAATCTCTAAGATTTCAGATATTATCAGTTAAAAATTTGATGAGACCCTTCTTCTTTGTATGAAGGAGGCTTCTCATGATTATTAAATGAGAGATTTAAAAATTGGATGAGACAAAAAAAGTAAAGAACTGGTTCATATTTTGAAGCCCTGTTATTTTTAGATTGTTATTACAGATAACTGAGAATGATTAACCCTCTAAACATTCTTAAGAGTAATTTGGCCCTCTGGCTAAATGCTATCTCACTAGTAAATGTTATCAACTGCTGATTGTCATCAGAATCTAAGAAAGAAGAGTGAGAGAAAGAAATAAATCATCCTAAAATAATTTCAATTTTCCAATTTGATAGTCCTTATTGTAATTTTATTCAACATTGCTGCTATGGAGAACTGGAATTATGTTAGGAGGATTTTCTTTTCCTTTTTTTTTTACTATTAAGAAAAATAAAATTGTCAGAATTCTTGAAGGGTTTCTGCCTCTCCCAAATTTGTGGCTCAAGAACCTGCTTCGTGTGTGTGTGTATGTGCGTACACGCATATGTAATTTAGTAGAGCTATATATGTGGCAGCATTTAGGCTTCTGGGCACACACATATATGTCTGTAAAACTTAAGATGTTGGTGATGCAGTTGGTAGAGAAACAGGCTTGGAATCAGGAAAACCTGGATTCAAATCTGTCCTCAGACACTCGACACTTACTAGCTATGCCACTCTAGGCAAATCACTCCATCTCATTTGCCTCAGTTTCCTCATTTTTAAGATGGGATGGAGAAAGAACTGGCCAATTACTCCAATATCTTTGCCAAGAAAACCCCAATTAGGGTCGTGAAGAGTTGGATGTGAGACTGAAAGATGACAACAACAGAGTCATATATGTCTGTGTGTGGAAGGTTGTACCCCTAGTCTACATAAATTGGCGTAAATACACACACAGATATACAATAGCGAAGCTGCACAATCAGGTCCAATTCTTCAAGAGACAAGGATAAGTGCTAGACAATCCTTCCCTGTGCCAGCAAAGAAGACAACTGATGGGGCAGATAACGTTTCAAAAGCAGAAGGAAAAGACTCCCCTTTGCTCCAATCAAATCTCCTAGGGGCTCTCATGGCCAGTTTCCTTGGATTTACGATGCACCATAAGTGCATGGAGCAGAAGAACTGGGTTTAGGCAGAGATGAGGATCAGCAAAGGGCAATCTCTGTCTGCTGCTTGCTTGGTGGTTTTTACCAGGTAAAGTGGACAGCAGTTTCTGCTAGCAGTCAGGCAGGGGGAAGACCCACAGGTAGGCAGGCAGATGCACAGGTCAGCAGGCAGGTGGGCTGGCAGGCAGGCAGGGGGGCTGGCAATTGGGCAGGTGGGCAGGCACACAGATAGGTAGGCAGGCAAGCAGCAGGGAGGCTGGCAGGTGGGCAGGCAGGCAGGCCCACATTTAGGCAAGCAGGCCCACAGGTAGATGGACAGTTAGGCAGGCAGGGGGGCTGGCAGGTGGGGAGGTGGGCAGACCCAGAGGTAGGTGGCAGGTCCACAGACAGGCACTCAGGCCACCAAGGCCTCCTCTGACCTTTTCTACCTTATGAGGCAGCTTCTCTTCCTAATGCATCAGTTACTCTCCGCTTTGAAAGGGCAAGGCCAGACGGATTGTACTTTGAATCAAGTTTGGGAAACATCCATCACAGAAGCAAATGAGTATTAAATGCTTCTTGATTCTGTTCTATTTTTCGCCAGGGAATTGGGTGGAGTAAACTTCATGATGGAGCATAAGTTACCACTAATGATGAAAATATCTAAGGAGATGAAATATATGTGCATATGAAATGAATTCCTTTCCAAGGCACCGCCAGGCCGTCAGCAGGCAGATCAGCGGCATGAGGACACGTCAGGTAACAGGCGCTTTGGGCCCCAGATCACAAACAGCTGTGTCTGTAGAGGGGAAAAGGCAGACTGCTGTTGCAGAGTCCACTGTGAATGAGAAACTCTTTTCTGGGACACAGAAGGAGTTCCTAATGCACAGTGCTACAAAGACAGGCCGGGAAGAAGGGACCCAACCAGACACACAGAACATCAGCGGACACAGTTTAGGAATTTAATGCTTTCAAACAAGGTAGGCTTTTCTTCTCTCCCTCCATGCAATCATTCAAAGATAAGTCACCTCCAATTCCTAGCGACAGGGCCTAGAGCTCCTCGGGAATCAGTGCAAAGCTGAAGGCATGAGCCATAGCATAAGGGATTGTGGGAGATTCAGAAGTAGTCAGCCTTTGGAGGTTTAACAAGATGGTTTAGTTGCAGGGTTATCTCCAGGGTGAGCTGGGAAGTAGTCTTTCCTTTTTCATATTTCACCAATGGGATGAAGTATATAGTGTCAGGACTAAAATGATGTCTTGGTGAGAGTTTGATCGCATTATGCCCTGGGTCTTAAAACTGTGGTTCCAGCGGGGATGCGGCAATGACATAGGTCATCTTTTTAAGTTCATCCTGGTTTAAAGAATGTCACATCTGTATCCCCAAATACTTGTATCCCAACTTGTCTGGGTTTGTTATTCAAAAGAAAACAAATATGGTGCCTAAAGAGGTTTGATGTAGATGATGTTAGAGGATCCTTGTTTGAATCTGTGTGGCCTG
Source organism: Petaurus breviceps papuanus (assembly GCF_028583685.1). Taxonomy (NCBI): domain Eukaryota; kingdom Metazoa; phylum Chordata; class Mammalia; order Diprotodontia; family Petauridae; genus Petaurus; species Petaurus breviceps. The sequence goes on along the minus strand of NW_027185872.1, from coordinate 7,804,459 downwards.
TATGTCTGTAAGAAGGCATTCCCTACAGAGAAAGGGGAACCAATGAAAGAAGAAAGGGGTGGGAGAAGGCTGGGAAAATGTGTCCATGAAGTATAGGCAGCCAAGAAGAAAGAAATTGTAAAAATGCTTCCTGAAAATTCAGACTTGCTTTAATTGTTATGACTGGGGTAAGCCTAAATTGGAAAAGTGACAACTTATGTGGGCTTTAGGCACCCTCTTATTCTCTTATTCACGTGAAGATTGGTTTTGCAAATATGGTGCCTCCTAATACTGACATAACCTGTGAGACAAGTTGTATCTTGTCAAGGAAGCAAATACACACAATTTTTAAAGTGAGAACGTTTGATCAGCGTTTGTTTTGAATCAATATTATGGCATAAATGATATCAAGTGATAAATTAGGTAACTGCCAGACCCAGCAGGATCATGTGTATCATGCCAAAAGGCCCTGAAATGAGATATGCTGGACTGAGACAACATGAAGAGGGCACAGGATAGACTTGCTGTGCCAGACCTTGACCTTGGTAATAATAATTATGTTGTTTGTCCTTCATTTAAAAAAAAAATTAAAGCAATTGGGGTTAAGTGACTTGCTCAAGGTTACACGGCCAGTTATTTCTGGGTGTGGCGCTGAGTATCTGAGCCCAGATGTGATCCCACACTGGAGCTGGTGCTCTTACTCGCTGAGCCACCTGGCCGCCCCTGTCCTTCATCTTCAGAGAGGACCAATGACATCACAGGGGATTTCTGGACTTGTGTGTGAGGCAGAGTTGGGCAAAATCTTTAGACTTGGCAGAGGCAGGCCAGGAGGAGGCCTGATCAACGAGGGGTGCAAGTCATCCCACCAACCACAATAGAGCAGAGGAAAAGAAGGGAGGGAGATGAGAATCATATGAGCTTTTTCCTCATTGGTTCTGGTGCAAGGAGGGAATAACAACTAGTTAAGCATAGGACTCTACGGAGAAGAGACACAAAATGTATCACAATAGAGGGAAAGAGGGGAGGGAGAGGAGCTTCGCATAAGATTTCTTCCTGTCACTCTTGGTGCAAAGAAGAAATAACATTTTTCATTAAGTATATAAATATCGTACAGGCAGCAGGAAGGGGAAAGGGCTACAAAAGGGGAGGGGTGGTTAATAGGGAAGGAAGAAGTAAGGGGGGAGGGGAGGAAAAGGCAGGGGGACTGATAAGAATGGAATACTGAGGAAAGTGGTGGTCAAAAGGAAAACTATTAAGGAGGGGAAGGGGAGAAGGGGAGAAAAAATATAAGCATTAACAGGGGAGGGAAGAGGATGGAGGGAAAGAAACAGATAATAATCATAACTGTGAATGTGAATGGAATGAACTCTCCCATAAAACGGAGCCTGATAGCAGAATGGATTAAAAATCATGGAAAATTAATCTTTCAGGCTATGGGAATCATGCAGAATATTTAAGGATTTTCCATACCCTAAGCATTTGTGCACCAAAGATAAAAAAAACATTTTTCTTTATCAGCAATTAGAGAATTACAATATGGATGCATATTTTGGGGGGTGTTCTGAACTATTCTAGGACCCTGGGTTTAATAAGCTCTTTGCAAACACAAGAACCATGTTATAATATGATCTGATTATAATTACATCTTGCAAAAATGTTTGTCTGGTGTTTTTCAGAATCATAACCCAGCAGGATCCTATCTGACACGCAAGGGAGATGGAACCCACTCGTGGTTTGCAATTTTATCTTATTTTTCCCTGCCTTAAAAGCCAGTCTTGTGGGTGCAGGGAGGAACACTAGACAAAAGTGAGGGTTTCATTTGGCACCAGAGAGTGAAAGGCCCCAGAAAAAGCATGAAGGCAAATGGAAGTTGTGAACGCTGGTTCTCCATAGTTTCCCTGTCTGATTCCCCTATTGTGAATGCCATTCGATGGCGGCTCAGAATTCTTGATGTCGCGGAAGTTTAACTGTTGTGCAGAATGAAGAATATATGAAAGCTGCAGAAACTTCAGCTTGAGCTTTGCAGCACTCAGTAGGCCAAGCAACCCCCAGGCACAGGGAGAGCACATCCCAAGAGGGAAGTCCATATAGCCCCATGAAATGCAAGGATGCACAGTAAACTAAAGATACTCAAGAGTGAGCCATCTGTTCCAGAAACATCTGATCCTCTCAAATCCAAATTATGCCTCTTATGAAAGGGGAGGCCATTATTATGAAAGCAAAAGGCCTAGGGTCTGTTTTTTTTTTCCTATTTCTATTGGCATTAGCAAGATGGTGATACAATCCTTTGGATGACTTCCTGCTGAAAAGGGAAACAAGATACTGCAGAGATCACCACATACATAAAAATGGTTAGACACTGTTTGCAGCTTTAAAAAGACAGATCCCCTGAGAAATGTACTTTGAAAAGCTTCAAAGATTGGTAAGGATTTTCAAATATGCTATAAATGGAGCTTGTAGCCACAGATGTATCTCCAAAAGATGAGAGTGGCCGTCATGTCAGAGCTCCACAGGCTACTCCGGTTCATGGCCTCTGAATTAAGAAATTCTACTCAAGCAGCAAATGTGACCTTTCCTAGCATACTCTTAAGAACAGGTTTCAGTGACATGTAAAAGGGTCTTCTCTCCAGAACTCAGTGGATTCAGTTTAAAGCAACCTTTCTCCTTCAGGTCTGATAGCAGATGGGAGTTCTTTCCAATAGCTGGAATGGCATCCCTCTCAAGCTGCAGGACTTTCTCATGTGAACACCAAGGGTCAACAGATGAACATCAGAGTGTAATTGGAGCATGCCACCTGGCAGGGAAACCAGGGGGAAGGTGCGCTGATCTATCAGGAAGATGCAATGTGGGACAAACTTGCCTGCTCAGAGCTTAGGCCTCCAAGCAAGCTCTGTCTCTTCTTGAAGAGGGTGGAGATGGTCCAGGCAAAGAGAGCATCAGAATGGATTTGAGCACACTCTGCTCCTGCCCTTCCAAAGGGAGGAAATGGGATGTTTTCCCTGGGGCTGTTTTTGCTTTTCTATGCTCCATCCTCTCTCCTGAATGTGGAAGGGAGAGGGCAGCACACTTAGCATGGCTTTATGGAGGACGCAGAAGGCAGGGGAAAGTGTCTGATAGGAGGCGTGTCATAAGGAGGAATTTCATCTATGGGTATGTATATACATATATGTGTTTGTGCATGTATGTATCTATTTATATGTATATGTGTATGTATGTGTGTATGTATGTATAAGGGATATCACAAGGAGGAATAGAAGCCAACTCCACAAATGCTGGTATACCAAGGGAGGAGACAAATAATCTTGTAACAAAATGGATAGACAGGTGGATATAGAGACATTAACTGAGTACTCATTATATGCAGATGATTGTGCTGTCTGGGGGATGGTACTCTATTACTATTACCACTACTACCACCACTACTACCACTACTGCTGCTGCTGCTGCTGCTACCACCACTATAGAATAATGATGTGCCTAATGTGTTTATAGCACCTACTATGTGCCAGGCATTCTGCTGAACACTTTAAAATTTTATCTTTTCAGTTCTTCACAAAAATCCTAGAATTAGCATCCGCATTCATACTGGAGGACACTGAGACCAGTTGAGTTTGTGATTAGCCCAGGGTCACCACTTAGTGAGGAAGAGTCCGAGGCCAGCTTTATACTTGCCTTCTTGATGCCAGGCCCAGCATTCTGTGCCCATTTGCCTCAAACAGAAAACCCATAACTCTCAAGTAGATCATATTCTAATAGGGGAAGATGTGACAGATAAGAGGCTTCAAGTCAAATGGAAAGTTTGATGGTCCTTAAAGCAGGATGCGTGGGAAAGCAGATGGTGATGACTTCTTTAAAGCCACATCTACTGAGAAAGTCATAATTTCTGATACTGAGTATTTGACATTCCCAGGACCTTGGTGGTGATGACTTTCTATGCCAGGTCTTGCTCCTAAGGGAGGGTAAGCTGTACCACCTACAGAGATATTTGCCAGGGCAAACCCTCTCAGGGGTTGATGCTTGAGGGATGACTGGAGACTGGGCTAGAAACTGGGCAGGCACCTGTAGGGGTGCTGCAGTTTCTGAATCTCGAGCTTACCTTCTTGTTAATGATAGTTAATTAGCAGTTGGCATGGTGTTGGGTCACTCCCCAAAGTGGCCAATTCCCTCAGTGATGGCTTTGATGGCAGAGAGAGAAGCAGAGCTGGTTGTCTGTGGGTGGGGTGGCGTTGCTACTCCCAGGAGCACTGGACACACAATCCCATTGCTGTCCCTACTAGCAAGAAGAGAGAAATATCAGAGGCCTAACTTTCAAGGGGCCTTAATGCAACAACTTTGGGGGACTTTCCGATATTGTTGTAGCTTGTTGGATTCTCTTACTGTCCACATCAAACTGTATCACTACAAGGAAGACCAATCACCCAGTACCAGCAGCATTCTTACTATTTGGCTCTGCATTTGCCTTGGAACTTTCCTCATCTGTGACTTCATCCATGGCGTGTCCACATTGCCTCCCCTGTCCATCTATTCCAAAAGGTAAAGACATGTCCTCTGGAGGGATTCAGAGAATAAAGGGGAAGGAGGCTGGCAGGTGATTGAGGCCATTGAACACTCAGGCCTGTGGTGCCTCAGATTTTGGCAGTTTGGTGATTGCCCATGGGTTCTGCTTATCTGGCATGGGAATCTTTTTAGGGAAGGATAACTCCCTCCACATCAGCCTGCTCATAGTGCTGCTATGAAGAATGTGGTCCACTCAACATGACAAGATGGTTCCATAGCTATGCCCTAGAAAAAGGGCAAGCTCCTTGAACCTTGAACCAAACAGCAGCCCCTTGAGGGCAGAGACAGTTTCCTTTTTTCTCCTTATCTGTAGCATCCCACATAGTGGCTGGCACATAGTGGGGACACAGTTTATATGTCTTGACTGATGCTTAGCTATGAAACGTTAGTGTTGGCAGAAGTTGAAGGGAAATGAGCATGATAAGTTCCTGAAGAGCAGGGATTGTAATGTTCTCTGTCACTTTTTACATTCCCTGACACAATGGTCCATGCATATAGAACATGTTACAGGAATACGGCTTTCCATTCTGACCATCTTTCTATATGCCAGTCTCTCTCTCCTTTTATTCATGACCTGATTATCACACTGAATTCTCCACAGAATGATGGAACCCAAGGGCTAGAATACCTTCTAGTACAAACTGAACAGAAATCACTGCAATAATATCTTCAAAAACTCTTCATCCCTTCCCTGCTTGAAGTTTTTCCGAAAGAGGGAAACCACGACCTCAAGTGACAAAGCATTATACATCTGGACAGCTCTCATTGGGCAGAAATTTCCCCTACATCAAATGTTAGTATTCTTTTGGAACTTAAATTCCTGGATCAAGGATAACAAGTCAAGCCCTCTTCAACATTGGACAACTTCAGCAATTGGAAGAGAGATGCCCTTACTCCCCCATAATAGTTATTTCTTTATAGATGCCATACTCTAATCTTTGTGCCACCCCCCCAAAATTTACCATCTTCTATTTGTCACTGTGCTTTTGCATGTGTAAGTGCTGATATCTTATCCCAATAACACAATTGGGGTAAAGACGCTCTCTTACTTTGTATTTCAAGCACTCCAATTCCTACAGCCAACCATGAATCTTGTGATTAAATTCATTTGGGTTAAAATGTATGGAATTCCAGTTACATGTAAATCATAGTGCTTGGCACCGAGGAAAATCCTTGAACAAGGTTGCCATGGCCTATTTCAGGATTCTTGTTTTAAGGTGACATATCCTCATTTATGTGAAGAGACTCCCCTTGGGCGTGTTGTCCAGTCTCTTCACTCTGCTGATCACCTGCTTCTGAATGTTATCCAGTTTGTCTTTTCTTTTATAATTGAATTCTCTTTTCATTCTCCATCACATTCATTCCTGAATATATACCCAACCTTTCCATATACAGTGAGACTTCCCTTTTAGCAAATATTTTTTTAATTATACATAAAAAATAAAAGCCAGCTCAAAGACAGGACTTTGCATTGTTCCTCAAATCTGTGATGAAGGGAGCAAGAGCCATTTTCCCCAGTTTGCCCCCTAACAAAAACCTCCCAGCATTTAGTTGTGTCCACTCATATCAGTGTTGTTACTGTTCTGAGAGTTTCCCTGCTTCTGCTTACTTTATTTCACACAAGTTCAGAGGTCTTCAGATATTTCTCTGAATTTTTCATAGTCTTCATTCCTAACATGACACAAAGAATCCTCTGGGATTTAGACCCTACAATGTGCTGTGCTTAGTCATCCCCTATGCATGCTCCTTTGCTTTGTTTCCAGCTCTTTCTTACTACAAAGCATGCTGGTATGTGTATTTTGATGTATATGGAACATGCCTAACAGTGGAATCTCTGGGTCAAAGTGCATGGGCATTTTTAAGCACACTTCCACATTCTTTACCAGAAAGGTTAGATCAATGCATATTTTTCCCCACAATATTTTAAGAGAAAGAGGAAAGGAACAATCCTTTACTAAGTGCTTATTATATGCTAGGCACTTTAAAAATTGTATCTTATTTGAACCTCACAACGGCTCTGGGAGGTAGGTGCTATTCTCATCACCACTTTAGAATTTAAGATAGAGGCTGCCTGCCCAAAGATCATGCAGCTGGTAAGTGGCCAAAGCTGGATTTGAACTCACATTCCTCTGACTCCAGGCCCAGAGTTATTTCCACTGCACTTCCAGCTGAAACAACTTTGTGTTTCAGTCTGGGCATGGACTGTTTGATGTTGGCTATTTTTTCTCAGTTGTTATCTTTTCCAATTTTCTGAACATGGGATAAAATGTCAGTCTTATTTGACTTGTCATTATCTTTTTGGCCGTGATTAGGAGAAATCTGCTCTTGTTGTTGACAGTTTGCTGTTTCTCTTTTGAGACTTTGTTTTTTACTCTTTTACCAGGTATTCAATGAGGACTGGTGCCCAGTATGATATATCTGAATTAATGCCCTGTACATCGTGGATACTAAAACCTCAAAAGGGGTTAGGAATATGAAGAATGCAGACAAATCAGTGCTCTCCTAGCTTGGGCAGGGACACTGATTTTATCAGTGTAAACATTTTCAATTTCAAGCAATCAAAACAATGCCTTATCTTTTGTGATCATTTCTAACCCTTTTTTCATTAAAAAAAAAAGTCCCTGTGAGACCTAGCTATTGAAGATAGCTTTTCCCTCTATTTTATCCATTTATGATGTTAACTATAATTAAGTAGAGTGCATATTTGTAGATTATTGTGGTTCCTAGTGTGTAATGCTGCACTTTAATTTGGGGGAGCCTTAGTCATTAAGCAATTATTAAATACCTGCTATCTGTCAAGCATTGTGCTAAGCATAGGGGTTACAAAGAAAGGCAAAAATGATGGTTCCTGCTCTCCAGCACTTTGTAATCCAATGGACAAAGACACCTCACAAAGCACCTGGTGCAGGCCTGATCAATCCTAGGCTCAGATGGAAAATGAGCTGTCTTCCTTGGGCTTTGTCTTCAGACAGAGGATGTGGGAGGAGCTTCCTGATCCCCACTCTTCAATCAGGAAGGGGAGTTTACCAGGCTCAAGGCCAGTAAGGAGTTAAGAGCTCCAGAGATGATGTGAAGTTGTAGGAAGATGAGTTTCTGGAGACGATTGATGAAGTCCAACTGGGCAGCCAGGAAGGAAATGCCGAGCTGTCTATCCTGGGGCCCTTTCTTAAACAGAGGATCTGGAAGGAGGTTTGTTTTTTGTTTGTTTGTTTGTTTGTTTTTTCCCCTAGAAGTTCTTGTAGAAATGTTCTGTTCTACAAAAATGTTATTGTCACTGATTTACCGAATGTTGGGTTTTTGGATTAGGTTGTTTCTAATGCTTATGACTGCATCATTATAACATTATTGAAGCGTCTAGAAGGAGTGGTCTTTCATTCTTTCCTTTTTCACAATGATTTCCTTTATTATTTGAGAATTTTTATTTCTCTATATTAATTTTTTTATAATTTTGTCTTGCTCTAAAATGTGCCATGATGGTCATTTGACTGGAACAGGAGCATTACTATGAAAGGCAATGCAAATGGACACACTTTGAAGATCTATGCTCACCGTAACTGCACAATGAACAGTCTTGCCACTCCATTCCATTCTTTCTTATCTTTAAAATGTTTCTCTTAATTGTATCGATAATTCACAAAATCATATATTGAGAACTGGAAGGTAGCATTAGAAGTTATCAAGCAGAATCTCTTCATTTTCTAAATGAAGACACTGAGGCCAAGAGAAATCATATAGCTTTTCCATGGGCATGGAGCTCATAAGAATTGAAATCTCCCCCTGGGACCCAAATGTTTGTTGACTAACTGCCTGACCTCCAAATAGCTGGTAAATGTCACTCAGAGAGAGAATTTTTCCTGGAGTTAGAGGTTGTGGGTACAGTTCACCCTCTGCCACATTCTACAGAGGTTAACAAAGACAGCTTACAGCCCTCCATGCTTCAGGCTCCTTCTCTGTAGAATAAGGGTTTTGAACTAGATTGCCATACCCCTTCCAGGAATAATGGCAGACTAATTGTTATCTTGCAATGATGATGGCCATTCTTGGTGGGGGATGCGTGACTTATGAGGTCCTTGGCACCAAGGCTTCCTGAGAAGCCCTAGTTCTCCAACTATGATCCCATAAACATCATGCTGAGGCTAGAGGGCATCATTCTGGGCCTGGTCAGCTTTGGCAGAAGGATGTATGGTAGATTGCATTTTTGAGAGTGGATGCCTAAGCGCCAAGCATCTTCACTTCCTGAATATTGATAAATAGTGATACCTTCACACATCAAGGGAACATGACATGATCACTGGAGAGCCTTTTGCAGTATCTATGTCTTCAGAAGCCAACTGTGGGACCCTGTGGGTTTTGGGTCCCCAAACACTCAGCTCTCTGCTCCTTCAATTTCTTGGCAATTCTGCCCTTTGTGAACTTGTTGCTTTCCTTGTAGAGGATGCCCTGGTTCCTACAGCAGTTCTGTCACACTTGTGTAAAGAGTATTAAGAAGTAAAGATTTGTAAAATAACACTCAGTCCTGGTATTGATTTTTTAAAACTTCTAGAGAAAGAGCAAAACTAGGTTGTTTTCCTCCCTCTAATTTGGGGAAAGGTGAAAGTCCCTACCCCCAAGGACTTAGAAAGGGGCTCTATAATCCCCATGACACGAATTGCTAATGACATGAGGAGTAGAAGACAGGTTAAAAAGCTGTAGGATTGGGATGCCAAGCTTCAGCAACCTGAATAACTTGGTTATTCAGAGGGGGAAGGGCAACAGGAGACTTGGCACATTGAGCAGAACATGGATCCCATAGCTATGTAAAGACTAAGCCATCCTGGCCAGGACATTGACAGGACAAACTCAGGGCAGTGATGGGATATTCTAAAAATGGATTCCACTTATTACTTCCTTGGCAAGAGCTATAAATCTTCTGTCTCAATGAAGTCTTAGAACTGCTTTATGAGATGAACACTAAAATCACTCTTACCCCCTTTTTAGAAAGTAGGAATATGAGATTCAGAAAGAATGTGAATTATCCTTGGTCATATAATAGCATCAAATTCTGCCTAGCAGAAGCAGGACTGGAATTCTGTTCTCTCCTGATTCCAAATCCACCATAGGGCTCTGTTCAAAGAAATCTTCCCCAAGAAAAAGGAGCTGAGATCCGCAGACATCCTCATGTCTAACTTGGTCTGGCTTGGGGGCAGCAGTGATTTCATCCTGGCTCACCAAGGTTTAATTGATGTCTAGGGTGTGGAGAGAACAGAAGGTCTCCCTTAGTAAAAAGATGTTGTTTATTGTGCTCAGGAGAAACACCTTCATAATTCATTAGACACTTCTGGGAATGGAGGCCATTAACTTAGTCACAAAGGAAGACTCATGCAAGCAAATTAGATGATTTTTTTTTCCTACATGGCTCCATCCTCCCTCCCCCATCCTGATATCAATAGTGGCTAAGTACAGAAATATGTAACCTACCAAAGGGGAGCTGTCTCAGAGAAAATCAATGGGCCATGTTCAGGCACCGCCATTTTCATCTTAATTGGGATTCCTTACTGGAAAAGGATGGGTGGCATTTCAAAAACCAAGTCCAATTTTCTGCAGTCTGGAAGAATGCATTTGGTTGAAATTTAGGTTTAATGAGTCTAAGACTTGATGCTGAAATTCTGTGCTAAAAAAAATTATCTTACAAGGGCCACTGGAGATCCTTTGAGGCACAGATCCTTTCAGTTATAGCAGTTACCAGAAAAAGATATAGAAGTGAGGAAGGTATGGCTTCCAGAACTCTGGGAATTTCTTCCTTCCTTCCTTTGTTCCTTCCTTCCTTCCTTCCTTCCTTCCTTCCTTCCTTCCTTCCTTCCTTCCTTCCTTCCTTCTTTCCTTCCTACCTTCCTTTCTCCTTTCCTTCCCTCCTTCCTTTCTTCCTTCATTCCTCCATCCCTTCCTTCCTTTTTCCCTCCATTTTGTAAGTTAGGTGTTACGTTTTCTTATGTGACATTCCAAAGAAAGCTATATTTAAAGATAAGAATAATATAATGAATGTGAAGCGGTCATTTCATTTTTCATTTTAACAGAATTCCAGAAAGGTACATCTGGGGTGTATATTTGGGTACATATTTATATACATACATATTATTTGGTTCCATAAAGATACCATTGGAAACGACTGACCCAGTGGCAAAATGCTTTAGGGGTAAAAGTAGAACTGGTACATTACATGTTGTCACCCAGGTTCAGTCTCTTTTTTTTCACAAAGCACTAGGCAAATCAGTCCTGTATTCTGGAGCTTTTACTCCAATAAATGAAGCTAACCTTTCTGCTATGATTGGGACAAACGCTGAGAGTCTTGTGGCGCTAGGAAAATGATGAGAAGCATTGGATTCCTGCTGATCAATTGGGCGTAAATTCAGAATGGTGAAAAAATCAGTATTCAATCAAACACCTTCTTAGCAAGAGTGACTGAATTCATTGAAGTCTACTGGATAACATTACATAAAAGAAGAGAGAAAAACATGAAAAGAAAGAGGTAGTAATCAAAGAAAGGAATGCGTGTAAGATGGGATTATTTCAAAGATGATGATGTGAATGACTCTATCAAGATCCAGTTCCCCTCTAGAAGATGCTTGGAGAAATTTTAAAGAACCACGAATGGAGTACTGATACAGGAAAACTGAAAAGGAAACACCAATATTATTCTTCATATAGTTAGGACATTGCAAGATGTCTGGAAGCCTGTAGGAGCTCGGACTAACAGGCTTAAGATCCTAAGTTATCACAAGCTCCCATGATCAGTTTATATCCAATAGAATACCAGTGCTGGTTTGTCAGAGCTGCAGGAGGGGACAATCCCACTAGGCAACTGCACAGGGCCATGGAGCTGAAACCGAAGTACGCAGATAGACCATGGCAGGACTAACAAGATGGTCCTTATTCCATGAATTCTCCAATCTCTGCTCTATTATTGAGAACTGTCAAGGTCATAGTGGAGGACAAAGTCTATTTCATATCGACTAATGTCTTCAAGAAACAGAGAAGGTGCAAGGCACAGAACCCAGGTTGGATCGCCAAAAGATGGAGATAGAAGTCAAGGAATGAAGCAAAGAGTAGGGCCTGCTATGACCTCTGCTTTCAGGTCTTTCAGACCAGGGCAGTGAAAGAAGTACTAAGACCCATATTCTCCAATCATTTCTGGGGTAATGCTGTTGCAGTATTAGTTTCATCCAGAGATCAATGGGAATAGAATTTTGCCACCCCATTTAAAAATGTAGCTGATGGCAGAGTCTGGCAACGGCACAGAATTCCAATTGAGTAACTCAGACAGAAGATATGACTGCAAAGAAGAAAATTCTCTAGAAAAAGACAAAATACTAAGCATTACAATATTTAAAAGACAAATCCAAAAGGCAGAGTTTCAGTAATAAGTAGGATTAGACACTCAGGGAAAACCAAACCAAACAACAGCAAAAGATTTACCAAACAACCATGACAAGGGTCAATGGAAGAAAAGAAAAACATAAGGGAAAAATGAAATCCAAGTACTTGAAGAAGAAAAAAAATTGAAAGATAATAAACTTGAACAGAAGCTAGAAAATTACAGACCCTGCTATACTGTAGAGAGAACAGAGTGATGGACCTGGGCTCCCTTCCTGTCTACAACATAGCCATCCCTACCAGATATTCAAAAAAGCTTCACTTCATCCATCCCTACTAGCTTCGGAACCGGACTTTTCCTTCCTTTTTTGGCTAAATTGGAAGCCATTGTGCAAGGTCAGCCCCTGGAGCTTTCCTATTGAGTGACCTAAAAACTTTAAATGTGGGGTATGTGACACTGGCCTACATGAGATGAAATGACAGATACACTGATTTGATTTCCCTATGATAGTACAATGAGGGGTAACTAAGGCACCACTACTCTCATCTCTTCACATTTATGTGTATTAATCAAAATGTTTTTGCCTTATATGAACTTTGTTTACTTCCATTATAAAAGCTTCCCTCAGTTTGAAGTGGTAATGGTCTACTCCAACTGCTTTGCTGCTTTTGTAGTTGGTCAGTCATTTTTATTTGTGTCTGAATTGTTGTAACTTTATTTGGCGTTTTCTTGCAAAGATATAATGCAATGGTTTTCCATTTCCTTCTCCAACTCATTTTACAGGTGAGGAAACTGAGGCAAATAGGGTTAAGTGACTTACCCAGGGTCAAACAGCTAGTAAATGTCTGAGGGAAGATTTGAAGTCATGAAAGGGAGTCTTACTTCACATCTAGCAGTCTACTCACTGTGCTACCTTGATGCTTGGGTGTCACAAATAATATTTTTTTAACCTTTCTTTCCCAAACCAAAATTCTTTTTAACACCTTCTACAATAGATTCTTCTTTTTTCCTCTCACTACCTTCCTAACCCTACATTCTGGCTTCTGATCTCATCATTTAGCTGAAAATGTTCCCTCTACAATTCGAAACAATCCCCAAATTGCCAAATCTAATGTCCTTTTCTCAATTCTTGCCCTTCTTGATTTCTCTAGAGCATTATCATATTTGTATCTGTTCCCCTGCTCCAAGAAAATGTAAATTACTTGAGGGCAAGATCCATTTTCTTCTTATCATGTAGCCCCAGAACCTACCACCCCTTCAAATATCTGAGGACGTGAGCAACATTTTCCTTAACTGAAATGTGCATACCAAGAAAAGGTAATCCAGTGAAAGCTGCTGAAGGGTCATGCATGACTGAGCATCTCCTGGGCATTTCATTGAGGAAATGAAGTGACTATCAATTATCTGGACCATTTCAGTTAAGCAAAACACCTCATTTTCCAACTCTGTCTGACAACTAAGCTTCTATTGCATTTTATAACACACTGAAGTCATAAATAGTTTTCTCATAAATACATGCTATGTGATAAAGATAAGAAATATCTCTTCATTTCAAGTAGAGAGAACTCATATTTCTCATCTTCCTTTATATATCCTCCCAACCCTGACTTGGTTGTGAACGTTCCCTCTAGTTTTCCCACTCATTTAGCAAAAACAACTTGCTCCATTTCCTTTGGCTGCCAGACTGGGTGAGGTCAGCATGACTGGCATCCCAGACTTCCTGGTTTGTCCTAGACACTATCTTTGTAACTGAGGTCAACCCTGCCCCAGAGTCATCATCATAATTTCTTTGTCAAACACTGGTTGCAGAAGCATCAGAATTGTGGACATGTAGAACATTAAAGTAAGAAAAATCCTTAAGGATTCATGCCAAGGCCTTTATTTCAGAAATGAACATCAATATAGATGGTCAGCTGTTGAGGAGACATGGATTAATCCTACTTAGTTAGAAATAGCAAGATTTTAAAAGTAACACCCCCCAAAAAAATTAAGCAAAAGTTTTAGGCAGGGAGAGATTAGTAGGGAAAATCAAAATGTAAATGTTTAACAGAAGACCACAAAAACACGCACACACACACAACCTATACACAGAATAAATAGGAAATAATTAACAGATGGAAGGCATGTAATTAAAGAGAGTATGTGAAAGGTCTCCAGGGAAGTTAAGAGTTTAGTTGAAGCTTAAAAGGGACAAAAATAAAGCAGCAGAAGGAGATGAGGAAGAAAAACACTCTAGGTATTGGGAAAAGGTAAAATACCCAGAGAGAAATGGAGTTTGTTGTTTCTGGAACAGACAGGAAGTCTGTATCAGAGGATTCAAGTATATATGATAGGGAATAAGGCTCAAGAAAACCAGAATGGGAGGAGACTCTGATACAAAAGGCAGAGCACCTTATATTTCATCCTGAAGGCAATAGTCACTAGTGTGTGAAGTGTGTGTTGTGGGGAGGGGAGTGACATGGTTGGATCTATGCTTTAGAAAACTCACTTGAGGGGATGTTTTGGAGTGGGGAGAGATTTGAAGAAGGCAGGCCCACCAGCAGGTTATCACAGCAATCCAGTGTTTTCCTGTATAGTGTCATCCTCTACAGTGATAGGGCAGGTAGCGCAGGGAAAGGATTTAAGGGGGGAAAATGAATGAATTCTGTTTCAGACATGCTGAGTTTCAGATGTCTATTGGTTATATTGTTCAGGATATCTGAAAAGAATTTGGAGATGTTAGACTGGAGGTAAGTATAAAGACAGAGGGAAGATGGACAGATTTGAGAATCCTCAGGGTAGAGATGGTCATTACATCCAGGGGATCTGGTGACATCACCAAGGGAAGTAGGATAGAGGGAGAAGAGAAAAGGTCCCAAGACAGAACCTTGAGGGATGCCTGTGTTTAGATGGTGTGATTTGGATGACAATCCAGCAAAGGAGAATGACAAAAAGGAGTCAGATAGGACAACAAGAGAGAGTTGTGTTCCTAAGACTTACAGAGTATCAGGGAGGAGAGGGTGGTCAACAATGTCAAAAGTTGAAGAGAGGTCATGGAGAATGTGGCTTGAGAAAACACCATTGGATCTCATCACTAAAATCACTGTTAATTTTGGAGAGGGAAGTTTCATGGAGATCATCATTAAGAAGAGTGATGGCAGCTAGGTGGTGAAGAGAATGAAGCACTGGGCTTGGAATCAGGAAGACTCTTCTCAATCTCAAATTTGGCATCTAGCACTTACTAGCTCTGTGGCCCTGGGCAAGTCACTTCATCCTGTTTGCCTCAGTCCCAACCATCTGTAAAGTAACCTGGAGAAGGAAATGGCAAACCACTTTGCCAAGAAAACTCCATGGACAGTATTGTCCATGGGTTCATGCAGAGTCAGCCATGAATGAACAACACACAAATAGGAAATGTAAACAGGATTTGAACCATTGTTTTTTCCTGACACTCTTAAAACACGATTTACTGCATGCCTGACTGTCCTAGAATAGACAGTGAGAGGCGGATTTTCCTCCTAAGTGCTCTGAGGTTGCTATTGGGTTCTCCACTGCCAACCTTGCCCCCATAGCTGCATCTGTGGTTACGTTCTGCCGTTCACCACAGGCAAATCAGGGGCAGAGGGAGATAGGGGTAATGTTAGGGTCCAGAGTGTGAATCCAATCCAGGATTCCAGATTCCAAGTTCAGTGTGCTTTGTGCTACCCCAAGGAATCTCTGATGAGTTCTAGTCCCTACTCTGTTTCCCCATGGTTGTGATGAGGTTCCCAAAGGGAACAATCCTGGGACCCAAATATGATCTGGACCTTGGGAGAACAGTTGGGTAGGCAAGGATTACTCCATTGTTGGCACCTTTATGAACGCAGGTTTATCATCACACCATGAATCAGCAAAGAAAATCCTAGTGGAGGAAAATCAGAAAGTTTTTGACAAACTCGAATTCTAAAACTCAGTGTCTTTTTGTTTAGGGTCCATTGGGATAAAACCTACACACTTACTAAACCTATAATGTCTCCAAGGAAGCACTAAACATTTGTGGAATTATAAAGCCATCTTTTTTTTCCCTTATTGACATTTTGAAAAGTGTATGCAGATATTGACTTCATTTTGCAAGTCTTGGTCTGGATAGGCCAGGTCTCTGTAGTCATTTCCTGTCAAAATTAGGTTTGTTTGCTTATATAAATTAAATTTATAGCATGGAATTCCGAGATGCAAAGAGAGGTCAGTAAAGGCACGCTGGTGAAATGAGGTTACTTGTGAGTGGTGGAGAGAGGTCCAAAATGATAAATATCAACCATTGCCTGCTTTTCAGTGTAGTCACTCCAGGAATTAACTCTCTTCCTTGGCATTTGTTACAGGGAACCAGCTTCACTCTTCAAGAGGCACTTCTAAACAATTAAGTAAGAAAAACGTGATCTCAAAACAGGGAGATGGGAATAAGTTATATCAATCTTTAGGCACTACTGTTTTCAAAATCCAAGGAGAAAAAAAATCAGTATCACAAAATATCTGAAAGTAACCAAGTTATTGTCGATCATTTCTCAGAAATACCTACCAGCTCCAGGAAGAGGACCTCAATCTAATGAACAATTTTCCTAATATAGAAAATATACTGTGGGGAAATAGCTGTCACAAGTCAGTCTCTATAATGGCTTTCTGCTGACAGTGACAGGTTAAGGGGTAAATGAAGCTGGTAGTGACATGTGACCAGCTTGACACTGCAGAAAAAAGCAATGATCAGTGGGCAGAGAGAACAGGCCTGAGAGCCCCAAAGGGCTGGCTTCACATGCCACATGGTCTCATCCTGGCCATGTGACCAGGGCACAGACATTTCCCCCACTTCGCATTCTGATTAGGCTACCCTGAAGAATGGACATGTCAGAGAAAGGCCTGACTTGCAATGTAAAGGGTGGTCTGTTATTTGAGAGTTTCCTATATGAATGAATTACAATCCTCTTTTGAGATATATCCCTTAACTTTGACACATTCTCTTTACTCTTTCTTGCTTTCCAAAATGTGCACACCTATTGAAATAAAAGCCAAATGAACTGGACTTCCAGAGCAGTTCTCTAGAGAAAAAAGCTCCCAGCTTTGCTGGGTGAGTTTCTGAGGCTGCTGCTTGACTAGTGTAGGGGATCAACCTGGGATTGGGCTAAGCTTCTTAAGTCCTTTAAATAGGAACATGATATTTTCTCCAATGCATGTCCACTAGATTTGGCAAACAGAAAGTAAACAAAAGATTGTCATGTTTGGGCCCTTGCAGTTTGTTTTCTAAGAACATGAGGCAAAGACAGATGCTTTTTGTATTGCTGAGAATAACTAAGTCATTCACAGCTGATCATGGTACAATATTGCTGTTGCTTTGAACACAGTATATTTCACTTTGCATCAGTTGATGTAAGTCTTTTCTGAGAGCATCCTGCTCATCATTTCTTACAGCACAATAATATTCCATCACAATCACATGCAACAACCTGTTCAGCCATTCCTCAGTTGATGGATATTCCCTCAAATTCTTTGCTACAAGAAAAGAACTGTTATAAAATGTTTTGTACATATGCCTCTTTTTCTTCTTTTTATCTTTTGGGATAGAGATCTAGTATTAGTATTTTAGTGGTATTGTTAGGACAGAGGGTATGCCCAGTTTTATAGGCCCTTCCTTAGACATGGTTCCAAATTGCTCTATGGAATGGTTGAATCAGTTCACATGTGCACCAACAGTTCATTCATGTCTAATTTTCGCCACATCACGTCCAACATTAATCATTTTCCTTTTCTGTACTATTAGCCAATCTAATAGGTATGAGGTGGTATCTCAGGTATGTTTTAATTTGTATTTCTCTAATCAATAGAGAGTCAGAGCATGTTTTCATATGACTATAGAGAGATTTGATTACTTCATGTGAAAATTTTATATGTTTGATCATTTATCAATGGGAGAATGGCTCTAATTTTTTTTATAAATTTGACTAATTTCTATATGTTTTAGAAATCAGAAGTTTATCAGAGAAATTTCCTTCAATTTTTTCACAGTTATTATTGCTAATTTTCTCTCTCTTCATCATATTCCCACTCTCATTTATTCTGTCCCTTTTAACCTTTCATCCTGTCCCTACTCAAAAGCACTTTACTTCTATCACCTCTCAAATCTGCCTTTTCTTCTATCAGTTCTACCACTTCTAACAGTTGCTTCTATTTTCCCTTTGACCTACTTTCTTTTAGGGTAAAATTTACCCAATCAAGTGTGTATCATATTCCCTCTTTGAGCCAATTCTAATGAGAGTGAGGTTTACTCACTCCCTCTTGCTTCCCCCACTTCCCCTCCATGTAAAAGCTTTTTATTGCCTCTTTTAAGTGAGATAATTTAACTCATTCTACCTCTCCCTTTCTCTTTTACCCAGTACATTCTTCTATCATCACTTAATTTTATTTTTTTTAGATTTCATCCCTTCATATTCAACTCAGACCTATACCTTCTGTCTATGTGTATTATGTCAAACTGCCCTAAATGTGATGAGAAAGTACTTGTGAGTTTTAAAAATCATCTTCCCATGTAGTAATGTCAATATTTTAACTTTATTAAATTCTGTATGATTTCTCTTTACTGTTTAAATTTTTATGCTTCTATTGAGTCTTGTATTTGGACATCAAATTTTCTATTCAGCTCTGGTCTTTTCAGCAAGAATGCTTGAAAGAGGCCGGTTGGAGGGACTTCAGATCATCAGGAGCTGTGGCAGTTTCCAGAATTATCAACCTATATGTGCCAAGGACAAAGTGAGAGGTCAGAGTACACTTTGCAGGAGCTGGGAATTTGGGAGTGTGGTCCGGTCTTTGCCCCCAGGGTGAGAATCAGTTGAGGCTCAATGGGCGTGCAGCCACCCACCACATGGCTGCTTCAGAGCCCCAGTCCTGCAGATTGTAGGGGGACCAAGTGTCCAGTCAGAGGGGTAAAAGCTGTTGCTTTAACCTGCTTAGATCTGGTTTGCTGTATAGGGTGGAGGTCCTGGGGTGCATGAGCAGTTTGCCAGAGAGCATGTGGAGGCTTCAGAGAAGGCAACCAACTAATAGCTCCAGCAACTATGAAAAGCCCAGGGACTGGGATAAAGCTCGCCCTTCTGGTAGCAAAGTTCTACTATGGCAAAAGGTGCAAAAGTCAAGTAATTGAGTGGCAACATGAGGAAGTAATGCAAACAGAGGAATCTGACATTAGAATCCTACCTTGGGGACAAAAAGAATCAAAGCATGGAACAGGAGGAAGACAATGAAGTCAGAACTCCTGCACCAAAAGCTTCCAATAAAAATATGGGCTGGTTACAGTCTATAGAGGAACGTATAAAAGATTTTGAAAATCAAATAAGAGAAGGGGAAGAAAAATTGGGAAGAGAAATGAAAAAGATGCAAGAAAATTTGAAAAGAGCGTAAACAACCTGACTGAAGAAAATAACAGCTTAAAAATAGACTAACCCAAATGGCAAAAGTGGCTGAAAAAGACAATGAGGAGAATGCCTTAAAAAGCTCAATTTTCCAGATAGAAAAAGAATCTCAAAAGCTCACTGAAGGGAATTATTCCTTCAGAATTAGATTGGAGCTAGGGTGCCCAGGTGGTGCAGTGAGTAAGAGTGCTGGCTCCAGTATCAGGAGAACTGGGATTGGTTCTAGTGTCAGATACTTAACACCCACACAAAATAACTGAATGTGTAACCTTGAGCAAGTTACTTAAACCCATTCGCATTTAAAAAAAAAGAATTACATTGGAGCAAATGGAAGCTAGTGAATTTATGAGAAATCAAGATGCTATTAAACAGATTCAAACAAATGAAAAAAATAGAAGGCAATGTGAAATATCTCATTGGCAAAAAAAA
>NW_027185872.1:7783539-7784631 GCF_028583685.1 Petaurus breviceps papuanus | reverse complement strand
ATAGAGGTTGAAAAAATCCACCAATCACCTCCTGAAAAATATCCTAAAAAGAAAACTCCTAGGAATATTACAGCCAGGTTCCAGAATTCCCAGATCAAGGAGAAAAATATTACAAGTAGGCAGGAAGAAACAATTTCAATATTGTGGAAACACAATCAAGAAAACACAGGATCTGGCAGCTTCTACACTGAGGGATCACAGGGCTTGGAATAAGATATTCCAGAGGTCAAAGAGCTGGGATTAAAATCAAGAGTCACCTACCTAGCAAAACTAAGTATCATGTTTCAGGGGAAAATATGGTCATTCATCAGAAAAGAGGAGTTTCAAGCATTCTTGATGAAAAAAAACAGAGTTCAGTAGAAAATTGACATTCAGATACAAGAAGCAAGAAAAACATGAGAAGGTAAACAGGCAAAAGAAATTATAAGGAACTTATCAAAGTTGAAATATTTACATTCCTATATGGAAAGATGATAATTGTAACTTATGAAACTTTTCTCAGTATGAGAATAGTTGATGGGAATAGAAATGTATATATATGCATATGCATATATATGTATACATACATGTCTATATAAGACAGTATATGGGGGAATGAATACATATGTGAGTGTGTGTGTATAATGGTACAGGTACATATAGACAGAGGGCACAGGACCCATTTAATAGGAAGGGATGATACTTAAAAGGTTAAATTAAGAGGTGAGAGAGGAATATAATGATAGGAAACAGGGAGAGATAGAATGAGGTAAATTATCTCATATAGAAGAGGCAAGGGAAAAACTGTTACAATGGACGGGGAGAACAGGAAGGCAAAAGGGAATGAGTCAACTTTATTCTCATTGAATATGGCTCAGGGAGGGAATGACATACACCCTCAATATGATATCTCATCCTACAGGAAAGTAGTGGAGAAGGAGATGAGAAGGGGTATAATGAAAGGAAGGGCAGGCTGGAGGGAAGGGAAGATGGAAGCACCCAGTTTGAAAAGGGACAGTATCAAAGTAGAGAATAGAACAAGTTGGGGGTGGGATAGGATGGAGGGAAATATAGTCAATCTTTGACAATGTATCCTCTGTGAAAATGTTTTGT
>NW_027185872.1:7723215-7783139 GCF_028583685.1 Petaurus breviceps papuanus | reverse complement strand
GGGGATATTCAGTGGGATCGCTGTTTAGAGGTGTTCGGTAGGGGAAAAATGGGAAGAAAACTTGCAACTCAAAATCTTGTGTAAATGAATGATGTAAACTAAAAAATTTTTAAAAAGATAGAAAATATTTTTAAAAAGTATATCCATCCTGAAAAAAAAAAGTGTGCTTGAAAGTCCTCTATTTTGTTGAATGTTAATTTTTTTTTTCTCCCTGAAGGATTCTACTCTGTTTTGCTGGGCAGATGAATGTTGTTTTTAATCCTGGGTCTTTCACTTTCTGGAATATCATGTTCTAAGTCCTATGATCCTTCTAATTCCTGTGTTATCCTAACTTTGGCTCCATGCTACTTGAATTGCTTCTTTCTGTCTTTTTGCAATATTTTCTCTTTGACCTGGGAGCTCTGGGATTTCACTAAAATATTCCTGGGAGTTTTCATTTTGGGATTATTGGATTCTTTCAATTTCCATTTTGCCCTCTGGTTATGGAATATCAGGACCATTTTCCTTGATATTTTTTTTAAGTTAATCTCTTTTTTATTATAGATTTTAGATATTTTAATGATCTTTAAATGATCTCTCCTGGATCTATTTTGCAGGTAAGTTTTTCTTTTTATTCCAATGAGATAATTCATATAGTCTTCTATTTTTTTCATTCTTTTTATTAATTTTATTATTTCTTGCCTTCTCACAAAGTCATTAGCTTCCATTTGCTCAATTCTAATTTTTAAGGAATTATTTTGAGTGAGCTTTTTTTTAACCTTCTTTTCCATTTGACCCCTACTACTTTTTAAGAAGTTTTTTGTGTATTTGTTTGTTTTGGGTTTCTGTTTGTTTTCCTTCAGTGAATTTTTGTGCTTTTTACATTTCACCAGTTCTTCTTTTTAAGGAATTCTCTTCATTGACTTCTTGGACTGCTTTTGCCATTTGGTCTGGTGTTCTTTTAATACTTATTTTATTCAATGTTTAGTATGTATGTGTGTATGTGTGTGTGTGTGTTTCCTTTACTAAGCTGTTGATTCATTTTTCATTATTTTCTTGTACCACTCTCATTTCTGTTCACATTATTTTCTACTTCTCTTACTTGACTTTTAAAACCCTTTTTGAGTTCTTCCCTGGCCTGAGACCAATTCATTTCTTTGTAGGCTTTGAATGTTGGAACTTTGACCTTGTTGTCTTTTTTCAAGTGTGTTTTGATCTTCCTTGTCACTATAGTAACTTTCTATACTCAGAGGATTTTTGTTTTCTGTTTTTTGCTCATTTCCCCTACTACTTAACATTTAAATTTTTGTTAAGGTAGGGACCTCCTTCTAAGGTGGAGGGCACACTGTCCCAAGCTTCAGAGGTTTTGTGCATTGTTTCCAGAGATACTTTAAGGAAACTGAAACTTTTCAGTTCTTCCAAGATGGTGTGGTCTAAGGAGAGGTGCACTTGCTTCTCTCCTACCCTGTGCTCTGGTCTGTGAGGGATCACAAGCACTCTTTTTTTTTGCTCTGGGACTGTGAGGGGGCCCTGTGATAGTAAGTTCTTGTGTGCAAGTTCTCGTCATTGCCCTGGGACTGTCACACAGGATTGTACCCTGCACACATATGGGCAAAGCAATAGAGCCTTGCTCCCAGTTCCAGGAAAGAGACTTCTGTAATCTCCTTCTGACCAGGTGTTCAACCTCTTTACCATATGTGGGTTAACAGCTCCAGAAACAGACACTGCTGATTTGGTGGCTTCCAGGGCCTCCTCCTGGTTTGCTGGTGCCAGTCTGCTGGCAAGGCCTGCACTGGACTATGTTCCACTTTCATGCAGGTGCAACAGACCTTTCCTTCCAACCCTCTAAATTGTCTTTGGCTGAAAAAATTGTTTCATTTCATCTTTGTGGCTTTTTCCACTCTGGAATTTGTTTAGAGTCATTACTTAAAAATATTTGGAGGGGTTTTGGGGAGAGCTCAGGTGAGTCCCTGACTTTGGTCTACCATCTTGGCTCTGCCTCCTGTACTTTTTTAACATCTAAATTGATCATTCAATTTCCTAGGTGTCTACACTGGTATTTTCTGATGATTTTCTTTTTTTTCTCTCCCTAATGGAATTATTTCCTTTTTCGTATTCAAAATGTTATCTTTTAGCATCTTACATCCATCTTGTATTGGTTCCATATACTCTGTCAAACAGTCATTCAATTGATGAGTCAAGTAATAAACCTTTATTAAGTCATGTATGAATTACTTTGTATTAGGTCCAGTACTCCATCTGCATGGCACTTAGCCCAGCTGGGTGGGCCAACTCAGCAAGCTTTTGCCATTTTCTCCTGCTGTGTTCAATAGCATGTGAATAGGAATGAAGTGACCAAATGATGGAAGTAATCTGAGATTGGGATTTTGCCAAAGTAGGATTAAGACATGGGATAAGTTATAGGAAATTCTGTATTTTAAATTGATTACCAACCAGCTTTCAGTGTAGTTAGTATGGGGGTGATTGCCTGAGAAGAATTGTGTGGGAGAAGGAATGGAAGTAATTGTGTGGATCAAGAATAGGGAGAGTGATCCCAGAGCATAAGAAAGCCTCAAGTACTGTCAGTTCTGAGCTCAGTATGATCTATAGCACATCATCCCCATCCAACCAACATAAGAAAGAGAAACCAGAAGAATTTAAGCAATTATTTTGATTCTCCAAGAGACTCAAAAAGATGTATGGTATGAATGGAGGAGCGCAAAGTTATGCTTCCATCTTTATATTAAATCCCTAATTTATATCTTTATGGTTTTTCCACTTATTCCATTTTATTTATCATTCATGTGTTTCTTTTTGAAATTCATTTTTAAAATGATGATTGAATCAGATTTCCCAGTGGTACCTGTCAGTAAGCTCATTTCTCTAAACATAGTATTTAATGTAAACCAGCTTGACTCAATTCATATCTTCTTCAGCATTTGTCCAACTAGTCAGACCTATTTCCATAATCTTAAAAGAATGTTAAATGGCTAAAATAATTGCACTACATGCCATTAAAGCCCGATAATCATGGCAGAGCTCTTCTTTCATTTATAGGTACTCTTTTCCTGTTGACTGTGGAGCAGTGTTAATTAATTATTAAAATCCTCATAACTCTTGGGCTGCTCGTGCCATTTTATTCTTTACACTTATGGCCCTAGACTTTGCTCAATTATAATATAGTGACTTCTCAACTCAAGGTAATGTTAATTAGGTGTATAATATTCAAGATGCTGAAATAAGAAATTGCAGATACAATTATATTTATGACATATAAAAATACAATGGGAGTAGGAGTGAAATACAGACCACAACAGCATAAATGAAGCTATCTTTCTGGTTCAGGATTTCTGTTGAAATATAAATCACAATCCATCCTTTGTGATTCTTAGTTATTGTTGCAGCAAGCACCCCAGTGTCCCCAGGGTGCCTGCTCACACAGGTTCTTGGATCTGCTTTGTTAAAGGAAAGCAACTCAAAATGGGTTAACAAGCTTACTTTAATCAGTCAGACATATATCGTTTACCTTGTTCAGGAGAAAAGGTCAGCACCCTGAACCTCAAAGTATACAGGCATAATTATCAAGACAGAAACATCAAGTAGACAGATTTCCAAACTGTCCAACCATTACATCCATACCCAGTCAACATCTGGATTTCCACATTCTGGGTTTTTCAAAGCCGGGGGACTCTCAACAACGGCTTCCCAGAATTCAGATCAAATCACAGAATACTTCTCAAAGTGAGCCCCAAAACAAAGCTACACATCAGGGCTTATATAGCCTTCTCCTGGCTCAGAGAATGTAACAACCTTATTGACTCACTGGCCAATCAAGAAGTATCTACTGAAAAACAAGCCTCCCACCCCAGGCTTCAGGTGCACATTAGCCTAGGGGCAGGGAAGATCTTCAAAATTTACATTCTTATTACATTTATGCCTGCCACATATGTTTCATCTATCCCAGAGTGCTATTGCCCTCCTTCACTTTCTAGTGGTGGGGGAAGAAAAGACTTCATTTCCAAGGCTTTCTATGAGTTGGGGTCTGAAGAAAGGAAGGTCCCAAATGTAATGTTAAGTAAATGAAGGTTGTGGAACAAATTAGAGGTAATTTTATTGCTCTACTCTATTATCTCTCTATTATTATTCAAATAATCTTAACTGATTTTGGTGCATAGATGAAAGCTACCTTAAGAGAGAAGAGTCTAAGATGAAGAAAAACATTTCTTCACAAAAGAACATTTGCATTATCATGCCTATCTGTGCCCTATACATAGTCCTGTGTGTGGTAGGCTTGGCTTTAAAAAGGTCCAAAAAAATTGAAGCATTTCCCCATGAAAGTTCCTATATCAATATTAATATTATCATCCTGATTGATTATATCCCATGATAGAATTGCATTCAAATAGGGTTGTGTATATTCTGATTAATAATTTGTTCTGGTGATTTTTTTCAGTTCCAAGTTTAGTTTATTAATCCCCCACACAAACACATATACCTTTAAGCCCTTACTTTTTCTAACACAACTTTCCATGCGTGGTGTCTGACCTTCACCAGGCACACGTTCTCTCAATCAATCAAATATTTCTATGCTTGAGTGACATTCCTGTCATTTCACTTTAGAATCAATTTCTTCCTATTATATTTAAGTAGCAATTCTACATCAGTAAAAGCCATCATGTGCAGGATTGAAGGAATCTGTAGCTTCAGGGGACCTCCCCCATGATCTAGTCTGTGGGCTTGCAGTGAATTATCCTTGAGTCTAACCACTTGGTAGAATTCCTGGCTCTCCTATGCTTTATTACTAAGTCAACTTTTCTCCATGAAACTATGCCTAAGAAATGAAAATCTTAAATTACAGAATTTGAGAAACATAAACTAGTACCTCCACTGAATGCTGAGGTAGTAGACCAAGTTACCTATGTGTTCCTCATATGGGATATAAGGTACATTGGTAGATCAGTCAATTATCAGAGCCCTATGAGATATTCAAAGAAGGGCGGCAGTTTCAAGATGGCTGAGTAGAAACAGGATTTCCAAGGGGCTCAGGCTTCCACCTCCTCCAATTCATGTAAAAGGTGACTCTGAAGAAACTTTGGAGCTACACAACCCACACAATGCCAGAGAGAAGCTAAACTCCCTCTGAGGAAAGCACAACAGGCCAACAAGAAGAGGCCAGCTCAGTGCTCTGGAAGCCAAGCCCAGGTCCTCCCAGGCATGAGGTTTTAGCCTCAGGACAACCACAACCGGTAACTGGCTAGAGGGACTTCAGATCATCAGCAGCTGGGGCAGTTTCCAGAATTATCAAACCATAGATACTAAGGACAAAGTGAGAGGTTAGTGCAGTGTGGACTTTGGGACCTGGGAATTCAGGAGTTCAGTTGGCCTTTGACCAATGGAGGAAGAAGGGGCTGAGGTGCAGCAGCCATGCAGCTGCATCCACATGGCTGTTTCAGAGCTCTGGGCCTGCAGCTTGTAGGGGGACCAAGCAACCAGTCTGAGAGGTCATCATTCTTTCTTTAACCTGCTTGAATCTGGATTTCAGTCTAAGGTGGAGGTCCTGGTGTGCATTACCAGTTTGCCAGAGTATGGGGAAACTTCAGAGAAGGCAACCAATTAATAGCTCTGGCAGCTGTGAAAAATGCAACGATATGGGACAAACCTCTCCCTCTGGTACCAGAGTTTTACTGTGGCAAAAAACTCAAAAATCAACTAATTGAGTGGCAATATGAGCAAACAAGGGAAGCAAGACAAGCACAGCAATACGACTGGACTCCTTTTGTGGGGACAAAAAGGATAACGGAATGGATCAGGAGGAAGTCAGCAAAGTCAAAACACCTGAGCCAGAAGCTTCCAAGAAAAGAATTGGCTTCTTATATGCCATAGAGGAGCTTAAGAAGGATTCTGAAAACTAAATAAGAGAAGTAGAGGGAAAATTGGGAAGAGAAATGAGAACAATGCAAGAAAATTATGAAATGAGAGTCAACAACCTGACTGAAGAAAATAATACCTTAAAAAATAGACCAGCTCAAATGGAAAAAAGAGAATGAAAAATCCAATGAGGAGAAGAATGTCCTAAAAAGTTGAATTTGCCAGATGGAAAAAGAATCACAAAATCTCACTGAAGAGAATTATTCCTTCAGAATTAGATTGGAGCAAATGGAAGCTAGTGACTTTATGAGAAATCAAGATACTGTTAAACAGATCTAAACAAATGAAAAATAGAAGGCAATGTGAAATATCTCTTTGGAAAAACCACTGACCTGGAGAATATATCCAGGAGAGATGATTTAAAAAATTATTGGACTACCTGAAAGCCATGATCAAAAACAGAACCTCGAAATCATTATTCAAGAAATTCTCAAAGAAATTTGCCTGATGTTTTAGAACAGAGGGCAAAATGGAGGTTGAAAGAATCCACCATCAAAAAGAGCCCAAAAAGAAAACTCCTAGGAATATTGTAGCCATGTTCCAGAATTCAAAGGCAAGGAGAAAATATAACAAGCAGCCAGGAAGAAATAACTGGAATATTGTGGAAACACAATCAGGACAAAACAGGAGCTGGCTGCTTCTACAATGAGGGATAAAAGGGATTAGAATATGATATTCCAGAGGTCAAAGGAGATGGGATTAAAACCAAGGATCACCTACCCAGCAAAATTCAGTATTATGTTTCAGGGAAAATATGGACATTCAATGGAATAGAATACTTTCAAGCATTCTTGATGAAAAAACCAGAGTTGAACAGAAAATTTGACATTCAGATACAAGAAGCAAGAGAAAAATGAAAAGGTAAATGGGGAAAAGAAATCATAAAGAACTTATCAAATTTGAACTACTTACATTCCTACATGGAAAAACAATATTTTTAACTTATGAAACTTTTCTCAGTATGAGAATAATTAAAGGGAATATATATATACATTATGTATACATATATATGTATATATAGGAGGGTATATGGGCCTATGAATACATATGTTGATGTGTGTACAGGTATACATAGATTAGGTCACAGGACTCATTCAATAGAAAGGGATAATACTTAAAAGATGAAATTAAGAGGTGAGAGAGGAATACAATGAGATGAGATGGGGAGAGATAGAATGGGGTAAATTATCTCAAATAGATGAGGCATGGGAAAACTGTTGCAATGGAGGGGAAGAAGAGGGAGGCAAAAGGCAATGAGCCAACCTTATTCTCAATGAATTTGTCTTAGTGATGAAGAGACATACAAACTAAATCAGGTATCTCACCCTACAGGAGCGTAGAGGGGAAGGGTATGAGAGAAGGGATGATGGATGGGAGAGCATGCTTGGGGGGGGGCGGAAATGTGGAAACCCACATTTGAAAATGGACAGAATCAAAATAGAGAATAGAACAAGGGGGGGGTGGGATGGGATGGAGAGAAATATAGTCAATCTTTCACAAAAATCCACTATGGAAATATTTTGCATAGCTACACATGTACCATCTATATTGAATTGCTTAATTTTCCAGTAAGTGTGGCTGAGAAGGGAGGTAGAGAAAGAGTCTGGAATTCAAAGTTTTAAAATAAAATCTTTAAAAAATCTGTATGTGTGTGTGTGGGGGGTATATATAATTTTACATGTAACTGGGAAATAAGATACACAGGCACTGGGCCATTGAGTTCCACCATCACCTACTGGAAAGTCGGAGGGAGAATGGGTGAAGTTATAGGAGAGAGCAGATTAGGGGAGGGGATAATGAGTGGCTCTTTTGGGGTTGTAGGTAGGGGGGAAATGGGGAGAAAATTTGTAACTCAAAATCTTGTGGAAATGAGTGATGTAAACTAAAAAAAATCAATAAATAATCCCCATGCATATGAACCATGTCCCCAAATGATGCTACATCCTCCCTGCTTCCTTTGGTATAGCAGAATCCCTGGCTTCACTCAAAGTCCAATTTACCTGTCATCTCCTACAATAGATATCATGATCTTTGAGGTGTTTAACACTTCTCTTGCTCTCTTGCAATTATTTCACATATATTTTATACTTACTTATCTATCAATAAATGTATTCCCAGCCCCTCAGGGGAGTTGAAAGTATTGAAATTAGAAGTGTTTCAGTTTGACTTTGTGTTTGTATTCCCAGGGAAAACAGTGTCACTAAATTGGCCCATACTTAAGAAAGGTCTGCAGGATTGAATTGGTAAAACTTCTGGATGTAATTACCAGCTTATTATTCAAATAAATGTTGTAGAAGGAAATAGCAAATTACTTTTTTGCCAAGAAAACCCCATTGATAGCATTGGCCTGCTCTGGTCCACAGAGTCATGCAGAGTCAGTAACCACTGAACCACTGAACAACAGTAACAAAAATAAATCAACCAGCATGACTGTTTTCTGCAATAACCAGATTATTGTCCCTGCTTTCTCCACTTTTCCTGTGGAACTTACCATCAATCTTTCACTTAGTTGATCTACAAGTATTTATTAAGCACCTACTGTGGGAAAGTTCTGATTATCCTCTTGTCATGAAAAAAAAGTGTCATAAATGCTAAAATCTGGCAAATATATGATCAGAAAAGGAAAAAGGTTGGCCATGTAGACACTGTGAAGGCCTAAGAATGACAAAATGAAGGCTGCCTAAGGAGTAATGGAAGGGCTGAAGCATTCTTGTAACAAGTTGATCAGATCCTCTGTGGAGCAGGATACGTCTCCACTGGAAAATGGGGGAAGAATTATATGGCATAAGAGAGCAAGGATACAATGAAATTTGTGCTATTGAAAGAAGTGCCCTTATAGACACTGTCATATGCACTTTTGAAAGCAGGGTGAGCACCAACATTTTAAAATATTTCTTTGGAGCATAGTAATATGACATTTAGATGTTGAAAATTATGATAATATAGTAATATCTATCAATATGGGTTTATATGAGTACACTGCCTATATTATTCTCCCCCCACAAAAAATACATTTTAGTATACTTCTGTTTTATCTGTTCATTGGTCTTTGAAACTTGGAGCTTCCTGAGACTTTGGTGTTGTATTTACAGCTATAATTTAGGAAGAAGATTGCTAGAGTTATAGCCAGGCAGAAAATTTACTATGATCTATACTAACTGAGAGTTTCAAATGCTGTGTTAAGTAAAGGAAGTTTGTGGAATAAATTACAGTGAATAATTTCTTTGTGTATCCACCAATCTCATGAGGCAACTATCATATGCAAACATCTGCTTTTGGCTAAAATCGTCTCAGTTGGCAAAATCATATCCTTCCAAAGGTCCTTATCATCAAGTTGGATGTAGCAGTCTGTGGCTCTGGTGATTTTCAAATGAGTGAGAGAGTGATGGGTAGGTAAGCAAATGGCAGTGATCATGCCTGGTCCAGGAGCTTTTCCTTAAAGGCTAGGTTTTGTTGAGGTAAGCGGTGCCAGTCCACATAAAATCAAGTTCAGTACATAAATAACTATTTTAATTAATAAAATAGTTTGCCTTAATTGCATATATATTTGAACAATATGGGGTTTCAGAAACATTGGAAATGGGTAGTTGATCTTTCCAGATACTCGCCATATTTCAACATTTCCATTTCTTTTTCTAGACACAATTTCTATCTGTCCCTAAAATGATCACACACATGGGTTTCTTGTTTTTATTGTTCTTGTGTTTTTATGCAATTTTGAGCTTGCGTGTACCTATGATAATTGCTCCCTTTAAGCATTTTTTATTCCTAACAATATTTCTCATTTCTGATTTAGAAAGCCAGATATTTTGTAGTAACTAGTTATTCATCAGTGAGAGAGTATTCAGTGCACGTGACATAGAAGATTAAATGCAGTGAACTTGTTCTTTGGATTTGTGTCTATTAAATTAGTAAGAATTGCCATCACTTTCCTAGGATGGTCTTCAGAAATCCATCACTGCTCTGTAGTGTATCAGTGCATTTTGGCATACTTCTAGCTTGCCTTCTCTGTTTTTGTTAAAGGGAACAAAGGCAAAAAAACAGCAAGAAGAAAAGAGACACAATATGAAACTTTGGTCACAAGTGGCAGACTCTTTATTTCTCAAATTATTAAACACTAGGAAAGTCCTACTGTACAAATGAACCAAAGGTTTTGAAGTGGTGGCCTTTTGGTAGTTCAGTTAAAACTCAGGAGACAATCACTTTATTTTTTAACCCACTGCTTGCAGGCTTTGAGAGGGAGAACTGTTAGAAAGTGATCTATCACCATTAGTCTACTTCTGCTTTTGAGGTTCTAGGACCAGGTTGACCCTATCTGGAAAGACTCTATTCAAGAGATCATTGATACCTAGAACAATCACTGATATGTTTGTACTGAAAGAGAAATGCTTTATCTCATCTATGTTGGAGAAAGGATAGATTTTAAGAAGCTATGCTCTCTACCTAATTATCACCCTCTGTGTGTCCTGGGAGAGCTGCAAGGGAAATGTTATTGGGCATTAGATGGCACTTATATTTTACAAGGCAATACCTACTTTAACATTTTAAAAATCACTAAAGGCTGTTTTTGGAAAATTATACTTGAAGAAATGAGAGTTTTTATGAGCAGCTTTCTAATAAAATTTTACCAAAGGTATAGTCAAGGAGTCAGACTAAATTTTTATCATGGGCTATTAGTGAGTGTCTTTCAATTTGGTGGTTTGAAATTATGTGAAATTTAATTAACAATACAAGTTTACCTTGGAGTGGAGAAATAAATTATGTTTTGGCAAGTTGAGTTTCTGAGAGGCAGATGAAGGCTATTATTTGCAAAGGGAAGCCTTCTTGATTCCCCTATATCTTCCTTTTTTTTCAATATTCATTGGTGGTTAAATGATGACATTGCTATCCATGAGTAGACAAGTGAAAGTCACCTTGAGAGGTTAAATATTAGGAGAGGTTTCTTTGCAGTAGTACGTGGACTTGTAATGATAATGGTCATTTGAAGGTCTTCCCTGCCCCTTAATAGACCTAAAATCAAACCATAACAAGACAAAATAAGTTTTACAATATAGTAAAAAGGAAAGTGTCTTCTTCAATTCCTCGCTACAGTATTGGTCGTTGACATGGAATATAGATGAAAAAAAGGCCATCTTGTCAATTGCAATACTGCTGCTGCTGAGCCGTTTCTTATTTTTTTCTCTTTTTATATTTGTTTGTTTTTTTTTAGTTTTCAACATTCATTTCCACAAGATTTTGAGTTAAAAATTTTCTCCCTGTCTTTCCCCTACCCCCAGCCCAAAATAGCAATCCAACTGAATGCCCCTTCCCCCAATATTCTTTCTCATATCCTCCCCCATTGCCCCCTCTGACTTTCTAGCAGGGCAAGATGAATTTCTATACCCAGTGCCTGTATATCTTATTTCCCAGTTGTATGTAAAGAACATTTTTCTAAACATTTGTTTTTAAAACTTTGATTTCCAGAAGCTTTCCCTTCTTCCCTTGTTACTCACCCCTACTGGGAAGATAAGCATTTCACTATAGGTTGTACATGTGTAGTTACACAAAATTATTCCATAGTAGATATACTGTGAAACACTAACTATATTTTCCTCCATCCAATCCTGACCCCACTTATCCTAATCTCTACTTTGACCGTGTCCCTTTTCAAAAGTGTATGCTTCTAACTACCCTCCCCGCAAATCTGCCCTCCCTTCTATTATCCCCACTTTTATCCCCTTCCCCACTACTTTCCTGTAGGGTAAGATTCCCAAATTAGTGTGTATGTTATTTCCTCCTTAAGCCAAATTCAATGAGAGTAAAATTGAATCTTTCCTTTTTGCCTTGCTTTTATTCCCCTCCTTTGTAACATTTTTCTCTTGACTCTTTTCTATGAGTTAATTCATCCTATTCTATTTCTCTCTATCTCCCCTCATTATATTCCTCTCTCACCTCTTAACTTTATATTTTAGATATCATCCCTCCCTATTCAACTGATCCTGTGCCCTCTCTCTATGTCTACACGTATATATATTTGCACACATTTACATATGTTTTATACACACATACACCCTCCTATATAAACATATAAATGTATGCGTACATGTATATGCATAAATACATATATATGTATACATATATATTCCCTTCAACTATCCTCATACTGAGAAAAGTCTCATGAGTTACAGTTATCATTTTTCCATATAGGAATGTAAATAGTTCAACTTTAATAAATTCCTTATGATTTGTTTATCCAGTTTACCTTCTCATTCTTCTCTTGCTTTCTTGCATTTGAATCACATTTTCTGTTCAGCTATGGTTTGACACTCAAAGGAATAGTGGTGATAAATCTTGTAAACAAAAAGTAAACAAATTAATAAAGACCAAAAAAAAAATAAATATATAAATCATGTTAAAAATGTTTGAAATTCCTCTATTTCATTGAATAACCATATTTTCCCCTGAAAAATTATACTCGGTTTTGCTGGGTACATGATTCTTGGTATTAATCCTAGCTCCTTTGACCTTCAGAATATAATATTCCAAGCCCTTTGATCCCCTTAATGTAGCAGTTGCTAGATTTTGTGTTATCCTGATTGCATTTCCACAGTGCTCATACTGTTTTCCCTGACTGCTTGTAATATTTTCTCCTTGACCTGGGAACTCTGGAATTTGGTTATAATATTTCTAGGAGTTTTCCTTTTAGGATCTTTTTGAAAAGGTGATTGGTGAATTCTTTCAATTTCTATTTTGCCCTCTGGTTCTAGAATATCAAGGCAATTTTCCTTGAGAATTTCTTGACGGATGATCTCTAGATTATATTTTTGATCATGGCTTTTGGTAGTTCAGGAATTTTTTTAAATTTTCTCTCCCACATCTATTTTCCAGGTCAGTGTTTTTTCCAATGAGATATGTCACATTTCCTTATTATTTTTCATTTGTTTGAATCTGTTTTATGGTATCATGGTTTCTCACAATGTCATTAGGTTCCATTTGCTCTAATATAATATTGAAGGAATTATTCTCTTCAGTGACTTTTTGAAATTCATTTTCAATCTGGCAAATTCATCTTTTTAAGGCATTCTTCTCCTCATTGGCTTTTTGGGCCTCTTTTGCCATTTCAGTTATTCTACTTTTTAAGGTGTTATTTTCTTCAGTGTATTTTTGGGTCTCCTTTAGCAGGCTGTTGACTCAGTTTTCATGATTTTCTTGCATCATTCTCATTTCTCTTCCCAATTTTTCCTCCACTTCTCTTGATTTTCACAATCCTTCTTGAGCTCCTCTATGGCCTGTAACTAACTCATATTTTACTTGGAATCTTGTGTCTTCCTCCCATTCCATGCTTTGATCTTTTTTTTTTTTTGTCAAAAACATGATTATATGGGCTTATAGTGCTTCCTCTGCTTGCTCATATTGGCAGCCAGTTACTTGACTTTGAGTGCTTTGCCACAGTAGAACTCTGCTTCCAGAATGGAGAAAGCTTTGCCCCAAATTGCTGGGGTTTTCACAAAAGGGCACCCTCTCTACAGACACAGGAACGCTGGCATTTCTCACCCCAGGAGCACTGCCTAAGACAGCAACCCAGATGCAAGCAGGTTAAAGCAAGAGCAATTACTCTCTGGATGGTCACTTGGTACCCCTTAGATATGTAGGCCAGGAACTCTGGAAGCAGCCATGTGGAGGTAGTTGCGGGTTTGCCACGCCTCCGCCACCTCTCACCCCAGGGGGAGCTGCCAGACCAGGCTCTTAGGCCCCCTGGTTCCAGCAGAGCTCTCCCCTGACCTTTTACTTTCTCTTTGGCATTTATGGGTTGAGCAGTCTGGAAACCACCACAGATGCTGGTTATTAACTCTCCTGAAGTCTGCTCTAGCCACTGCTGGTTGGAGCATCCTGGGTTCAGAACCACAGGCTTAGCGGGATTGCTGTTGACTTCCAGAACACTGTGATACACCCTTCCTGTCGGCACTGCTTTCAGAGGGAGATTTGTATCTGTCTGTCACTTTGTGGTTTCTGTAGCTTTAAAATTTGTTTAGAGTCATTTTTTAAACCTGCATTGGAAATGATTGGAGCCAGAGCCCACCCGAAATTTGTGCTTCTACTCTGCCATCTTGGCTTTGCCCTCACCCTTGCCCCCCAGCTGCCATTTCTATTGCTGCTGCTGCTGCAGCTTATTGCTTGGAAAAGTCTCCCACAGAATGAAAGGTTTGGGGTATTCCAAAGAATTTTTCATTCTCTTTCCTAATTGCTGCCACTCAGAAAGCATGGGAAACTATGGTAACTTCACAAATACACATAGAGACTGGACAGCATTTAATTCATAATACTGTATAATCATTTTATCAAAAGGAGAAAAGAAGATCTGATAATAGATGGACCAGAGTCAATCACAAATATGTCTATAAATTCATATAGTCACTTCTTTCATCTTTTCCTTCAATGGTTCATGTATATAAAAAATGTGGATACTCCTTCATACTGTACAGACAGAAATAATCCATGGCTTTTCATGCTATGTGAATTAAATATGTATATATTTTTTTCAGAACACCTCCACTTAGGGTGCTAAAGACCTTTTTCCTGTGTCTTCACCTCATCAATGTTTAGAGTCCTCTAAAACGTATCAATCTTGTGAATCTGACCTTGGTGTCTCCATTATTGATGCTCAAAGGAAAGGGAACATTTGGTTCTCTTTCTTGTTTTCTCATTTCACTTCCAAGCTATTGAGCTTGGCATCTTCTGTACCAGTTCTCAGGGAAAAAGGTAGGCCAAGTCTCAGAAGTTCACCACGCATCTAGTACCATCTGTACCTCCACCAGAAGGGGAAAGCTCCTGAGGCGCCTTCCGCTCCTTAGTTGCTATTCTTCCTCTCTCCAAGTTTTATTTTTTTCATCCACTTACTGTTACTTATCAATCCTTCCTTTTAACGCACACACACACACACACCACATCACCCTTCAATTATGATACAATGCCTTTGGTAGTCCCCACTTAGTCTACACAGTTGCACAAAGAGAAGGGCCAAGAAAGGATACATGCATCTGTTATATCCACTAACAAATTCTCTGACATTTTGTTGTCAATGCCTCAAAAGTCTGTTGACAGCACCAGATGTTTAAAACAGCTCCTTCTGTCATAAATTGGCAGTGATTTAGGGGAAAATATATATAGATGGTGTGCAAATGACTATATTTAGGAAGTATCTGTGCAGGTAAAGAGGTGGCAAGTATTCCATTAACTTGATTCTCTGGTGGATGCAGTTGCTACAACTACTATACAGAGGCAGATAGGACAGGCCAGAGGGGGGAAAAGACTCCTTTCCAAAGAAGATAGATGTTTAGCTCAAATGATGCAAAATTTAACAATTTTGTTAAATTGTCAATTTGTTGAAAGGGAAAACAAATAATCAACAACAACAAAAGTGTGGGCCTAGAATAGGAAACTTTCAGAAGACTGAAATTCCTTGGTTGTAGGCTTCTCTTTGCATACATCCCAGAGCCTTAGGAAGTATTTCTAGGTACTGCTTACAAAGGTCTCAACCCATGGATGGTAAAATGATCAGACAACTTGTCAGAAGGATATTGCAGTGGTTCCTATGCTGGCATTGAGTGAAGGATCCTGTTGCATTACCCATACTCAGACCAAGGTTATATTCCTAGGTTGCAGTCCCAGGGCAAAGAGGAGCAGTGGCAGACCAGAGCTTATAGCCACAGGGTACCAGGGACCCTATTCACAGTTTCAGGACCAAAAAGATTGTTCGTGGTTACCCACATATGAGACCACAGGTCAGAAAAGTGGGAAACACAACTCTTCTTACATCATACCCCCTTACACACCCCAGACCTAGCTCTGTGTAGCAGCAAGCACCCTGGCGTCCCTAGGGGGCTGCTCACACAGGTTCTTAGATCTGCTTTGATAAAGGAAAGCAACTCAAAATGGGTTAACAAGCTTACTTTAATCAGTCAAACATGTATCATTTACCTTGTTCAGGGGATAAAGGTCAGCACCCTGAACTTCAAAGTATACAGGCAGAATTATCAAGACAGAAACAGATCAAGGAGACAGCTTTCCAAACTGTCCGGCCATTACATCCATACCAAATCAACATCTGGGTTTCAACATCTGGGTTTTTCAAAGCTGGGGGGCTCTGGACAACGGCTTCCCAGAATACAGATCAAATCACAGAACACTTCTCAAAGTGAGCCCCCAAACAAAGCTACACATCAGGGCTTATATAGCCTTCTCCTGGCTCAGAGAATGTAAAAACCTTCTGGACCCACTGGCCAATCAAGAAATATCTACTGAAAAACAAGTCTCCCACCCCAGGCTCCAGGTGCACTTTAGCTTAGGGGCAGGGAAGATCTTCAAATTTACATTCCCATTACACTCTGAAAAATAGCTGCACAAAAAAACTGAAGCTTGTTACAGTGCCCTCTCCACCACATGAGTAGAGTCCAAATTTAATACCAAGATAAAAGACAATAAATTGACTGGAAAATTGAGCAAACAAAATTGAAAATATCCTAATAATAGAAAGTTACTATATTGATAGGTAAGATTCAAACACAAATTCAGAAGAAGATAATGAAGTCAAAACTGCTGTATCTAATACCTCAAAGTAGAATGCGAATTGTTCACAAATCACCCACTCACCCTTCCCCCCAAAAAGAAAACTGGGAAGAGCTGAAAAAGGATTTTAAAAATCAAATAAGTGATGCAGAGGAAAACTGGGAAAAGAAATGGTTGTGATGCAAGAAAATCATGAAAAAAAAGAATCAATGGGCTGGTAAAGGAGGTACAAAAATGCTGAAAAAATAATAACATTTTAAAAAACAGATTAAGTTAAATGTTAAAGGAAACAAAAAAAATCCACTGAAGAGAACAACACCTTAAAAAAACAGAATTGTTCAAATAGAATATAAGGTACGAAAGTTCACTGAAGAAAATAATTCCTTAAAAATTAGAATGGTACAAGTGGAAGGTAATAACTTCCTGAGAGAGCACGAAACAGTCAAACGAAATCAAAATAATGAAAAAATGGAAGAAAATGTGTAATATCTCACTGGAAAAAAACCTGACCTGGAAAATATATTCAAGACCAAACAAAATCAAAATAATGAAAAAAATGGAAGAAAATGTGTAATATCTCACTGGGAAAAAAAACCTGACCTGGAAAATATATTCAAGACAGATAATTTAAGAGTTTCTACACTACATGAAAGTTATAATTTAAAAATAGCCTAGATTTTATCTTTCAAGAAATTATTGAGGACAAGTGCCCTGATATCCTGGAACTTGAAGGTAAAATAGAAATTTAAAAATCTATCAATCATCTCCTGAAATTCCCATATGAAAATTCCCAGGAATATTTTAACCAAGTTCCAGACCTCCCAGATTAAAAGGAAATCAGGAAACAGAAACCAAAAGGAACTCAATAAAGTTAAACTGTTTACATTCCTACATTGGAAGATGATATTTATGACTACTAACAAATTTCTCATTACTAGGGAAGTTAGAAGCATACATAGAAAGTATGGGTATGAATTGAATATGATTGGATGACTATTAATTAAAAATTAAGGAGTGAAAATGGTGAGTGCATTGAGAGAAGGGGAAAGGGAGCAATAGAATGAGGGTAAGTTATCTCACCTAAAATAGACATGAAGGATCTTTTATAGTGCCCAGGAATATGGTGGGGTAGTCAGGAACACTTGAACATTACTCTCATTGGAAATGGTTAAAAGAGGGAACACCAGATTCACTCAGTTGGGTATAGAAATATATCTTAGGCCACAGGAAATTTGGAAAAAAGAGTATAAGAGAAAGAGGAGCTGATAGAAAGGAAATCAGATTAGGGGAGGTGGTAGTCAGAAGAAAAACATTTTTGAAGATGGACAGGGTGAGAGAAGAGAGAGAATAAGATAAATGGGAGATGAAAGGTTAAAGGCAAGTAATCTAATCATAATGGGGAGAAAATTACAAGTATCTCTGACAAAGGCCTAACTTTTAAAATATATAGTGAACTCAGTCAAATTTATAAAAATACGTGGCATTCCCCAATTGATAAGTGGTCAAAGCATAGCAGGTAATTTTTAGAAGAAGAAATCAAAGCTATCTACAATCATGTGAAAAAAAAAAGTTCTAAATCAATATTGATTAAAGAAATGCAAATTAAAAGAACTCTGTGATTCCACCCCACAATTATCAGATTTGATAATTTTATAGAAAAGGAAATTAGGGGTGGTCAGGTAGCACAGTGAGTAAGAGCACCGGCCCCAGTGTCGGGATGACCTGGGTATCGAATCCGGGCTGAGGCACCCACCCAGAAACACCTGGCCGTGTAACCTTGAGCAAGTTACTTAACCACAATTGCTAATATATTAAAAAAAAGGAAAATAACAAATTTTGGAAAGGAAGTGAGACAATTGAGAAAATAATGCACTCTTGCTGGAATTGTGAACTGATTCAACCATTCTGTAGAACTATGCCCAAAGGCTTATAAACATGCACATATCCTTTGTCTCAGAAATAGTACCATTAGTTCTGTATTCTGAAGAGATAAAAGGAAAAATAAAGGAAATATATATATATATATATATATATATATATATATATATATATATATATTTATAAGAAATATTTATAGCAGTTCTTTTAGTGGTGGCAAAGAATAAGAAACTGAGAGGACGCCAATCAAATAAGGAATGATTGACCAAGATATTGTATATTATTGTGATAGAATACTAATGTGCTATAAGGAATGAAGAGGAGGGGAGCAGCTAGGTGGCACAGTGAATGGAGCACCAGGCCTGGAGTTAGAAGGACCTGAGTTCAAATCCAGACTGAGACACTTGAAACACTTACTTGCTGTGTGTCCTTGGGCAAGTCACTTAACCCCAATTACCTTGCCTTCCCTCTTCTAGAAAACTATAAAAAAAAGTGATGGGTATATGTGATAGTAATGGCAATTAAAGATTCCCCTGTATTGGCTTGGTTTTCAAACTGATTGTGTTAAAACCCAGAGCTTGTTAATCCCACCTGTGGGATGGACTTGTTGATGTGAAAAGAAAGTCCTGAACTGGGAGGAGCTGGTGACATAGATTTGGAGAGACAAGAGAGAGGCGGAAGAACTTTTTGGAAGCAGCACCTCATGGAGGCAGGGAGAGAGACTGAGAAGGATTGCTGAGTGCCACTTTGAATCGCCCTGGACTTTTGAGACCTGCCCCCTGAGCTGCCAAGGACTGAGGAGACATGGCTGTTTTACTGGTACTTTATCTGTTTCGATGTTGTTTTGCCAGATTTGTTCACTGGTGAAAGACAGTCCTGTTGTTGAAGAAGTCCTGGAACCTGACTATTGGTTAAGAAGCCCTGAGACTGTCCTGCAGACAGAGAGTGAATACTGTCCACTGGTGAAGGACAGTGCTGTTGTTGCAGGGGTCTGGGAACCTTTCTGTTGGTTCAGAAGCCCTGAAGAAGGATTTTCTTGTTGTATGTTTACAGAAATCCTGGGAGAGGGTTTTGCTAATGTTTTCAGGGGTTCTAGGACTGTTCTACAGACAGAGGATGAATTAATGAAGGGACTGGCAATGTATCTTATGGCCTTGCTAAGCCTTGTCTCCCCAGGAACTAAGATTGCTGAGAACTTGCCTCATGTCAAGATGAAGAAAAGACCTCCATTTGGGTATTAAGTGCTGTGCTTAAACTTGATGTAACTCTGGGGTAGATTCAATTGTGATCCAGGGGTGGGGAACTTTTGACCTTTTTGTGTTCTATGGTTGAACAAATGAATGTGCTTTACTTATGTTTGGAAACTAATCTCCATTTGAGAAGAGGGGCTTTGTGGTGGACTAAATGAAGGTACAGCCTAGGGGTGGAGAAGTATTTAGACCAGGGACTTTGTAATTGATTGAATGATTGGAAGGTCCTGGGGTGGGGTAGTCCTTGGAGATTATTTAATCACACTTAGTAAATGCTGTATTTTGAATGATGTCATGTTTTGATCTTCTCTGTTCTTGGTTGGTCACTGAATAAAATGGAGGGCACCTATGCTGGTATTTTGAACCTTGGGAAGTTGCCTTTCCTTGGCATTACACCACATTCCACATTTGGGACAGATTTTAAAACCTGTATATAGAGTCACACGGAAGAAATATGAATTCGATTGGGGACTTGAGCAGAGTAAAGCTTTTGAAGAAGCCAAGGTTGCCATACAATTGGCCCTAGATTTGTGGCCCATGCAAAATGGTCCAGTGGAATTGCAAGTGACTGTACAAGATGATTATGCAAACTGGAGCTTATGGCAAAAACAACAAAGCCGAAATGTACCTTTGGGATTTTGGTGTAGGAAACTCCCTTCATCTGGAGTCCAGTATACACCTTTTGAAAAGCAGTTGTTAGCTGCATATTGGGCTTTGGTGGAGATTGAACAACTGACTCTGGGCCATGAAGTGATATTAAGACCTGGAATCCCAATTATGACCTGGGTAATGAGTACCCCAGCTTCTCACAGAATTGGACATGCCCAAGAGGCTAGTATAATCAAATGGAAGTGGTATATTCAAAATAGAGGGAAAACAGGCAAAAGCGGAGCCTCTACTCTGCATGAATCTATAGCAAACATAGAAATTGAGAGGAATGACACACCCCCTGAGCCAAAGCAACAGTTGGTACAATCCACTGTAAAATGGAATGAGGGATATGATGTATTAACTGAGGAACAAAAGAGACATGCATGGTTTACTGATGGGACAGCAAAATATTTGGGGCAAAAAAGACATTGGAAAGCAGTGGCCTATAACCCATGCACTAGAAGGACTTTGGAAAGTACTGGGATAGGTGCAAGTAGCCAATATGCTGAGCTTATGGCAGTATATCAAGCCATCAAAATAGAACAAGGAGGACAGTGTCATATATTCACTGATTCATGGGCGGTAGCTAATGGGTTAGCTACATGGATGCCCATGTGGAAAAATGAAAATTGGGAAATTCATGGCAAACAAGTCTGGGGCAAAGAATTATGGGAAGATATCTGGAACATGTCTTTGGTCACTGACTTGTCAGTTTTTCATGTAGATGCTCATGTGGCCCCCACCACACCAGAACGTGAGTACAATGCTCATGCTGATCGACTGGCAAAGATTGCTACTGAACATATTGTCCCTACTTTGACATCAACTGATGATCCGGTATTAGCAAAATGGGTCCACAAAACAGCAGGCCATTTGGGGGTCCAGGCCACACACCAGTGGGCACAAGATCGAGGTTTTAGTATCTCTCATTCACTGTTAAAACAGATAGTAGAAGACTGTCATATATGTCAATTGGAAAAGGAGCGAACTGTTCCTCGGGTAGTAACTGGAGAGATAGCAAGAGGAAAAGTCCCAGCCCAAATCTGGCAAATAGATTATATTGGTCCACTACCACTGGATAAAGGATGCAGATTTATATGTACTTGTGTTGATACCTATTCAGGTGTACTAGTAGCTTGTCCTTATAAGAATGCAACCCAGAAAAACACTTGTAAAACTCTAGATCTCATAAGTCTATATTATGGAACCCCAATGCAGATTCAAAGTGACAATGGGTCACATTGCAAAGGCAATGAAATGAAGAAGTATTGTATACTAAACAATATAGAATGGATATATCATATTCCATATTATGCAGAAGCATCTGGGTTAATTGAAAGAATGAATGGATTACTGAAAGAACAGTTGAGGAAGTTAAGTTCCAATAATTCATATCAACATTGGAAGGATAATTTGTTCATGGCTTTGCGTAATTTGAATAATAGACCATTGGGAGGAAGTACACCTCTAGCCAGAATGATGACCCCCAATCTGCAAATTAGAAAACAACAAACACACAAGATCCCAAATATTGAGTATTGGACCTTGAGGCCCGATGTCCCAGCACCGTACCCAGTACCACCTGGTTCAGTGGGGTATGATTTACATTGTTTAGAGGACTTTTGGTTGGACAAAAAAGAAATAAGAAAAATCTCCACTGGGATATGCATAAGAATCCCTCAAAATCACTTTGGACAGATTTTACCCAAATCAGGTTTAGCAGCTCAAGGAATACTTGTATTGGCTGGAGTAATAGATTCTAATTATCAAGGAGAAATTGTTGTAACATTCCAGAATTTAGGTGAAGGGCCCATACAGATTCACAAGAATGATAGGATAGTTCAAGTGATTATCGTTCCTTATAAAACTATGCCACTTGTAAAAACTGACCCTCCTTCCAAAATAACTGTCAGAGGAACTGAAGGATTTGGTTCTACTGATAGAATAAAATCAGGAGCTAAAGTATGGGTAAAACGGAAGCCAGATGATGTTCCAAAGGCTGCAGAGATTATAGCATATGGGAGGGATAACACTGTAACTATTGTTTATTCTGGAAAAGATGATTACAAAATTGTACCCTTAAGTCATTTATTCTACCGTGAGTGAGGCTACAATAGTCTGGTTATTGTCTCTTTGCTTCTTCTTGTTTTTTTGTCTGTTCACCTTGTTTGTTAGATTTGTTTCCACAGGCTTGGGAGCCTTCATCTGTAGATGCCTGATAGCTTAAGCTGGATGTCACCCCCTGTCTGCAACTGTGATGTGTCACCCTTGGACCTGGCATCAAGCATATTAAGAACTGACCTCTCAAATGGGACCCCTTAGGACAGGGACAGCTCTACATCTGATTTCAGCAGCAAGTAGCCATAGAAGAAGAGATCTTCACCCCTTACCACAAGATTTTGGGGCCCCATTTGTTCGGGGTAGGGGGAATGATGGGGAGCTTGTGCTCAAGCCCCACCCTAAAATATGGTTTTCTGTGTTTATTGTGTGCTATTCTTGTTATATTGTTGTGAAATTTTGTTGACACCAGTTATTCCTATTGTATTTTTGCCAAGTAAGGGACATGAAAGATCTTGGGGCCGAATGTAAGGGTTATGGGATTTAAAGATCTTCCATGCCCTATTGGACTTGCTGACGTAGCAGGAAGGGGCGGAGCAAGGGGAAGCAGAAGCCAAACTGGAGTCCCCGCGGTGGCTGGCGGTGGTGGCGACGGTGGCGGCAGCAGCAGAGGCAGAGGCAGCGCGAAGCCCTTTTTGAGTTGGCCAGAATTTCTGCTAAGGACTCCTGCTGAGGACTGCCAGGGGCCGAAGCTGCTGGGAGCGCACTTCCCGGACGCTGGGTGGTTGTTGTGAGTGGGGAGAGGAGGACCTTTGCCTGAGGTAGCCTGTTCTGTTTTAAAGGCTTGAGAATGTGGGTGCTTTCTACTTTATCTACCTGTGCCAATGTCATAACTACTCTGATGGCTTTCACTTTCTGGTTTTGGGACTCAGTCTTTTGGTATCTTAATAAATTTTCTAGTTTATTTCCCCATATGGCAAGCAATATATATTTTGTGATGGATAATTATATCAGCATATCTGTAATCTCCATAGGCATTGTGAATATGGCATTGCTGATACAGTATAATGTTAAAAATAAAGACTAAACTTAAAAAAAAAACAGAAATGAAGAGGAGGAGGATCTCATAAAAACCTGGAAAGACTTATATGTACTGATGCAAAATGAAGCAAGCGGAGCCAGATGAAAAGTGTACACAGTAGCAGCAACATTGTACAATAATCAGCTTTGAGTCACTTAGATGCAATGATCCAAGACAATCCCTAAGTTCTTATGATAAAGAATGCTACCCTCCTTGCGAGAAAGAACTGATGGGATAGAAATGCAGATTAAAGTATGCTCTTTCTCAAATTATTTTTGTCCATTTTCTTTTATAGTAAGACTAATATGCAAATATGTTTTACACGATTGCACAT
Organism: Petaurus breviceps papuanus; assembly: GCF_028583685.1. Lineage (NCBI taxonomy): Eukaryota > Metazoa > Chordata > Mammalia > Diprotodontia > Petauridae > Petaurus > Petaurus breviceps. Next base: position 7,759,435 of record NW_027185872.1, on the reverse strand, counting down.
GTAGAGCCTATATCATATTGTTTACTATTAGGGGAAGGCGAGATCATGAAGAGAATTTAGAACCCAAAGTTTTAAGCAGTGAATGTTAAAAATTGTTTTTGTTTCCATGTAAATGGGGAAAAATATTTTTTAAGAAAGTACTTCATCAAACACCTTAACAACTTTATTAGCTGAAATTCCATTCATCTAAACACTTTCACAAGGTACATCTCTTTATTACATTATTGGGATAGGCCAACACACAATATTTATGCATGTTCCAGTCCTCATAATTCATTCTGAAGTAGCACCCTAGTATACTCCATGTAAAACATGACATATTACCAAATAATGGGGTTTTCATATTCACCAGACTACTGTTTAAAATGGAATATGTCTTCTGCAAGTTTGTTTATCTTTTTTCTAAAGGGAAAGGTAAGAGAAAAGGTTATTTTAATAACTAATGACTTGGGGAGATCCAGAGTTCCCCTTTTTTTCCTAAAATCATCAATTTGAAATTTCAGCCTCTGAATTATCATCTGTGGTCAGACTCCATTCAACCTTACCAAGAATCTAATCTAAGGTGAATTCCTGTTAAATGTGTTCTACTCACTTTTGGGTGGGGATAAATTCTTTGATGACACTGCCCAAGGCTGGGGATAATTTAGAAATAAATGACATAATCAAAGTAATTAGAATAGGTCCATCCCCTCATTGTAATACTAATTCTCTCTCATTATTTGTTAACCAATCAGAGTTAATTGTCTCCATCTGGAACACTCATTTTTCAGTGGCATATAAGCCAACAGTCCACTGCCATGATTGTCTTTCACATTTGAGAGAACCACTGACTTCTTTTATTAAAATGCTAGCATTATTAACAAAATTACCAATTAACTAGAAATTATATCTCTCAAACTTTTCAAACATCACAAATGTCAACTGTACTGACATACCTAGAGAATAATGCTATACCTTGCTAACACTCTATCTAAATCCATGCCCAGAATATATTGAGTTTGATCAGTAAATGATTGATTTAATGTATTAGCAATGCAATATTCACAATGCCTATGGAAATTACAGATATGCTGATATAGTTACCAAGAACAAAATGTATCAGGCTTGCTATATGGGGGATGAAGAGAGAACATTTATTAAAAATACCAAAAGACTGAGTCCCAAAACCAGAAAGTCAAAGCCATCAGAGTAGTTATGAAATTGGCACAGGTAGATAAAGTAGAAAGCACCCACATTCTCAAGCCTTTAAAACAGAACAGGCTACCTCAGGCAAAGGTCCTTCTCTCCCCACTCACAGCAACCACCCAGCATCCTGGAAGCCCGCTCCCAGCAGCTCTGGCCCCTGGCAGTCCTCAGCAGGAGTCCTTAGCAGAAATTCTGGCTGACTCAAAAAGGGGTTCACGCTGCCGCTGCCTCTGCTGCTGCTGCCCCCGCTGCCGCCACTGCTAGCCACCGCAGGAACTCTAGCTTGGCATCCGCTTCCTCTTGTTCTGCCCCTTCCTGCTACATCAGCAAGTACAATGGGGCATTGAAGATCTTTAAATCCCATAACCCTTACATTTATTGATTAAAATTCACTGTATTATAGAATCACAGACTCATGGAATCTCAGAGTTATAAGGGATCTTGGAAGTCACATGGTTCAATGTATACTTAAAAAGAATTCTCTCTCTAACATCACTTCAAGTGGATTTCCAGGTTCTACTTGAAGATGTTACACCTGGGGGAAGCAGTCACATGCCAAGGAAGCTGAATCTACTTTGGTATGAGTCAAAATAATTGAAAATGCTTTCTTTTTTAAAATTGAAAATAGTTTTTATTATTAATTTATTTTTAGTTTTCAACATTCATTTACACAAGATTTTGAGTCCCAATTTTTCTCCCCATGTCTCCCCTCCCCCACCCTGAGATGGCATGCGTTCTGATTACCCTTTCTCCTATCTGCATTTCTTTCTATCACCCATCCTCTTATCTCATTCCCCCTTAATTTCTTGTAGGGCAATATAAACAATATATATGCAACATAAATAAAAATATATACTTCATTGCCTGCATATCTTATTTCCCACTTGCATGTAAAAACATTTTTTTAACATTTGTTTTTAAAGCTTTGAGTTCCAAATTCTCTCCTTTCTTCTCTCCAATACACCTTCATAAGAAAAGGCAAGAAATTCAATATAGGTTATGCGTGCATAGTTATGCAAAACACTTCAATAATAGTCATGTTTTGAAAGAAAAACTATATCTTCCTCTATCCTATCCTGCCCTGCCCCCCACTTATTCTATTTTCTCCTTTGGCCCTGTCCCGTTTCAAAAGGGTTTGCTTCTGACTACCCCCTCCCCAAATCTGTCCTCCCTTCTATCATTCTCTCCCCCCCACCTATCACATTCCCCTTTCACTGCAGGGTAAGATACCCAAATGAGTGTGTATGTTATTCACTTCTTAACCCAAATCCCATGAGAGTAAGTTTCACTCATTACCTCTCACCTTCCTCCTCTTCTCCTCCATTGTGAAACCTTTTTCTTGCCTCTTTTATATGAAATAATTTACCCCATTCTATCTCTCCCTTTCTTCTTCTCCCCATATATTCATCTCTCACTCGTTAATTTGATTTTTAATATATTATCCATTCATATTCAACTCACCCTTTGACATTTAACTTTCTATCTATCTATCTATCTATCTATCTATCTATCTATCTATCTATCTATCTATCTATCATCTATCTATATATCTATCTCTCTCTCTATCTATCATCTATCTATCTATCTACCTATCTATCATCTATCTATCTTTCTATATTTCCTCCAACTACCCTAATTCTAAAAAAAGGTCTCATGATTTATAAATATCATCATTCCATGTAGGAATGTAAGCAGTTCCATTTTAATAAGTCCTTTATGATTTCACTTTCATGTTTACCTTTTCATACTTCTTTTGATTCTTGCTTTTGAAAGTCAGATTTTCTATTCAGTCTGGTCTTTCATCAAGAATGATTGAAAGTCTTCTATTTTATTCAATATCCATTTTTAGCCTGAAGTATTATGCTTAGTTTTGCTGTGAAGCTGATTTTTGGTTTTAATTCTAGCTTTTCTGATCTCCAGAATATCATATTCCAAGCCCTTCAATTCCTTAATGCAGAAGCTACTAGGTCTTGTGTTATCCTGATTGTTTTCCCACAATACTCAAATGGTTTCTTTCTGGCTGCTTGCAATATTTCCTCTTTGACCTGAATTGACTACAATATTCCTAGAAATTTTCCTTTTGGGACCTCTTTCAAGAGGTTATTGGTGGATTCTCCCAATTTCTATTTTACACTTTTGTTCTGGAATATCAGTGTGATTTTCCTTGATAATGTATTGAAAGATGATGTCTAAGCTCTTTTTTTGATCATAACTTTCAGGTAGTCCAACAATTTTTAAATCATTTCTCCTGGATGTATTTTCCAGGTCAGAGGCTTTTTCAATGAGATATTTCACACCATCTTTTTTTTTTAATTCTTTTGGTTCTCTTTTGTAATTTCTCAATTAATCATAAAGTCACGAGTTTCTATTTGCACCATTCTAATTTTTTTTATTTCGTAAATTAAATTTTATGTTTATTTTTAGTTTACATCATTGAATGTCACAAGATTTTGAGTGGCAAATTTTCTCCCTATCTTTCCCCTACTCACCATCCCCAATACAGTGATCCCACTGCATACACCCACCTCCAACTGGTTCTCTACTACATATGCCCCTCCCCCCCCAAATCCACTTTAAACTTTCTGGTAGCAAAGTGGATCAACATATTCCAGTGCCTGTATATATTATTTCCCAGCTACTGGGAAATATAATAATAATAATAATAATAATAATAAATATTTGATTTTTAAACTTTGAATTCCAGATTTTTCTCTTCCTCCCTCATCAGCCACCATTACTGGGAAGATAAGCAATTAAATATAGGTTTTGAATGTGTAATTATGCAAAATATTTCCATAGTGGATATATTGTGAAAGACTACTATATTTCCCTCCAACCTATCTGTAACAGTAAGGGAATTTAAAGTTCCCCCTGTATTGGCTTGGTTTTAGAATTGATTGTGTTAAAACCCAGAGCTTGTGAATCCCACTTGTGGGATGGACTTGTTGATGTGAAAAGATAGGGCTGAACTGGGAGGAGCTGGTGACATGAATTTAGAGAGAAACAAGCAGAGAGAGGCAGAAGAATTTTTTGGAAGCAGCATCATGGAGTCAGAGAAAGATGGAGAGGATTGCTGAGGGCCAGTTTGAATTGCCCAGGACTTTTGAGAGCTACCACATAGAGCTGCCAAAGACTGAGGAGACATGGCTGTTATGCTGGTACTTTGTCTGTTTTGATGTTGTTTTGTATGCTGATAAAAGACAGTCCTGTTTTTTCAGAGGTCCTGGAACCTTGTTTTTGATTCATAGCTCCTGAGACTCTTCTGCAGACAGAGAGTGAATTCTGTCTATTGGTGAAGGACAGTGCTGTTGTTGCAGAGGTTCTAGACCCTTGCTGTTGCTTCAGAAGCCCTGAAAAAGGATTTTCTTGCTGTATGTTTACAGAAATCCTGGAAGAGGGTTTTGCTAATGTTTTCTCAGTTCCTAGGACTATTCTGCAGACAGAGAATGAATTAATGAAGACACTAGCAATGTATCTTGTGGCCTTTCTAAGCTTTGTCTCCCCAGGAACAAAGATTGCTGAGAACTTGCCTCAGTTAAAGATGAAGAAAAGACCTCTCTTTGGGTATTAAATGCTATGCTTAAGCAAGACCATGATCCAGATCCAGACAGGTTAAAGCAAGAATTCCTACCCTTTGAATGTTTGCTTGCTACCCCCCGCCCCATGGTCGGTAGGCCAGGAGTTCTGAAGCAGCCATGTGGAGGTGGCTGCAGTTCCACCACACCTCTGCCCCTTTTAGTTCTTGCGTAAGGGACAGACCAACTCCTCTGTCCCTCTCAGGTTCAACAGTATTCTACACTGACCTCTCACTATATCTTTGGCATTTATGGGTTTATAATTCTGGAAACCACCCTTCCTCCTAGTGAATCAGTCTTCTGAAGTCCAATCCAGCCTCTGCTGGTTGGGGCTGCCTTGGGGCTAAAACTGCTGGCTCACACAGGGCTGGGCTCAGCTCCCAGCATGTTGCAATGAACATTTCATGTCCACCTGCCAGACTGACTTCAGTGGTAAATTTGTTTCTCTCTGTCATTTTGTGAGATTTGAAGCCCTAAAATTTCTATAGAGTCATATTTTATAAGTATTTGAGGTGGCTGAGGGGTGGGGGGAATCACAGAGTTTTCTTGCTTTTATGCTGCCATCTTGGCTCCACCCTCCATTCTAAATTTGAAGGATTTTTTTTTTTTGGTGAGCTTTTGAAATTTATTTTCCACCTGGCCAATTATGTTTTTTTAAGGCATTCTTCTACTCATTTCAATTTCTGGACATCTTTTTTCCATTTGGGTTATTCTACTTTTAAGGTGTTATTTTCTTCATATTTTAAAGTCTCATTTAGCATTTTTCATGATTTTCTTGCATCATTCACATTTATCTCCCAAATTTTTCCTCCACTTCTCTTACTTGATTTTCAAAGTCCTTTCTAAGCTCTTTCAGGGTTTGCAACCAATTCATATGTTTTTGTGGAGGCTTTGGATACAGGAGCTTTGACTTTGTTGTCTTCATCTGGTCATATGTTTTGATATTATTTGTCATCAAAGTAAGATTCTATTGTTTGAATTTATTTATACTGTTTGTTCATCTTCCTAGCCAAATACTTGACTTTCTAGCTCTTTGTCAGGATAGGACTCTGCTATAGAAACTCCCCCAAGTTTCATAAATTTTTTTATCAGCTGCTCAATCCCCTACCATCTGTGGGCCCACTGCTCTGGCTGCTGCTGCTGCTGTTACCACTGCCATCTCAGTTGCCCAGGTTTCCTCATTTACCCAGGTCCCACAGAGTTTTCCCATTGATCTTCCAGATTGTCCTTGGTGTTTGTGGGTTGAGAAGTCTGGAAACCACCAGAGCTGCCTGTTATTCAGTCCCCTGAGTCCTGCTCTGGTGACATCTGCATGGGTACAGTCCAAGACAGACTGTGTTCTGCTCCTAACCTGGGGTGATATACCCTTCATGTCAACCTTCTGGGCTGTCTTTATCTGGAGATGTGTTTCACTCTGTCATTTTGTGGGTTCACAGTTCTATAATTTGTTTAGAGTCATTTTTTACAGGTATTTGGAGGGGTTTGGTAAAAAATTCCAACAAATCCCTGCTTTTCTCTGTCATATTGCCTCTGCCCCCCCCCAAAAAAAAAACTGCTTCCTTGAGCCAAGTCTTCAGCTTCCTCTTGAAATATCTAAGCTATACCCTAAACACTACATTCCCCATTGTGGAAAGTGGTAAATAGAAAATTGTCGAGAAAACACAGGGTACCACTAGTGACCAAAACATCCCTTCCTGAGGATGCCACAATAATTTTTTTTAATAAATTAAATATTTTCAGACGCTTGGGAATAAAATTATTTTGGTATCAATTCATGAAAGAGAGCATTGGAAATTTTATGTCATGGTTCTAGAATAGCATTAGATTATTGCAATATAATAAAAGGATCAATCAACCAACAAATATTTATTCACCACTTTTTGTGTGATGTCAGACATAATGATAAGAACTATGGGTACAAATAAAAAGAGACAAAAGCCATTGGACTCTAGGACCTTATATTTTTATGAGTAACTAACATTAGGTTTACCTGATCAATTCTATAAATAATAACAACCATATATTCCCCATTTTAAATCATTTCAAAACAGCATTGGATATATTAACTCATTTGGTTTGCCACATTAGGTGAAAACTTTGTAAATTACCTTTTGAAATCTCTGAGAAGTAAACTCCAACCTAAACTTTTTTTCTTTTTTTTATTAATATGTTTATTTCCTTTTAGTTTACAGGATTCAATTCCACAATTCCTTGAGTTTCACATTATGTCCCCCTCCATCTCCTACCCCCATGGTGGCTTATAGTCAAGTATAGGATCTGTAAATACTTTCACATTATACATTAGTCAGGTTATAAGGATGGATTGTACCAGATGAAATGAAAAATGGTAAAGAGGACATAAAACCAAATAAGAGAAGGAAAAAGATCAGGTATTTTGCTTCCACCTGGATATAATCTTAGTTCTTTCTAGTTCTTTCTCTGGATGCACATATTTCTCTCCATCATGAGTCTGTTGGGATTGACTTATATCACTGCATTGCTAAGAAGAGTCCAGTCTATCAAAGTATGTCATCACACATACCTTGTGTGTGTAATTGTGTACACATTTCTGTTGGTTCTACTCTTCTCACTCAGCATCAGTTCTTTTAAGCCTCTTGAGGTAAATATGAAGATGATCTGCTCCTCATTTCTTATAGCACAATAGTATTCCATAATATGCATATAGCATAACTTGTTCAGCCATTCCCCAATTGATGGGCATCCTCTTAATTTCCAAATCTTTGCTACCACAAAAAGAGCTGCTATAAACATTTTTGTATATATGGGTCATTCTCCCATTTCTATGATCTCTTTGGGATATAAACCTAGGAGTGGTCTTGCTGGATCAAAGGGTATGAAAGTATGTATAGCTCTTTGGGCATAATTCCAGATTGCTCTCCAGAAAGGCTGGATCAGTTCACAAGGCCACGAACAATGCATTAGTGTTCCAATTTGCCCACATCCTCTCCAGCATTTGTCATTTTCCTGTTTTGTCATCTTAGCCAATCTGACTGGTGAGATGTGGTACCTCAGAGTTGTTTTGATTAGCATTTCTCTAATCAATAGTGAATTAGAGCATTTCTTCATGTACTTATAGATATCTTTAATTTTTTTCTCTAAAACTGCCTGTTCATATCCTTTGACCATTTATCAATTGGGAAATGACTTCTATTCTTATAAATTTGAATCAATTCACTGTATATTTTAGAAATGAGTCCTTTGTCAGAGACACAGGTTGTAAAGATTCTTTCCCAATTTCCCACCTCTCCCTTAATCTTGGTTACATTGGCTTTGTTTGTACAGAAACTTTTCAATTTCATGGAGTCAAAATTATCCATTTTACATTTCATAATGTTCTCTAATTCTTGTTTAGTCATAAAGTCTTTCCCTCTCCACAAGTCTGATAGGTAAACTATTCCTTGTTTTAGGAGACTGCTTACAGTCTCAACCTTTATACCTAGATCATGTACGCATTTAGACTTGATTTTGGTATATGGTGTTAGACAATGGTCTATGCCCAGTTTCTGCCATACTACACTCCAGTTTTCCCAGCAGTTTTTCTCAAATAGTGAGTTCTTATCCCAAAAACCAGGGTCTGGGGATTTATCTAACAATGGATTGCTATAGTCATTGATTTCTGAATCTCGTGTGCCTAATCTATTCCATTGATCCACTCCTCTATTCCTCAGTCAGTACCAAGTAGTTTTGATGACTGCTGCTTTATAATACAGATGGAAATCTGTTATAGCTAGTCCACCTTCTCTAGCATTTTTTTTTCATTAATTCCCTTGATATTCTGGACCGTTTATTCTTCCAAATGAATTTTGTTAACTATTTTTTTCTAGCTCTATAAAGTAGTTTTTTTGGTAAATTAATTGGTATGGCACTAAATATATAATTTAATTTAGATAAAATTGTCATTTGTATTATATTAGCTCGACCCAGCCATGAGCAATTGATATTTTTCCAAATAGTTACATCTGATTTTATTTGTGTGAAAAGTGTTTTGTAGTTATGGTCATACAGGTCCTGGGTTTGTTTGGGCATGTAGATTCCCAAATATTTTAGAATGTCTGCAGTAACTTTACCTGGGATTTCTCTTTCTTTCTCTTGCTGTTGAATTTCATTGGAAATATATAGGAATGCCGAGGCTTTCTGTAAGTTTATTTTATATCCTGCAACTTTGCCAAATTTATTTATTGTCTCAAGTAGTTTTTTTTACTTGATTCTCTAGGATTCTCTAAGTATATCATCATATCATCTGCAAAGAGCGATAGCTTGGTCTCTTCTTTGCCTAATTTTATTCTGTTGATTTCTTTTTCTTCTCTAATTGCTACTGCTAACATTTCTAGTACCAGATTGAATAAGAGGGGTGATAGTGGACACCCTTGTTTCACCCCTGATCTTATGGGAAATGCTTCTAGCTTCTCCCCATTACATATAATACTTGCTGATGGCTTTAAATAGATGCTACCTATTATTTTAAGGAAGGCTCCATTTATTCCTATACTTTCTAATGTTTTTAATAGGAATGGATGTTGTATTTTGTCAAAAGCCTTTTCTGCATGTATTGAGATGATCATGTGGTTTCTGATAGTTTTATTGTTGTTATGATCAATTATACTGATGGTTTTCCTAATATGAAACCATCCTTGCATTCCTGGAATAAATCCTACCTGATCAAAGTGTATTACTCTTGAGATAAGTTGCTGTTGTCTTTTTGCTAGCATTTTATTTAGAATTTTTGCATCTATATTCATGAGGGAGATTGGTCTATAATTTTCTTTCTCTGTTTTATCTCTTCCCGATTTAGGTATCAGTACCATATTTGTGGCAAAAAAAGAATTTGGTAGGACTCCTTCTTCACTAATTTTCCCAATTATTTTGTAGAGTATTGGAATCAATTGTTCTTTAAATGTTTGATAGAATTCACTAGTGAATCCATCTGGCCCTGGAGATTTTTTCCTAGGGAGTTGACTGATGGCTTGTTCAATTTCTTTTTCTGAGATGGGATTATTTAAGTATTTTACTTACTCTTCAGTTAATCTGAGCAACTTGTATATTTGTAAATATTCATCCATTTCTCTAAGATTGTCAAATTTATGTGCATACAATTGGGAAAAATAATTCCTAATTATTGTTTTGATTTCCTCTTCATTGGAAGTAGATTCACCCTTTTCATTTTTGATACTCATAATTTGGTTTTCTTCTTTCTGTTTTTTTATTATATTGACTAAGGGTCTATCAATTTTCTTGGTTTTTTCATAAAACCAGCTCTTGGTTTTATTTAGTTATTCAATAGTTTTCTGAATTTCAATTTTATTAATCTCTCCTTTTGTCTTCAATATTTCTAATTTAGTATTTAATTGGGGATTTTGAATTTGTTCTTTTTCTAGGTTTTTTAATTACGTGCCCAATTCGTTGAGCTCCCTTTTTTTCTAATTTAATCATATATGCACTCAGGGATATAAAACTTCCCCTGACAACTGACTTTAATGCATCCCACAGATTTTGGTATGCTGTCTCATTATTATCATTCTCTTGAATGAAATTGCTGATTGTTTCTATAATTTCTTGTTTGACCCACTCATTCTTTGGGATTAAATTGCTTAATTTCCAATTAGTTTTAGTCTGTCTTTCCCTTGCCCTTTATTGCATATAATTTTTATTGCATCATGATCCAAGAAGGATGCATTTAATATTTCTGCCTTACTGCATAGAATTGTGAGGTTTTTATGCCCTAGGACATGGTCAATTTTTGAATATGTGCCATGAACCGCTGAGAAGAACGTGTATTCCTTTTTATCCCCATTCAATTTTCTCCAGAGATTTATCATACCTTACCTCTCTAAAACCCTGTTCACCTCCTTAACTTCTTTCTTGTTTACTTTGAGGTGGGATTTATCAAGTTCAGATAGCGGGAGATTAAGGTCTCCCACTTGGATAATTTTGCTATCTATTTCTTCCTCTAATTCTTTTACCCTCTCCTCTAGGAATTTGGATGCTACAGAAATTGGTGCATATATGTTAAGTAATGATATTGCTTCATTCTCGATGGTGCCTTTAACAGGCTATAGTTTCCTTCCTTATCCCTTTTAATTAGGTCAATTTTTGCTTTTGCTTTATTGAGATAAGGATTGCTACACCTGATTTTTTTTTTACTTTAGATGAGGCATGATATATTTTATTCCAGCCTTTTACCTTTACCTTGTGTGTATACCTGTGTTTCAGATGTGTTTCTTGTAAACAGCATATTATAGGATTATGATTTCTAATCCATTCTGCTATCCATCTCCGTTTTATGGGAGAGTTCATTCCATTCACATTTATATTTGTGATTGTTATCTGTTTCTTTCCCTCCATCCTATTCCTGCCCCTGATAATCTTCATATTTTCCCTTCCTTCTCCCTTCCCCCCTTAATAGTTTTCCTTTTGACTACTGCCTCCCTCAGTGTTGCCTTTTCAGCCCCCCTCCCTTTTCCTCCCTTTTCCCCTTACTTCTTTCCTCTTTACAAAGCACTCCCACCCCCCTTTCGTAACCCTTTCCCCTCCTACTGCCTGTATGATATTGTTATAATTAATGAAGTATGCTATTTCTTCTTTGCATCAAGAGTGACAGGAACAAATCTCATGCCTAGCTCCTCTCCCTCCCCTCTTTCCCTCTAAAATGATACTTTTTGTGTTTCTTCTTTATAGCGTCCTATGCTTAACTGGTTGTTATTCCCTCCTTGTACCAGAACCAATGAGGAAAAAGCTCATATGCTTCCCAACTCCCTCCCTTTTTTTTCCTCTGCTATACAGTTTTTATGCCTCTATGTGTGGCATAATTTACCCTTTTCCTCTTCAACCATTCCCTTTCTTCCATTGCAGTCCCTTTGTAGCCCTTAATAAGATTTTTTTAAATCATCATTTTGTGTATTTTATACTCATACCCTGTACTTGTCTCTAACCAGTTTGCTCTTATCAAATAGCAGGGTGTGTGTGTGTGTGTTCTCCTTGTTTATCTTTCTAAGTCACTGTTGCATCTCGTAATTGGAGGTTTAATTTTGCATTGAGTTTTGGCTTTTTAATCAAGAAGGTCTGGAACTCTGTTATATCATTGAATGACCATCTCTTTGCCTGGAAGAATATGCTCAGTCTCACTGGGTATGTGATCCTTGGTTGTAACCCGAGCTCTTTTGCCTTCTGGAAAATTGTATTCAACTGCCTCCGATCTTTCAGTGTAGAGGCTGCCAAATCCTGTGCAATCCTCACTGTGGACCCTCGATATTTGAATTGTTTCTTTCTGGCCACTTGAAGTATTTTCTCTTTTATCTGGTACTTCTGGAGTTTGGCCACAACATTTCGAGGACTTTTGAGTTTGGGATCTCTTTCAGCAGGTGTCCGGTGGATTCTCTCGATTTCTATTTTATCCTCAAGTTCTAGTATCTCAGGGCAGTTTTCCTTAATGAGCTCTGGGAGAATGTTGTCCAGGCTCATTTTTTTCATCATAATTTTCTGGTAGACCTATGATTCTCAGATTATCTCTGCTGGATCTGTTTTCCAGGTCAGTTATGTTTTCTTTGAGGTATTTTACCTCTTTTGCTAATTTTTCATTCCTGTTGTTTTGCTTGACTAATTCTTGATTCCTCATAGAGTTATTTGTTTCCATTTGGTTAATTCTAGTTTTTAGAAAATCATTTTCCTTGGTTAATTTTTGGAGCTCCTTTTTCATATCATACACTTTTCTTTTTAGAGAGATGTTTTCCTCATTATAATGTTTTTCTAATTCTGCTATTTTGATTTTGAGAGAATTATTCATTTTGTCTTCTATCTCTCTCATTTTGTTTTCAAAGTTCCTTTTGATCTCATCCAGGAGGGCCTTCTGTGCTAGGGACCCATTTCCTGTTGAAGTTTCAGCTTTGGGTGTGGAGTCCTCATTGTCTCCCTCTGAGGTTGGTTCCTCCCTCTGAGGATAGGAGGACTCCAGAGTCTTTGTCTTTGTAGTCTGCTTTCTACCCATTTTGAGGCAGGGTCCTAGCCATACCCTTCCTCTCTCAGATCCCAAGCCTTTACTGTAGAGGCTTTTGCCCTGGGGCAAGAGTTACTATGTTTTCAGGGTCAGAGGGGGGGTTTGGAGCAAGTGATGTTCACTCTGTCATGATGGTTTTTGGAGGTTCTGAAAGGGGCTTTTTTTTAAAAATTTCTGAGCTATGAAGTGGTAGCCCCAGGAGCATTTGCTGTCCAGGACAGGGGCCCCTGTATTTGCTTCTTACCTTGTTCTTTCCAGTACCAGCCCTTTGGTGGTAGGCCTAGTAGTGGACCTTGTGTTTGGTGGGACGACTTGCCCTCCGAGTTGATCAGGCCCTTTCCGAGCCTGCATCTGCTGCGCCTTCTCGGCCTGCCTCTTCTGGCCTCACCTTCCGGGCCTGCCTCTGCGTCTGCAGGCCATGCCGCGCCTTCCCCCCAACCTAAACTTTTCAAAGTCCTAGTAAGTGTTATTATAAGAGACATGTTGTTTCCTCAAAGCAACATGGAATTTAATATTTTCATTTGAAAATTAGTATTACAAAAGAAGCAAGTGGAGTGGTAAGTAGTATGATCAGGGTGAACAACAATAAAAAAAAATAAATTATAACTGAAAAGCACTGGAAAGTGGGTGTAGAGCCAAGATGGTAGTATAGACACAGGAAAACTCCATGAGCTGCCCCCATCACCACTTTAAATTCCTATAAAATATGACTCTAAACAAATTTTAGAGCTGGAGAGCCCACAAAGTAACAGAAAGAAAAAAAAAAAACATCACCCACTGAAGGCAGTCTGGCAGGTGGACAGGAATGCTGGGAACTTAGCTAAGGCCTGTGTGAGCCCACAGTTTTAGCCCAGGGCGGTCACAACCAGCAGGGGATGAAGCAGGTGTTGGGACAGTGGCTCACCAGAATCTGTGCTGGTTTCCAGAAATATCAATCCATAAATGGCATAAAAATTAAAAGGTCAGTGTAGAACTCTGTTGGAACTGGGTGACAAAGGCACAGTTTGGCCTCTGCCCCCAGAATGGAAAGTGGTGGAGGTATGGCAGCCATGAAGCTGCCTCCACATGGCTGCTTCAGAGCTCTGGCCTGTAACCATAGGGGGCCAACAAACATTCAAAGGGTAATCATTCTTGCTTAAGCCTACATTGCATCTGGATCATGGTCTTGGGTGTTGGTCCTGAGGTGTGTGACCAGTGAGCCAGAGTTTGTGGGGGGTGCAGAGAGAGCACCCTCCTAATAGCTCCAGCAGCTGCAAAAAAACCCAGCAATTTGTAACAAAGCTCCCCCCTCTGGAAGCAGGATTCTACTCTGGCAAAGAGCTCAAAAGTCAAGCAATTGAGTGGCAACATGAGCAAGCAAAGGAAGCAGAGCAACCCAAAGCTATATTCCTTTTTGGAGACAAAAAGGATCAAAGCATGGAAGGGAGCAATACAATAAAGGCAGAACTCCTGCAGCAAACACTTCCAAGAAAAATATGAACTGGTTACAGACCATGGAGGATTTCAAGAAGGATTTTGAAAATCAAGTAAGAGAAGTAGAGGAAAAATTGGGAAGAGAAATGAGAATGATTCAAGAAAGTCATGAAAAGAGAGTCAAAAATCTGACTGAAGAAAAAAAAACACCTTAAAATAGACTAACTCAAATGGCAAAAGAGCCTCAAAAAGCCAATGAGGAGAAGAATGACTTAAAAAGCTGAATTTTACAGATGGAAAAAGCATTTCAAAAGCTCACTGAAGAAAATAATTCCTACAGAATTAGACTGGAGCAAATGGAAACTAATGACTTTATGAGAAATTGAGATCCTATTAAACAGATCCAAACACATAAAAAAAAATAGAAGGCAAAGTGAAATATCCCATTGGGAAAAGCACTGACCTGGAAAAAAATATCCAGGAATGATAACTTAAAAATTATTGGTCTACCTTAAAGCCATGATAAAAACAAAGTGCTTAGACAACATCTTTCAAGAAATTATCAAGCAAAATTGCCCTGATATTCTGGATACAGAGGGAAAAATATAAGTTGAAAAATTCACAGATCAGCTCTTGAAAAGATCCCAAAAAGATAACTCCTAGGAAAATTATAGCCAAATTCCAGGCTTCCTAGGTCAGTGAGACAATGTTACAAGCAGCCAAGAAGAAACAATTTGAATATTGTGCAAACACAATCAGTATAACAGAGGATGTAGCAGCTTCTATATTAAGTGATCAAATGGGTTTGAATATGATAATCCAGAGATTAAAGGAGCTAGGATTAAAACCAAAAATCACCTACACAGCAAAACTGAGTATGTTTCAGGGGAAAATATGGTCATTCAAAGAAATACAGGACTTTCATGCATTCTTGAGCAAAATAACAAAATTTTGAATACAAAATTGGACATTCAAATACAAGAAGCAAGAGAAGCATAAGAGGGTAAATAGGGAAAAGAAATCATAAGGAATATTTCAAAGTTTAACTCTTTACATTCCTACATGGAAAAATGATAATTGTAACTTATGAAACATTTCCTGTTATGAGGATAGTTGAAGGGAATAAAAATGTGTTTGTATACACACTCAAATACACACATATGTATTTATACATACATATATACATATATATGTCTATATAGGGGGCATATATGCATTTGAATAAATATATGGTGTGTGCATATATGTGTACAAATGTCCATAGACGGCATAGGATCAATTGAAAAGTAAGGGATGATATTTGAAAGTTGAAATTGAGAGGTGAGAGAGGAATATAATGAGAGAAGATGGGCAGAGACCGAATGGGGTAAATTATCTCATATAGATGAGGAAAAGGATAACTGATATAATAGAGGGGAAGAACAGGAAGGTAAAGGGGAATGGGTCAAAGTTACTGTGATTGAATTTGGCTTAGGGAGGGAATGACATACGAACCAAATTGGGTATTTTGACCTACAGGAGAGTAGAGGGGAATGGGATGAGGCAGAGATGATGGAAGGGAGGGCAGGTTGGGGGGGGGAATAGTTAGAAGTACACACTTTTGAAAAGTGACAGGTTCAAAGTAGAGAATAGGACTAGTGGGGGGCGGGATAGGAAGAAGGCATTTATAGTCAGTCTTTCTCAATATATCCACTATGGAAAAGTTTTGTGGATCTATACATGTACAACCAATGTTGAATTACTTATCTTCCCAGTAAGGGTGTGGGACAAGGGAGGAAGGGAAAAATTTGGAATTCAAAATTTTTAAATCAAAGGTATAAAAATGATGATGATGATGATGATGATGATGATGATGATGATGATGATGATGATGATGATGATGTCACTGGGAAATAAGATATAGAGTCACTTGGGTAATGAGATCCATTTTGCCATACCAGAAAGTCAGAGGGTGTTTGGGAGAGGATGTAGAGAGAGCAGATTGGGGGAGGGGGGCATACAATGAGATTGCTATTTTGAGGTGGTGGGTAGGAGAAACACGGGGGGAGGGTTGAATTTGTAACTCAGAATCTTATGGAAATGAATGATGTAAACTAAAAATTAAAATAAAATTTAACTGAAAAAATAAAATAAAATGTAGAAAATATAGAAATAAATAGAGTCTACCTTAAAATAATAAGTAGCATCTATCTAAAAGCATCAGTGAATATTATACATAATGGCAATAAGCTAGTAGTATTTCTAATAAGATATGGGGTGAAATAGGGATGTCCACTATTACCCCTCTTATTCAATTTGGTACTAGTAATGTTAGCAGTAGCAATAAGAGAAGAAAAAGAAATTGAAGGAACCAAATTAGGCAAGAAGAGACTAAATTATTTCTCTTTGCAGATGATATGGTGATATACATAGATAATCCCAGAGAATCAAGTAAAAAAATATTTGAAATAATAAATTTGGCAAAGTTGCAGGATATAAAAGAAACCTACATAAATCCTCACCATTCCTATATATTTCTAATGAAATCCAAAAGCAAGAATTAGAAAGAGAAATTCCATTTAAAGTTGCTGCAGACATTATGATATATTTGTGAATCTACCCTCCAAAAAACACCCAGGACCTATGAACACAATAACAAAACACTTTTCACACAAATTATGTCAGATATAAATAACTGGAAAAATGTCAGTCGCGTGTGGGCTAGGTCAAGCTAATATAATGAAAATGAAAATTTTACCAAAATTAATTGACATATTCAGTGTCATACCAATCAATCTACCAAAAATGTTTTATAAAACTAGAAAAAATAGTAACAAAATTCATTTGGAATATCAAAAGGTCCAGAATATCATGAGAATTAATGAAAAGAAATGGTAGGGAAGATGCCCTAACCATACCAGATTTTCATCACTATTGTAAACAGCATTCATCAAAACTACTTACTACTGACTGAGGAATAGAGTAGTGGATCAGTGGAATAGATTAGGTACATGAGACACAGCAGTCAATAACTATAGGAATCTACTGTTTGATAAACCCAAAGACCCCAGTTTTGGGATAAGAACTCACTATTTGACAAAACTGCTGGAAAAACTAGAAAATAGTATGGCAGAAACAGGGCAATAGACCAATATCTTATACTGTATACCAAAATCAAGTCTAAATGGGTGCACAATCTAGATATAAAAGTTGATACTGTAAGCAATCTGGGAGAGCAAGGAATAGTTTATCTGTCAGATTAATAGAGAATGGAAGAATTTATGACCAAACAAGAGACAGAGAGCATTATGAAATGCAAAATGGATAATTTTAACTTCATTAAATTCAAAAGTGTCTGTATAAATAAACCCAATGTAACCAAGATCAAGAGGGAAGTGGAAAACTAGAAAAGAATTTTTTATGACCAGTATCTCTGATAAAAGCATAATTTTTTAAAATTTTCAGAGAACTTACTCAAATGTATAAGAATACAAGTCATTCCCCAACTGATAAATGGTCAAAGGATATGAACAGGCCATTTGCAGAGGAAGAAATTAAAGATATCTATAAGCATATGCAGAAATGCTCTAAATCACTATTGATTAGAGAAATGCAAATCCAAATAACTCTGAGGTACCACATCTCACTGGTCAGATTGGCTAAAATGACAAAACAGGGAAATGAGAAATGCTGGAGAGAATGTAGAAAAATTGAAACACTAATACATTGTTGTTGGAGTTGCGAATGGATCCAACCATTCTGATGAGCAATTTGGAATTATGTCCAAAGGGCTATAAAATGTGCATACCCTTTGACCCAGGAGCACCTCTTCTAGGGCTATATCCCAAAGAGATAATACAAGCAGAAAAAGAATCCCTATGTACATAAATATTTATAGAAGCTCTTTTTGTGGTGGCAAAGAATTGGAAATCAAGGGAATACCCATCAATTGGGGAATGGCTAAACAAGTTGTGGTATATGAATACAATGGAATAATATTGTCCTATGAGAAATGAGGAGCAGACAGACTTCATAAAAACATGGAGAAATTTTTATAAATGGATGCTGAATGAGGACAGCAGAACCAGGGGAATTTTGTACACAATTACAGCCACATCGTGAATGAAACAACTAACTTTGATTAACTGGGCTCCTCTCAGCAATGCAAGGCTTTAAGACAACTCCAAAAGAGTCATGATAGAAAGGGTATCTACATCCAGAGAAAAAAATTACAGATTCTGAATGCAGATTGAAGTAAACTACTTGGTCTCTCTCTTTTTGTTTTGTTTTGTTTCTTTTTTCTCACTGTTCACTCCATTGGTTATAATCCCTCTTTACAACTCAACTAATGTTTAATGTGAAAGTATTTGTAGAACCTATATTTGATTCCATGCTGCCATGGAGGGAGGGGGGAGGAGACAGAGAAGGAGAAAATTTGAAAATCAAGGGATTGAGGAATTGAATGTTGTAAACTAAAAGTAAATAAATTAATAACAATGAATTATGAAGGGTTAGTGTAAAGGATTTCACCAAATAAATATTTGAGCTAGGAAAAAAAAAGACTTAGAGATGAGGAATTGAGATTGTGAATTATACTCATATGTTTGGACCAAGTATCAAGAGAAATCAAAGCCACACCCCCACAATCAGAAATTTTATACATGAGCCTCCTCAGATCAATTTATGGGACAAGAGGGATAAGAAATTTCCAGTGTGAACATACCTGAATGGGTGACAACACGTGCATTGATAAAGAGATCATGGATCCACATGCATTTTTGAAATTAAGCAATATATGACATAGGGAAAGGAATTGTGAAAATATATATTAGGGTGCTTTATCTCTCAGAAGGGAAGTATTGTATATGTTTTATTAGAGATATACATATAGCTTGAGTTAATCATTTTGATCAATGATTTCCACTTTGTGGCATAATGTGCTATAAAAATATGCTTGCCTAAAGGACATTTTATTTTCTTCTACTTAGGAAGATGTTTGTCCCTCATGGTCTCTGAACTCACTTTATAGTTAGAGATTCTCCATGCCTTTCTATATTTCCTTGTTTCTCAGACTCTCTCCCTTTATTTTGTGGTAAAGGATTTAGACAAAAATTAGTGCTAATTCATTATGCTAAACTTCTTCAATGTAATTAAGTACAGTAGGCACTTTACGTCATATTGACCAAATGGCATTTATTATTTTTTATGGTAACTACCTAAGGCTATTATAATGGCAAAGTATGGCAAGCACACCCCTTAATGATCAATGCACTAAATCTTGAGTTCACATTAATGGAGCATCAGCAAATTTGACAAAATGCCATAGTATAATTATTTGCTAATTAGCAAGTGTAGTCAAACATGTAGGATTTACTGCTACTTACATGACTTTTCCTTGTCAAGCTTGAAAAGGGAAATGATAATGACTTCATGCTTTAATGACTTATCCTTGTTTGAGGTTCACCTGGAGAGGCATTTGGAAGATGCCATTCACTGTTTTAGATTTTTCTGTTCAATATCAGTCCTCATTGCATTTCAGTGTATGCCAGTGAGAAGGACAAACAGACAATGATCCTATGGGCATCTCAGAAAAGGGCTATGAATGTGTTATTAGATCTAAATAGTAAGCCCTATTTATCTGTACCTAATATGAACCATTGTGGCTTTATATTTCTTGAGAGTACATCATTTGACCATTCACCATTGGTAGTCAATTGATTTATATTTTGGAGAAGAACTTTATGTTTGATCCTGGATGTAATAAGGAGGCACGGGAGCTCATTGACTTATGACCTATCTAAGCTTTATAAGATAATACTGACCAATGTGGGTTGATGGCTTCAGTCATTCTTCGGAAATATCCTCTAGGATAGTTCATCTGAAAGAAACCGAAAACACACACACATGCATGCACACACATGCATGCACACACATGTGTGCACACACACAACTATGCTGAATAGGTCTGCTACAAATTTACGTTCCATAATCCCAACCAGGCCCCTACTATAATAAAGCAGTCTGTTTATACCTCCAATATTGATTTACCATCTCCTTCACCAAAGAAATTGTTCATCTCTCATCAAACTTCCCCTGGCTCCCTAAGCTTATACCCTCTTGTCAGACAGGATTTCATCTCATCTCCTTCAGAAGTTTGCCCCCTCATTTTGATTAAGCTTCTATCTTTCCCTCTCTGCCATATGATTTACTTCTCCTGGCAAACATGCCCTTGTGTCCCTTCATTCACAAAAATGCCCCCTCACTTCATCTGTCCATTCCCACTCTCTATCTTCATCTCACTTTTGTGACTAAACTGTGAAAAAGACATCTTAAATTGACAGCTCTTTTTCCTTTCCTATAACTCTCTTCTTAATTCTGTAGTCTGGCTTCCAATCTCATCATTAACTTGAAGCTACACTCTTTGAATTTACCAAAGAAATTATTTCAATCACCAAATCCAGTGACCTCTTCTCAATCCTCATTCTTCTATAACTTTCTGCAATTTTTGACACTGCCAGTCACCTTTTTCTCCTGGTTGATTTCTTCTCCTTTTCAGTCTCTATGATCACATATCCAATTGCAAATTGGACATCTCAAATTTAGATATTCCACAGACATTTTAAATTCAACATATACAAAATAGAAATCATAATCTTTTCTCCAAACCATCCATTCTAAATGCAATGTTGCTGTCAACAGTTACACAGGCTGGAAACCACATTGTCATCATCATCATAGATCCTAGACACTTTAGTTTTTTTTTTTTTTACACTACATATCCCATCTATCGCTAAGTCAGTCTATTGCTACTTCTATTCAACATTTCCTGTTTCAACCTCCTTCTCTCCTTTGTCCACAGTCCTAGTACAGACGTTCATCACTTTATGTTTTAACTGTGCCAGTACCATATGTAATTCAAGTTCATCTATACTCAGTCATCAGCAAGATCTTTCTAAAGTATAGCTCTAACCACATTGCACACTTCCCCACAGTCAATGACTCCCTATCATTTCCACAATCAAATATACAATTCTAGCTTTGTCTTTTGAAGTCTTTCATAACCTAGACTCTTCTTGCTTTTTCAGTCTTGTTACACTTGGATCCGTGCTCTAGGTACTCTAGGATCCAGTAGCACCTGTCTTTCCCCTGGATATCCTCATGCTTAACACACTTTCTCTCTATGCCTCTACCTCCACTCTTGGCTTCCTTCAAGGCCTAACTCCCATCCCACCTTCTGCAGGAAGCCTTTCCCAATCCTCCATCAATGTTGTTGATGATCTCCATTTTGGTATATATGTCCACTTCTACAGTTGAAATTCTCTCTAATTCATGCTTAATTTAAGGCCTCCCCTTTTTCATTAGCCTAATTTATTCTAGATATTCCTAGTTTGTATGGACATTTTGCATATTATTTTCTCTATTAGACTGTGAGATTCTTGAGAATAGAGATGGTTAATGTTTTTGTTGGTATTTACACTATTTTGCACAGTACTGGTACATGCTTAATAAATACTACCTGATTGACAGAAATGAGGTTTTAAAGGCTATTGAGTTGGATTAAATGCTTTAGAAGGAGAAATTAAAATAGAATATACTGATGATCAGAATAAGTCAGTGTTCGTACGAGCCCCATTTTATCCAGATTTCAGCTTACAAAGAGAGAAGTCACACATATTTGTGTCCTGGCCACTATATAAGGCAATGAATATGTGAGCACACTGTGACAGTGATCCCTGGGGAGTTTGGTTCCTATAGTTTGGTCGGGCTCTCAGTTTTATGGCCAGTACCCAATCCTCTTTTTGTGGTAAGGAAGTATATTAATGGAAGAAAGCAATGTGCCTTTATGGGAAACTTTTGCAAAAAGATGAAATATGTATTTAATAACATGTTCTTTGAACACACATATACATTTTGAATGGATTATATTCCCAATAGGGTACTCAGAAGTAAAAGGAGATTTTCAAATACTGCTATTATTGGATTCAAAGTTTAATTTTATGACATGTTCATCACCTTTTGGTTAACTTTTGAAATGTGTTTTGTAATTCTCATTGTAAAATAATTAGTCCACTTTCCTTTGAGAAATATGTCATTAAATTCATAAACATTGGAAAGGCTGCTTTTTGTTATTGTAAAAATCTGAACATCTATGAAAATTGTTTTGCATATTGGATTTGATGTAAAAAAAATGATGGCTACTTATGTTTTAAAACCTTTTTTTAAAAGCCTATAAAGGAAGCTGTGAAAAATTAACTTCCTGGTGGGTAAGCTATGCTTTAAATATTGACCAACATCAGCTTTCTAGAATCAGAAATGGAAAGAATGGTTGAGCTATTTCTTTCATGTCTATTTTCCTTTTTGTCAAATAAAATGTTTTTATTTCTACAAAGTCCCCATCTTACCAAAGGTGAGGAAATTTTTTTTTATTAAAAATATGTTGGTCACAGGTTGGTACTTTGAATCTGTTTGTGGGAAAAATAAAAGTATTCCATATAAAATTCAACATTTTATTATTCCCATATCATGAAAAGGAAGTAAAAGGTAGAAAATAGAGTTATTTGTGATCTTCAAACATTTCAGCATCATACAATTACAGAGTAGGAAAGGATGGTAGTGGCCATCTGGCAAAGAAAATGAAAGAAAAGTCACCCACAAAACACACCCAACAAAATAATCTCTCAACCTCAGCATGGAAACCTCGGATCATGAGGTGCCCATGATCCACATGCCCCTTTTTGGCAGCTTTTCTTATTAGCTAGGGTTTCCTTTTCCTCTTTACTTCCATCCAATGTTTGTTTCTTAGTAATGTTGGCCCCTTGCACCAAGAATTCCTGGTTTATGCTAAGAAGTAATTTCAAATGTTAGAAGAAAGCTAGCAGGTCCTCACCAAAACTTCTCCAGGGTAAATACCCTTCAAACAACATTCATATGCTATGAAGCTGAGTCCATGGGGAGGAATGGATATAACATTTGTGCTGCAATCCAAGGACCAAGAGTCACTTTCCACATATAGTTCTTGAAATGTTCATCTTGATGCCAATTATTTAACTTGATTCCTTACATGTCAGTGTTTGGACATCTAAAAGACCTTTTAGCTAGAGAAATCTGGCACTAGCAAAGTTCCTGGCTTGTAGTAAGTGATTCGTTGAGTTCATTGATTTATTAATCCAGTGACGCTCTCAAGTTGAAGATGAGATCTTATGCTTTTTTTTGTTTTTACTATTTTTTCCCTAAGAAAAATGTTTGTTGTGCTGAGTGTTGCTAGTGAGCCAGGACTGAACAGTGTCCTGCACATACTGCCCTTGTGACTTTGGCCACTTTACATAAATGAGCTAGTCCTGAGTATTGTTAGGTTTCAAATGAGAAGGCTTGAGTTTATGCCTCCAATGGCCCAGCTCTTGTTCTTGACTTCCACTCCTACTTATTTTATTGAGAGGCAGGTTGACTCTGGGGTCACCATTATGACACCTTTGTGGCTCATTGTGCTCACTAAAATTTCATTCCTGTCTTCTGATGTTCTTTTATCCCATTCTATTTATTCCAGGGTTTATAGAAAGCCTATCAGATTTCATCCAGACTGCCTGTACCTCTTTTCTGATAAAGAAGATAAGGCCAAATGAAGTTACCTAAATGACCCAGTGTCATAACTGTCCTAAGAAATAGAACTACCTAGGAATCGAGGCTTCTGATTCTCTATCTGCTGCTCTTCCTCCTTCTTCTTTAAGGTTGCTCACTCCTCTTTTCCCATCTCTCTGTTGATTTTTCTTTAATACTTTCTTAGAATGCATTCATCCCCAGGCCCTCTTTTGCTGCTGCTGTTTTCTTATAATTTTTCTTGCTACCTTTCTTACTGTTGAACTGTTATAAAAGAGAGCCAGGCTGGGACCCCACATCACACTCATTCATACCTTATAAGAAGTTTCTATACAGTTTTGTCAGTTAGTCTTTACAGCATTTATCTCCCAGTAGCTCCACAGGCTGCACTCCACCATAATTTTCTTACTACCCTAGGGTAAAAGAGAGTCTGACAACATTGTCAGAAATATCCCATCCTGCCCCTTAAGACATTCAGCCTAAACACTCTCTCTTACTTTTAAAAATTTTATCCATTGTTCACAGTCTTGTTCAAATATCTACTTCCTTATAAAGCTCATTTTTAAATACCCACCCCCATTGCTATAAATAATATCTCACTTTACAACCTGGTTCCTACCTATGTTTCTTTCTAGTCTTCCTGCACATTTTTGCCCTATTCACACTCAGCAATCAAACCATTGCAGCTTCCTTTTTTTTTGCCTTTTAGAGGGAAATTGTGGTTAAGAAACTTGCCCAAGGTCACATGGCTAGTTTGTCTTTTTTTTGTGTGTGGGTGTTAAGTGTCTGAGGCTGGATCTGAACTCAGGTCCTCCTGACTCCAGGGGCAGTGCTTTACTCACTTCTCCACCTAGCCACTCCCAAAAAGTTTCCATTGTTTCAAATTTATTTTTATTTTTATTTTTCAACATTCCTTTCCACAGGATTTGAGTTGCAAATTCGTCTCCTCATCTTTCCCCTATACCTACCCAAAAATAGTGAGCCTACTGACTACTCCCTCCCCCAATATGTTCTCCCATATATCCTTCTTTAATCCCCTCACCCCTAGCTTTCTAGTAGGGCAAGATGTATTTCTATACCCAGTGCCTGTATATCTTATTTCTCAGTTGCACTTAAAAAATGATTTTTTAAACATTTGATTTTAAAACTTCAAGTTCCAATTTTTTTTCCCTTCTTCCCTCCTCACCCATCCCCACTGAGAATGCAAGCAATTCAATATAGGTTGTACATGTATAGCTACACAAAATGATTCCATGGTAGTTATATTGTGAAAGACTAACTATAGTTCCCTCCATCCTGTCCCTCCTCCCACTTATTCTAATTTGTCCTTTAATCTTGTCCCCTTTCAAAACTGTTTGCTTCTAACTACCCTCTCCTCCAATCTGCCCTCCCTTTTATCATCCCCACTCTTATCCCATTCCCTCCCTACTATCATGTAGGGTAAGATGTCCAATTGAGTATGCATTTTAATCACTCCTTAAGCCAAATTCAGTGATAGTAAGATTGACCCATTTCCCTTTCACCTTCCTGTTATTCCCCTCCATAGTAACAGTTTTCTCTTGCCTTTTTATATGAGATAATTTACCCTATTCTATCTCTACCTTGAACTTTCTCCCTATATATTCCTCTCTCACCTATTAATTTTATTTTTTAGATATCATCCCTTCATATACAACACATTCTCTGCCCGCTATCTATCAACATAAGTACATAATTATGCACACACTCACTTATATATTTATACATACATATACCATCCTATACATACATATATACATATATACATCCTATACATGCATATATGTATATATGCACATATACATATATGTATATATAGGTATATACATATATGCATGTGTATATGTACATATATACACATATATACATATATATTACCTTCAATTATCCTCATACTGAAAAATATCTTATGAGTTACAATTATCATTTTTTCATGTAGGAATGTAAATAGTTCAAATTTAATAAGTTCCTTATGATTTCTTTTTCCTTTTTACTTACTCATGCTTTCCTTGCTTCTGGTATTTGAAAGTCAAATTTTCAGTTCAGCTCAGTTTTTTCATGAAGAATGTGCAAAAATCGGGGGCAGAGCCAAGATGGTGGAGTAGAAGCACGACCTTCCTGTGGCTCTGGCTTCCACCTTCCCCAAACCATGTAAAAAAAAGTACTCTAAACCAACTTTGGAGCTACAGAACCCACAAAATGACACAGAGAAGCTAACCCTCTCAGGACAGCCCAGCAGGCCTGCAGGAATCCAGTGCAGCCCTCTGGGAGCCGATCCCAGTCCCATGCTGAGGCTTTAGCCCTAGGGTGGGCCTTACTAGCCCCCAGCCAGAGGGATTACAGAAAAACAGCAGCTGTGGCCATTTCCAGATATATCAACACAACAATGAGAAGGACAAAGTGAGAGGTCAGTGCAGTATGGACTTTCGGACCCAGTAAGTGGGAGTGTGTGTCTTTTGCCCCCTGGGGCAAGAAGCCACTGAGACAGCAGCACAGCCAGCCAGTGCCAGGTGGGGGCTTCAGCTCCTGTCCTGCAGCATGTAGGGGGAACGAGGACAAATCTGAGGGGTAATCGCTCTTGCTTTAACCTTCTTGGATTTGGATTGCAGTCTAGGGTGGAGGTCCTGGGGTGGGTGTCCAGCTTGCCAGAGAATGTGGAGACCTCAGAGAGGGAACTCATATAATACCTCTGGCAGCTGAGAAAACCCCAGCGTTTGGGACAAAAGCTCCCCTGTCTGGTGGCAGAGTCCTACTGTGGCAAAAAGCCTAGGGGTCAAGTGACTGAGGGGTGACATGATCAAGTAAAGGAAACAAAGCAGACAGAAGACTCCAACATTGTACTCCCATTTTGGGGACAAAAAGGAGCAAAGCATGGAACAGGAGGAAGACAGTGAACTCAGAACTCCCGCACCAAAAGCTTCAAAGGAAAATACGAGCTGGTTACAGGCCATAGAGGACTTTAAGAAGCAGATAAGAGAGGTGGAGGAAAAATTGGGAAGAGAAATGAGAATGATGCAAGAAAATTATGAAATGAGAGTCAACAGCCTGACTGAGGAAAATAATACCTTAAAAAACAGACTGACTCAAATGGCAAAGGAGTCTCAAAAAGGCAATGAGGAGAGGAATGCCTTAAAAAGCCGAATTTGCCAGATGGAAAAAGTATCTCAAAAGCTCACTGAGGAGAATCATTGCTTCAGAATTGGAATGGCCCAAATGGAAACTAATGACTTTATGAGAAATCAAGATGCTATTAAACAGATGCAAACAAATGAAAGAATAGAGGGCAATGTGAAATATCTCATGGGCAAAACCACTGACCTGGAAAATAGATCCAGGAGATATAATTTAAAAATTATTGGACTACCTGAAAGCCATGACCAAAGTAAGAACCTAGAAATAATCCTCCAGGAAGTTCTCAAAGAAAACTGCCCTGATGTTTTAGCACCAAAGGGCAAAACAGAGGTTGAAAAAATCTATCGATCACCTTCTGTAAAAGATCCCAAAAAGAAAACTCCTAGGAATAATATAGCCAGGTTCCAGAATTCCCAGATTAAGGACAGAATATTACAAGCATCCAGGAAGAAACAATTAGAATATTGTGGAAATGCAATTCGGATAACCCAGGTTCTGGCAGCTTCTACACTGAGGGATTGAAGGGCTTGGAATATGATATTCCGGAGGGCAAAGGAGCTGGGATTAAAACCAAGAGTCACCTACCCAGCAAAATTGAGTATCATGTTTCAGGGGAAAATATGGTCATTAAGTGGAATAGAGGACTTTCAAGCATGCTTGATGAAAAAACCAGAGTTGAATAGAAAATTTGACATTCAGATACAAGAAGCAAGAGAAGCATGAGAAGGTAAACAGTGAAAAGAAATCCTAAGGAACTTATCAAAGTTGAACTATTAACATTCCTACATGGAAAAACAATAATTGTAACTTATGAAACTTTTCTCAGTAGTTGAAGGGATTAGAAATATATATGTCTATATATGAGTGTATATGGGCATATGAATACATATGAGAATTGAATGTGTGTATGTATGTTTACCGGTATACATAGAGGGCACAGGACAAATTTAACAGGAAGGGATGATACCTAAAAGGTTAAATTAAGAGGTGAGAGGAATATAAGGAGAGGAAATGGGGAAAGATAGATTGGGGTAAACTATCTCATACAGAAGAGGCAAGAGAAAATGGTTACAAGGGAGGGGAAGAATAGGAAGGCAAAAGGAAATTGGTCAACCTTATTCCCATTGAATTTGGTTTGAGGAGGGAATGAAATACACACTAAATAGGGTATCTCATTGTTCAGGAGAGTAGGGGGGGCAGGTTATGAGAGGGGGGATGATGGAAGGGAGGGCAGGCTGCGGGGGAGGGAAGTTGGAAGCACCCATGTTTGAAAAGGGACAGGATCAAAGTAGAGAATAGAACAAGTGGGCGGTGGGATAGGGAGGGAAGTATAGTCAGTCTTTTACATTATATCTACTATGTTATTGTTTTGCATTATCCACACACGTACAACCTGTACTGAACTGCTTATCTTCCCAGTAGGGGTGGGTTACAAGGGAGGAAGGGAATGAATCTGGAATTGTTAAAATAAAATACTCAAACGTGTGTGTGTATGTGTGTGTGTGTGTGTGTGTGTGTGTGTGTATACTATTACTAATACCATCCTACATGTAAGTGGGAAATAAGATATGCAGGAACTGAGGCATAGAGATCCATTGGAAAAGTCGAAAGGGGTATGGGAGAAAATATGGGAGAGAGCAGATTGGAGGAGGGGATATCCTGTGGAACTGGTATTTGGGGGCGGTGGGTAGGGGGAAAATGGGGAGAAAATCTGCAACTCAAAATCTGGCGGAAATGAATGATGTAAATAAGAATTTAATAAAGCATTAAAAAAAGAATGCTCAAAAATCCTCTATTTTATTGAATGTCCTTATTTTCCCTTGAAGCATTATACTCATTTTTGCAGTGTAGATGATTCTTGCTTTTAGTCCTAGCTTCTTTGAACTCGGTAATATCATATTCCAAGCACTTTGATCTCTTAAGAAGCTGCCAGGTCTTGTGTTATCCTGATTGTGTTTCCTCAATATTCAAATTGTTTCTTCCTGATCGCTAGAAGTATTTTCTCCTTGACTTGGGAACTCTGGAATTCGGCTGCAATATTCCTAGGAGTTTTCTTTTTGGGACCATTTTCTTAACTTTTTTTTTAATTTTTCAAATTCTTATGAACTTCTGATTTACATTATACATTTCCACCAGATTTTCAGTTGAAAAATTTCTCCCCATTTTCCCCCTACCTACCACCTCAAAATAGCAGTCCCACAGGATATCCCCTCCTATAATCTGCTCTCTCCTATATCTTCTTCCATACCCCCTTTGACTTTTCCAGTAGGGCATGGTGGATCTCTATGCCCCAGTGCCTATATATCTTATTTCCCAATCACATGTAAAATGGTATTAATAATTGAATATATATATGCATACATATATATACATACACATGTATATGTGTATATATACATACATATATATATATATATACATATTTAAACATTTTATTTTAAAACTTTGAATTCCAGATTCATTCCCTTCCTCCCTTGTCACCCACCCTTACTGGGAAGATAAGCAGTTCAGTATAGGTTGTACATGTGTAGTTAATTCAAAACATTAATATAGAAGATATAGTATAAAAGACTGACTATATTTCCTTACCTCCTATCCCACATCCCACTTCTTCTATTCTCTACTTTGATCCTGTCCCTTTTCAAAAGTGGGTGCTTCCAACTTCCTTCCTCCCCCCCCGACAGCCTGCCCTCCCTTCCATCATATCCCTCTCATCCCCTTGCCCCTTACTCTCCTGGTGGGTGAGATACCCTATTTATTGTGCATTTCATTCCCTCCCCAAGCCAAATTCAATGGGAATAAGGTTGACCCATTCCCTTTTGCCTTCCTATTCTTTCCCTCCATTGTAATCATTTTCCCTTGACCCTTCTGTATGAGATTGTTTACCCCATACTCTATCTCTGCATCTTCTCTCATTATATTCCTCTCTCAACTCTTTATTTCACCTTTGAAGTATCATCCCTTCCTATTAAATTGGTCCTGTGCCCTGTATCTATGTATACCTCTATACATATATACACATATTCATACATCCATATACCTTCTGATATAGACATATATATGTGTATATATTCCCTTCAACTATTTTCATACTGAGAAAACTTTCATCAGTTACAATTATCATTTTTCCATGTAAGAATGTTACTAGTTCAACTTTGATAAGTTCCTTATGATTTCTTTTCCCTGTTTACCTTCTAATGCTTCTCTTGCTTCTTGTATCTGAATGTCACATTTTCTATTCAACTCTGGTTTTTTCATCAAGCATGCTTGAAAGTCCTCTATTCCACTGAATGACCATATTTTCCTATGAAACGTAGTACTCATTTTTGTTGACTACGTGATTCTTGGTTTTGATCCCAGCTTCTTTGCCCTCCAGAATATCATATTCCAAGCCCTTTGATCCCTGAATTTGGAAACTGCCAGATCCTGAGTTATCCTGATAGTGTTTCCACAATATTCAAATTGATTCTTCCTGGCTGCTTGTTTTATTCTTTCCTTGATCTGAGAATTTCAGAATCTGGCTACAATATTCTTAGGATTATTATTATATTCTTTTTGGGATCTTTTTCAGGAGGTGATCGGTGGATTCTTTCAACCTCTATTTTGCCCTCTGGTTCTAAGATATCAGGGCAGTTTTCTTTGAGAACTTC
The DNA here is from genome assembly GCF_028583685.1 of Petaurus breviceps papuanus. Lineage (NCBI taxonomy): Eukaryota > Metazoa > Chordata > Mammalia > Diprotodontia > Petauridae > Petaurus > Petaurus breviceps. The sequence continues at coordinate 7,728,878 of NW_027185872.1, read as the reverse complement.
CTGTAGCATGATTTCTAGGTTCTTACTTTGAACATGGCTTTCAGGTAGTCCATTAATTTTTAAATTATCTCTCCTGGATCTATTTTCCAGGTCCATGGTTTCTCCAATGAGATATTTCGCATTGCCTTCTATTCTGTCATTTGTTTGGATCTGTTTAACAGCATCTTGATTTCTCATAAAATCATTAGCTTCCATTTGGTCCAATCTCATTCTGAGGCAATGATTCTCCTCAGTGAGCTTTTGAGATTTTTTTCCATCTGGTAAATTAGGCTCTTTAAGACATTTTTCTCATTACCTTTTTGGGCTTCTTTAGCCATTTGAGTTAGTCTCTTTTTTTAAGTATTTATTTTCCTCAGCCAGGCTGTTGACTCTCATTTCATAGTTTTCTTGCATTGTTCTCATTTCTCTTCCCAATTTTTCCTCCACTTCTCTTATCTTCTTCTTAAGGTCTTCCATGTCCTGTAACCAGCTCATATTTTCCTTCGAAGCTTTTGGTGCAGGAGTTCTGACTTCACTTTCTTCCTCCTGTTCCATGCCTTGATTCTTTTGGTCTCTAAAATAGGAGTGTAATGTTGGAATCTTCTGTCTGCTTTGCTTCCTTTGCTTTGTCATGTTGCCACTCAATTACTTGACTTTTGGGCTTTTTGGAACAGAAGGATTCTGCTACCAGACAGGGGAGCTTCATGGGGTTTTCTCAGCTGCTGGATGTATTAGTTGGGTCACCACTATGAAGCCTCCATATGCTCTGGCAAGCTGGTTGCACACCCTAGGACCTCCACCCTAGACCACAATCCAGAGCCAAGCAGTGTAAAGCAAGAGCGATTACCCTCCACGCTTGTTCCCCCTACAATCTGCAAAAGCTGATGCACTCCTAATTACTGTGTCCCAAAGTGCACATGGCACTGACTTCTCACTTTGTCCTTAGCATCTATGTGTTGATAATTCTGGACCGCCATAGCCGCTCGTGATCTGGAGTCCCTCCAGCTGGTGGTTGTTCTGGCCCATCCTGGGGCTAAAACCTTGGCATGGGTCTGGGCTTCGCTCCCAGAGCACTATGCTGGCCTATTCTTGCCGGCCTTCTGGGCTGTCCTCAGTAGGAGGTGAGATTCTCTGTGTCATTTTGTGGCTTCTGTAGCTCCAAAGTTTATTCAGAGTCCCCTTTTACATGGATTGGAGGTGGTGAGAGCCAGAGCCACGTGGAGGTCCTGTTTCTCAGGATCTTTTTTCCAGAAGTGACTAGCGTATTATTTCAATTCCTATTTTGCCCTCTGGTTCTAGAATATCAAGGCAATTTTCTTGCGAATTTTTTGAAGGATGATTCCTAGATCCTATTTTTGATCAAGGCTTTCAGGCAGTCCAATAATTTTAAATTATCTTTCCTGGACCTATTTTCCAGGTCAGTGCTTTTTCCCATGAGATATTTCACATTGCCTTCATTTATTTTTTTTCATTTTTTGCATCTATTTTATAGCATATTGATTTATCATAACATCATTAGCTTCCATTTCCTCCAATCTAATTTTGAAGGAATTATTCTCTTCAGTGAGATTTTGAAATTCCTTTTCCATCTGGCAAATTCTATTTTTTAAGACATTCTTCTCCCCATTAGCTTTTTGGGCCTCTTTTGCCATTTGAGTTAGTTTATTTTTAAGGTGTTATTTTCTTCAGTATTTTTGGGGTCTCCTTTGGCAGGCTGTTGACTCACTTTTCATGGTTTTCTTGCATCATTCTCATTTCTCTTCCCAATTTTTCCTCCACTTCTCTTACTTGATTTTCAAAATCCTTCTTCAGCTCCTCCATGGCCTGTAATAGTTCATATTTTTCTTAGTAGCTTTTGATGCAGGAGTTTTGACTTTGTTGTCTTCCTCCCATTCCATGCTTTGAACATTTTGGTCCCCCCAAAAGGACTCTGTGGTCTGTTTGTGTTTCCTCTGTTTTCGCATCCTGCCAGCCCATTACTTGATTTTGAGCTCTTTGCCATGGTAGAATTCTGCTTCCAGATTTCAGAGACCTATGTCTCAAATCGCTGGAGTCTTCACAGCTGCTGGAGCTATTAGGAGGGTGCCCTCTCTGCAACCCCCAAACTCTCTGGCACACTGGCCACATACCCCAGGACCACCACCCAAGACTGTGATCCATATCCAAGCAGGTTAAAGCAAGAATGATTAACCTCTGAATGGTAGCTTGCTCCTGCTTTGTTCTGCAGGCCAGGAGCTCTGGAGGCAGCCATGCGGCAGCAACTTCAGCCTCTGTACCTCCCCCACTTGTTGCCCCAGTGGCAGGAGGCAGACCACACTCTTCTCCACCCAGTTCCAACAGAGTTCCTGACTGATGTTTTACTTTGTTTTTGACATTTATGGGTTAAGGGTTGAAACCACCACAGCTGCTGGTGATTCAATCTCCTAAAGTCTGCTCTGGCTGCAGCTGGTTGGGGCTGCCCTGCGACCAGAACCATGAGGCTCATGTGGGACTGTGCTCAGCTCCCAGTCTGCTACTATAGACACTTCCTGTCATCCTGCCAGGCTGCTTTCAGCAGGATATTTATTTCTCTCTGTCACTTTGTGGACTCTGTATCTCTAAAAAATTTTAGAGGCTTTTTTTCATATATTGGAGGTGATGGGAGCTGGAGCTGCACAGAGGTGCTGTTTTTACTCTGCCATCTTGTCTCCACTCCTCCATTGCAGCTTCCTTATAGTTCCTTACATATTATGTTCCACTTATATCTATGTCTTCATAATGGCTGAGCTATCACTAGAATACTCTAGCTTCTCACCTTTTTTCTTGAAATCTCTACTCTGCAAGTTCAAATACCACCTCCACATGGAATCTCCCCCAACCCTCTGCACCAAGTTGCTGGAGTCCTTTCCCTAAACCTTACCTACATCAAAATTTTGTTTACCTAGATGTACACAGTTCAGTTATGAGCAGATTATCTCCCTTTCATGTTTGCCTGCCCAGTGGCTGGCACTATGACTGGCATATGATCGGTATAAGAAATGCTAACTTTCTTTTAGTGCTCTCCTATAGCCCTTGATAAATATTTCCCTTGTGATGCATTCTGGCCTGCCTTATAGGTAGTTGTGGCCATTCCTTAACTCTGCCATTATTTGTAAATTATTGACAATATTATGCAAAGTATGAGGCCTTGAACCTAGAATGAGTTTACCAGAAATTGTTGAATAAGTGAACTTTGCATGCCTTGGTCATTTCGTTGTGTAATTATCTACCCATTTTGGCTAGTTAAACAAAGTCACCGAGTTGGTTCTCAAAAAAGTCATATTAAAAACACTCTTAAGTAGATCAGAGTTTAGAAGAACCTTGTATTGATGCTTTTTCTGATGACTCAGGTCACTAGTCCTTTATGGATTTGAAGTCCAGTGTTTAAGAGGATGGAAGGTTATTCATGCTTAAACCACTGGGTTAGTGTAGCTATGTCTAAAGTCATTTAATTCACTCATGTGTGTGACCTGATTTATTTTCAGGAGGGACTTGGTAACTGGTTCACCTGATTACAGTTGTCATATAAAAACTGTGAGAGCCTGATTGCCTGGTGCATATTATATTTGTGGATGATTAAGTTACTCAGGGGATTGGATACAGTGTCACATATCCCATGGAGTATATATTTGGTGAAGAAAACCATTACCCTCCAACCTATTTCATATATTTACTCATAAAAGAATGTAGAGTGGAAAATTTAGAGGCAAGGAGTGATGTATTTTTTTAATTAAAACCTTTTATTGAAGTTATTAATAGAGAAACAAATCTAGACAATGTTAGATTATGAATTTTAAATAAGTTATTTCTTTTTAAAGAGCCAGTGAGGTACACAAAATGTATGAGTGCATTGGGGGAAATATAAGGATAGCATCCTGTATAGACATCTAGAGCCATTTTTATCTCTTTCCATTCACCCCCCTTTATTCCTGCAATTTATAGGGCTCTATTTAATAAGGTCAACAGGGCAACTACTGTGTTGTAATGGCACTGTACACTGCTCTGTCAGCCCTGTGAAGATACTGGGTGTGACAGATTATTCACTTGTTTTGGTACTCATGGAGTCTGTCCAAGAAAGCATCAACACTCATAAATGTACATTAATAAAAAGAAGTCACACTTCAGCAAAGAAAACCCAAGGTTCTAATTTCATTTGGATACTCATTCTTGGAATAGAACAAATAGGTGTCAATTTTCTATTATCCTAACTCTTTTTTAAGGGTTGATAGAGAAACTCTCCAAATGTTCAGTAAGTCAATAATCTCCATTTTCTCTCCAAATACTCATTACCAAGCTGGAAATGGGCATAGAACTCTGGAAAATTTAGAATAAGGACCAGCAAGAAATAAAGGAATAAACAAGTATTTTGCATTTGTTACCAATGCATCCCAAAGTAGTCTGAATGGAGTTTTGACTGTTAAGATTTTTGTTACTTTCAGGACACCAAAATATACAAGATATGGTTTCTTTAGACTCGTATTTTCTATCTATGCAACCACACACAAATGATTTAATTTCTATTGATTTCACAAACCTGCTTTGGAGTTATCACATAATCTACAAGCTTTCATCTGTTTTGGGGGATGGAGTTTCCTGCCTTGAAAAAAATGTTCCAGATCTTGCATGCCCTGTCATTTGTAGCACTAGAGAAGGAAAATCATGCAGGATCACTGAACCATATGAGGGCAAAATTCCAAGACTGAATAATAAATAATTATGAAGCTTTCTAGGCCCAGTTTTCCTGGAATAGTACTTATCGTCACAATATATCTCATATTTGCTCATTGGTCCTCTGCTTAGAGACATCAACAGCCACGTACTCTAGGTCATTCTACTCCAGCACAGCTCGTGCTCGGTTTTGGATGTTTCATTCAAGGGATGATTTTTGGATAACTATGAAATTCTCAAAGCTACAGAAAATCTGGACAGCATTTCCAGCAAAGAAGGGGAGATTTGGAGACAGGGCTGTGCTGTAGCCAGCTGACACTAGCTAAGGATGCTTAATGGTCCAATTTTAAATAAGAGAATTAACACCTCAGAAACTGACAAATGGGTAGAAGCAGGACCTCCCCGCTCCTCCGGGTTCCACCCTCCCCAATACATGCAAAAAGGGGACTCTAAACAAACTTTGGAGCTTCAGAACCCACAAAATGACACAGAGACCCTAACCTCCCACTGAGGACAGCCCAGCAGGCTGGCAGGAATCAGGCAACTCAGTGCTCTGGGAGCCAAGCCCAGCCTTAAGCCCCAGCTTTAGCCGCAGGGCAGGCCTGACCAGCCACCAGCTGGAGGGACCCCAGATCAGCAGAAGCTGTGGCTGTTTCCAGAATTATCAACCCATAGATGCAAAGGACAAACTGAAAGGTCAGTGCAGTCTGGACTTTGGGACCAGAAAGTGGGAGTGCATGGCATTTGGCTCTGGGGCACAAAGCCACTGAGACTCCTGCACAGCCAGCCAGAGCCACGTGGTGGCTTTAGCTTCCGGCCTGCAGAGTTGTAATGTAATGCCAAGGAAAGGCAACTTCCCAAGGTTCAAAATACCAGCATAGGGGCTCTCCATTTTATTCAGTGACAAACCAAGAACAGAGAAGATCAAAACATGACATCATTCCAAATACAGCATTTACTAAGCGTGATTAAATAATCTCCAAGTACTACCCCACTCC